>NC_142600.1:77850966-78158263 GCF_041222555.1 Hakea prostrata | reverse complement strand
GGGGTTTTCTCCTACAGTTCACTCAAGAGGTCTAGTTTTAGGGAGTACCTTCGGATTATGCACAGGAGTCCGTTTGATATCTCAACTGTCTCACTCTTCATCAGTGAGCAGATTCTAACTTAACACTGACAATGTGCTCGAGGAAGGAGCAGCATCATCAATGTCCATATACTGGAGTTCCGACACCACGTCATCAACCAGCAGGGCCCATAAGTCCCTTCTACCACCACTTCGGGTCTTCGGACCTACAAACACAACAATGACCGGGTCGGGTCAAGGTTAGGTAAAAGCTGGATTTTACACTAATCCTGGTAACAAGTAAGACCACTCGAGGAATCCTCAATGTAATCTTCATAGTTGCCAACACCTTGTGTGAAGTACGCTTCTTCAGTTTGCGCTTCCTCGTATTGACCTTCATAGTCATCAATACCTGTAGAGTAATCTAACAAAAGATATTGTACAAAAGGAGTGAGTTTCAAAGAAACCCAGTAAGGCAGTTAATCCATAACAACATAAATAGCAGAAATTCAAAGCAATGTAAGATGCTATATGATATGAAACACATGATGCAATATGATTCTAACTCTATGTATGCTGGTCTCTAATGGCAGACATGCTTTAAGTCATAGCACTGTACTTCTTTAGGAAGGTCTCATCACACAACGCCTTTTGGTAGTGGGTCCGGCATCCCTCGGGACATTCCATGGCTAGGGTTAAGTCACCGCTCTCTCACATCACCATTGGTGTCACATCCCCCCAGCCGGTACCCTAACTGGCATACCCGGGAGTGTGAGCCACAGCCCTGAAGATCAAGTATTGAGGAAATCATCCTCCCACATATACAATAACATAATCATAAACAGGAAATAAATCAAGTTTTAATATTATAAACAAGGTTCAAAACAAGAAATGAACAATCAGTATAATCAGAGTGCGGAAAGATACCAGATATCCAATGATATCAAAAAGGAGTAAAGTGAGGCGGAAACTCACTTTACCAAAATAGCAGAACGTAGTATGAAAATCAAAAGGGATTACAACTGAAACAAATGTACTAAGAAATAAACTAAGATTAAGCGTCTTCAAGTTTATAGATAACGTCTTCATAAGTATGGACTTCATCAATCCAATGAATCTGTTCTAACTCTATGTCGTTCTCAAAAGTAGTACGCAGCTTGATCTGCCGAGGGATCATCAGAGTGAGCTTGATCATTGCCAGCACCTTGCGTGTAATACGCTTCATCAGCTTGTGCTTCGCTGTACTGCTCGTCATAATACTCTGTACCTGCAGGATAATCTAACAAGAAAATGTACAAAAAGGAATGAGTTTCGAAGAAACTCAGTAAGGCAAGTTAATCCATAACATCATAGATAACATGAGGCAAAACATAACATGATGCAATGCAATATGAAACAAGTAATGAATGTATGCATCTAACTCTATGTATGCTGGTCTCTATGGTAGACATGCTTTAAGTCATAGCACCGTACTTCTTTGGGAAGGTCCGCTCACATTCTCAACCATTTAAGATATCTTAGATTCTCTCATGGATCATTTCACCGGTCTTGAGCAGCCGGTTGGTAATGGGTCCTTCATCCCTCAGGACAAACCATGGCAGGGGGTTAAGTCAACACACTCTCTCACAACCATTTGGCATAAGTACTGGCGCATGTCAGGGAAAAGCCTAGCCCAATGCAAGTCATCTACTCAGTTACATCAACTCAGGTCCAGATACTTCCATTCCTCGTCCCTGACGATCCTTTCCGGTATCCTTTCCACTAGAGTCCTAATAGTCCCTGACTACGAACTCATCAACCCTATTGGTTATCCACATATGGTAAACGGGAAGCTCTCATGTCCCCTCACGGATCATTTCATCGGTCTTGAGCGCCCATGAGCCCAAGTCTAGCCATATGCAACCCTCCAATAAATGGCCTCTTTCGAGTATCCACAATGTGATCCATGTCCTCTCACGAATCTTTTCACCGGGCTTGAGTGCCCACGAATCCCCATTGCTACCACGGGTCGTTCGGTCTCAATACCCATCCGATTCGGGTCTGATATAACAGGGGTATATCCTAGCCAAACACTGCTAGACAGCCCTAGGTATGACATCCATTGATTCGGGAAAGCGTCGATGGGCATCTTCGGAGAACATCCCATACTATTCCCTCCGATGTCCAAGGACAGAAGTGTCAAAAGGACAACTTCCCAATCCCTAACCAAACTTAAGCAAACACATTCTCAGATCAGTCATAACATATACAACCAACAGTTCATCATATACAAGAGAATGTAAAAGCAAAATTAGATTAGGCAATAATAGGTAATTCATATAACATGAAAAATGAAAAAGATAATATAAACAAGTGCTACTGATCTCACAGTAAGAGATCAGAATTAAATTATAATAACAGTAAGTAATCTCATAGTTTCATAAGGTAGAAACCAGAGAACAAGTAATCTATGTAGTTAAGGAATTAACTGTCCTTACCTGATTATCGAAGAATATGATCCAAAACCAAAGAGAGCAACTCCAAACTTAGCAAATAGACTCCTAACAATCATAGATACAACATTAGGGAAGATGCCTAAAAGATCAGACAGCAAACGAATCAATTCGGGCGAAAAACGAAGCTACTGACTCCTTTGGTCGAGTGCTTGGTAGACTGGCCCAGTCGACCAAGCAAGTCAGTACGGAATTGTACAGACTGCTTTGGCCATAACTTCCTCGTTTGAAGTCAGAATGATCCGGAATTCGAAGGGGAACTTCCTAAGGTATATTAGGATCATATAGGAAGATAAAAACATCAAGTCACGGGGAAAATTTGGGTTCTTGATTTAACCCAAGAATTTAGGGTTTCAACCTTATGGTTCCCATAAAAAGGTTGAGATCACAGAATGAAAGAAAATTAAATAATTGGCCAAAGGCAATAAGAAAATCATAGGAAAACTAATTTAGGTTACTAGAAATATTACCCATGAGGTTTCCCTCGCATGGGAGGTTAACAAGAGTTTCCAGAACTCCAGCAAGGGTTAGGGTTTCAAGAAAATCTTCAGCTAGGGTTGAGATCATGATGATGATCATAGATCTCAAAGAAACGAAGGAGATCACGAAGGGATGGTTGCAAGGATGCAGCATCAACTTCCTGATCTCAATCAAGAACAAGATCAAGAAAAGAGAATTAATAATTCAGAAGAGATACTAACCTTGAATTGTAAGAACTTAGAAGAGAGGTTTCAGATCTGCAGAGGAATCTTCGAAATCACCAGAGAGAGTTTCGGAGAGGTCTTCTCACGTTCACAAAGTGTTTAGGATGCAGCCGTAACAAAGAAATACGAAGTAGGGTTTAAATAAGAGTGAAAAACCCTAAAATTACAATTCCTCGGATTTCACCTTCCTTTGGTCGAGTGCTTGGTCGAGTGGCCCACTCGACCAACGATCGACCAACAGCATAAGATGAGGAATAATCAGGGATTTGGAGGATCAAATGGGCTTTAAACCTTATGGGCTTTTGCATACACATCAAGTAACAAGTCAAGCGTGAAGAAATACCTTCAAACCAAGTCAGATAATACTCCAAGTCCTTCAACTAATCTCATATTCGACAACCTGCAACTTCCTTTCCAAATCTACACAGACATCCAAGTATGGAACTCCATCAACAACATCCATGGGTTCAGAGTCAAACACCATGTCTTCTACTGAGATGGCCCACAGTTGGCTTCTTTCTTTACTCCGGGTCTTCGGACCTAAAAACAATCGGGTTACCGGGTCAAGGTCAGGGTTAGATTAGGGCTGGGTTTCACAATTGGTCTAAGTACTGGCGCATGTCAGGGTCAAAGCCTAGCCAAATGCATGTCTCCTACTTAGTTACATCAAGTTAGATCCAGATACGTCCATTCCTCGCCCCTGGCGATCCTTTCAGGCATCCTTGGTCACATCCACCCAGCCGGTACCCTATCTAGCATACCCGGGATGTGATCCACAGCCCCGAAGATCCATAGTTCAAAGACCACGTCAGCCACATCGACAATAACACAATCATGAACAATCAATATTAAGCTACAATCAATAAAATAGAATTCAGGAATAAGATATCAAGGATAATCAGAGTGCGGAAATAAATATCAAATCAGATAAATTATGAAGGCAGTGGGCGGAATCCACTCCTTCACCAAGCGGAAGTGAGGTCAAAATTTAGTTAAGTACAAGTCTTAAGTTATGAAGATAAGTTAAAGTTATAACAATTTTTCAAAGTTTAATTGTCACAAAAAGAAGGGGTAACTACTCATAAGTCTCCTCCACAACGGATATGTTGTCACATCCTCCCAGCCGGTACCCTATCTGGCATACCCGAGAGTGTGATCCACAGCCCGAAGATCAGGTATCGAGTAATCAACCTCCCACATAAACAATAACATAATCATGAACAATCATAATAAAAGTGCGGAAGATAAACCATAGATCCAATAAGGAAAGAATGAATCATAAATAAATCAGAATACTAGATATAATCAGAGTGTCAAACAGATAAGTAAAGTGAGGCAAAAATCCCACTCTACAACCAGCGGAAAAGTAGCTCTACAAGAGAATAAACTAGACAAAATCTAATCCCTGTAGCAAGTACAATGGGTAACTAAATTATTCTCCACTTTATAGACAACATCCTTATAAGTGTAAATCTCATAAATGGCACAAGGACGCTTCCACTCGATGGTCGGACTAAGCATCGTACGGAGCATAACCACTCGCGGGATCTTCAGTGTAATTGTGGTAACCGCAATCACCTTCCTGGAGATATGCCTCTTCGCCTTGCGCTTCTTCATAGGGACCGTCATAATACTCAGTACCTGCAGGATAGTCTAACAAACATTGTACAATAAAGGAATGAGTTTCAAAGAAACTCAGTAAGGCAGTTAAATCTATAATATCATAAATGGCAGGATTTCAGAACAAACATAAATGCAATATGATATGAGACAAGCAATGAATGAATGAATCTTACTCTATGTATGCAGGTCTCTATTGGCAGACATGCTTTAAGTCATAGCACCGTACTTCTTTAGGAAGGTCTCAATCACTCATCATCAGTTGGAAATGGGTCTGGCATCCCTCGGGACATTCCATGGCTGGGGGTTAAGTCACCACTCTCTCACATCACCATTGGTCTAAGTACCGGCGCATGTCAGGGTAAAACCTAGCCAAATGCAAGTCTTCTACTTAGTTACATCAAGTCAGATCCAGATACGTCCATTCCTAGTCCCTAACGATCCTTTCCGGTATCCTTCACACTAGAGTCCTCATAGTCCCTGACTACGGACTCATCAACCCTATTGATCATCCACATATGGTAAACGGGAAGCTCTCACGTCCTCTCACGGGTTGGTTACCGGTCTTAAGTGCCCGTGAGCCCAAGTCTAACCATATGCAACCCTACCAATAAATGGCCCCCACAATGTGATTCCTGTCCTCTCACGGGTTGGTTACCGGTCTTGAGCGCCCATGAATCCCCATTGCTACCACGGGTCGTTCGGTCTCAATACCCCTCCGATTAGGGTCTGACATAACAGGACATCCTAGCCAAACACTACTAGACAATCCTAGATATGTCATCCAATAGTTTAGGAAGGTGTCCAAAGGGCATCTCCGGAAACATCCCATAATATTCCCGTAGTAGTCCAAGGACAGAAGTGTCAAAAGGACACCTCTCCTTTCCAAACCATACTTAAGCATACACATGCATCAATTCAGATCATCACATATATGGAAATAAATCAATAATTACAATCACTTTGTATATAATTGGTAAGTAAATCATACATGAATCAATTTAAGCAATGCTACTGTAATCAAGGTTATGCAACAGTAGTATATCATTGTAAGAATCTAATTAAGGAAACATATCAATGATATTCAAATATAGAAACTAGATTCATGCTATCTATGTAATTAAGGAAATAACCATCCTTACCTTTTATAACTCGCAAAGGAATCCTAAGGAATCCAGTAAGATCTTGGCAAACTTGAGAAGAAGGTCCTAAACAAGTGTATACAACATATTAGGAAAGATCCCTAACAGAAAAGATACCAAAACATCCAACACAGACCAATTCTGGAGTTGCTGTACTCATTGGTCGAGTGGATTGGTCGACTGGTCCAGTCGACCAATCAGTCGACCAATGCAGACAGTAGCCTAAGAAAAACAGAGTTTTAAGATATGAAATCCGAATTTGGTGGTTCAAAAGGGTACTAATCAAGGGGTAAACTACATCAGTAGTATTCTAACATATAGGGGACCTCAAAACACTAATCCAAACAAGACATCAAGATCCAAATTAGGAAACAAAAAGTTACCATAAATAGATCAACCATGGATCTTGATGAATTCGAAATAGCAATCAAAGACAAGAACAATAGGAGGATGGATCATTGCTTCAGGTAAAGGTATCATGAAAACATACTTAGATCTTCAAGGAAATAGGCTTAAAAGCATAAATCTAAATAAGGAAACAAAACCTACCATATATGTAACCATCATGATTCATGAAGAACACATAGTATGGTAGAAGAGAACAACTAGAGATTGATAGATCATGGATCATGAAAAGAAAACACAGCAGTTAGCTACTGATCCAGTCGACCAATCAATCGACCAATGCTGACAGCAAATCCAAAACAGGGAATTGAAGGCCCAGATCAAATCCAATCCTAAAGGGGTTTTGCACACATAACAAATGACTTACCTAATAGGTAGAAATGCCTTCAAACCATGATAGGGAGCACTCCAAGTCCATCAACTAATCCGATCTTCATCAAGATTCAGTTTCCATAAATAGAACTTCATCATCAACTTTCATGGATTCAAAGCCAGACACCAAGTCCTCCATTGGGATGGCCCAAAGCTGACTTCTTACTTTACTTCGGGTCACTGGACCTACAAATAACAAGGTTTCCGGGTCAAGGTTAGGGCTGGGTTTTACATATGTCCTCTTCAAAGGTGAGGACCATGGAGATCCAACATGACTGCTCCCATACAACTCCAGGGCTAACCCTGGTACACCGGGTGATCTTCTTCGGTATGGTCACCGAAGTCTTCAATGTAGCTAGTCTCCGGATAGTAGTATGAGGTATCCGGGTCCGCCTCGAGGAGGGTGCCATCAGAGTAATCACCAGTAGAATAGCCTAACAAAATATTGCAACAGAAAAGGAATGAGTTCGAAAGAACTCAGCAAGGAAGTTATTCCACCACACATAAACCACAAGATAATCTAAACATGATGCAGATGATATGAGGCATATAATGCAATATGATTTTATTCTAAGTATGCTGGTCATCTATGGTAGACATGCTTTAAGTCATAGCACCATACTTCTTTAGGTAGTCTCAGTCACTCATCACCGGGGGAAATTGGGTCCTGCATCCCTCTCAGACAAATCCATGGTTTGGGGTTTCGGTCACCACTCTCCTACATTACCGTTTGGTCTAAGTATTGGCGCATGTCAAGGTATAGCGTAGCCCAATGCAAGTCATCTACTTAATCATATCATGTCAGTTCCAGATACGTCCATTCCTCCCCTCTCGGGATCCTTTCCGGTATCCTTCACACTAGAGTCACCGATATTACTCACCGGACTCATCAACCCTATTGGTCATCCACAAATAGGAAACGGGAAGCTCTCACGTCCCTCTCACGAATCATTTCACCAGTCTTGAGTGCCCGTGAGCCCAAGTCTAGCCATTTGCAACCCTACCAATACATGGCCCCTTTCGGGTAATCGTAATGTAATTTATGTCCTCTTACGGGGTGGATACCGGTCTTGAGCGCCCACAAATCCACACTACTACCACGGGTTGTTCGGTCTCAATGCCCTTCCGAATCGGGTCTGATATGATAGGGACATCCTAGCCATACATCTAGACAAGTCCTATGTATGTCATTCAATAACCCGAGAAGCGTCGATGGACACCTTCGGAGAACATCCCATACTATTCCCTCCGATGTCCAAGGATATAAGCACCAGTAGGGTACCCCTCAATCCCAAGTTATACTGAAGCAATCACCCAAGTTCATCATATCAGTTCACAAGATACAACATCATAATAAACATTCAATTCATGACATTGACATAAGTCATCATATATTTAAATTGATAAACATGATAAGACATTGAAATAACATAATGTAAACACAAAGCTACTATTGAAAGACATATGTAGCAAGTCTAACATGATAAGAATATGAAATAGAAACTATATTTACTAAGTTAGGGATACCAAGTCAAAATTCCATATCTTAGGTAATTATATCGATAACTATCCTTACCTTGAATCGGAGAAGAGAATGGTCCAAGATCACAAGCAAGTGGCCCAAATAGCCTTAAAGTCCTAAACAAGCATATATGAAAGGTTAGAGAAGAAATCAGAACAATTGGAGATCAAACGAATCAGAACTAGGCAAAAGTTGCTGACATCAACTCTATTGGTCGATACATTTGGTCGATAGTATCGACCAAATCAATTCCAGGACAGCAAGCTGGCTTTTTGGATTCTTGCCCAGATTTGGTCTTCCGGGTCTCAGATTGACACGAAACTTGGAGGATAGTCTAAGCACAACATGGGGACACTAATTATCAAGAAACTTTCATAATCCAATGGTCCACTTGGAAATCCCCAAATTGACATATCAAGGTTATTACTTGTAGATCATGGTATTGGCTATATCTTAATGCAAATTGGGGGAAAACATGGGGGATTAGGTAGGGAATCGTTTAGAAGTAACATGGAACACATATGCAAGTATAGATTAAGTTAATCATGAGCTTCATCTCAGTTTTGGTAACTAAAGCAAGTTGGTAAGCAATAAATCATGGAAATGTGTAGTTAATGATCATGAGGTGAATCAATCATAGTCATATCGGTGAAAACATCATTGTATGGGGTTTAGAAGGTTCATGGCAAGGTGTATGCAAGGTTGCAGCACCTTGGCCATGGTCCCAACAGTGAAATAGAGGAAAGATGAGTGAGAAAGTGATTAGGAGAGAGAGAGTCATACCTTTAAAGTGAAACAAGAAAGTAGGAATGAGTGGTTGGCAATGATTGATGAAGAAGATGCTTCACCACTACCAAGGAGGAGTTCTTGGGAGGCTCTCCCAAATTCCCAGATGTTAAAATCGCGAGAATAGGGCTCCAGTCTCGAGGAATAAATAAATAGAAAATAATATTCCAAGAATCTTTAAATCTGGGTTCAGCAAACTTGTTGGTCGACACATTTGGTCTATAGTATCGACCAATAGTATCAACCAAAACATGTTTCTGCAGAATTTTACAGAATAGTTCAGCAACTTTAGGTGCGGACTTGGAGGGCTATACAAGGTCAAATTGCATGAGGTTTTCTCCTACAGTTCACTCAAGAGGTCTAGTTTTAGGGAGTACCTTCGGATTTTTCACCGGAGTCTGTTTGATGTCTCAACTGTCTCACTCATCATCAGTGCGTAGATTCTAACTTAACACTGGTAATGTGCTCAAGGAAGGAGCAGCATCATCAATGTCCATAAACTAGAATCCCGACATTACGTCATCAACCAGTAGGGCCCATAAGTCCCTTCTACCACCACTTCGGGTCTTCGGACCTGCAAACACAACAATGACCGGGTCGGGTCAAGGTTAGGTAAAAGCTGGATTTTACATTCTCCCCCCCTTAAAAGAATTTCGTCCTCGAAATTGAAAGCGTACCTGTGCTTCCAAAAAAATGAAGAACTTCTCCTTCATTTCTTCTTCCTTTTCCCATGAAGCTTCTTCTGGGGTATGGTTCTTCCACTGAATCTTCACCAAAGGGATGGTGCGATTCCGCAGCTGCTTGTCCTTTTTATCTAGGATTTCAGCTGGTCCTTCATCGTAAGAAAGATCAGCACTAAGTCCTTCGGGTGCTTGCTGTAGTATGTGTTCCGGGTTCTCTATGTACTTCCGAAGCGTCGAAACATGGAACACATTGTGAACTCCAGCAAGAGATGGAGGCAAGGCCAAGCGATAAGCAATAGGTCCAACCCTTTCCAAGATTTCAAAAGGTTCGATGAAGCGGGGGCTAAGCTTTCCTCTCACATTGAATCTCATCACTCCTTTCATAGGTGATACTTTAAGGAAAACTTTCTCTCCAATTGGAAACTCCAGATCGGTCCTTCTCTTGTCGGCATAAGATTTTTGTCTTGACTGAGCAGACTTAATCCTTTCTCTAATCATGTCGACCATAGCACTTGTAGCTTCAATCATTTCTGGGCCTAAGACTTTTCTTTCACCTGTCTCAGTCCAATACAAAGGCGTTCTACAAGTGTTACCGTACAAAGCTTTAAAAGGGGCCATGCCTATTGTTGATTGATAACTGTTGTTATAGGCAAACTCAACTAAAGCTAAGTGTTCATCCCAATTTCCACCCATATCCACCACACAAGATCTAAGCATATCTTCTAAAATTTGAATCATCCACTCAGATTGTCCATCAGACTAGGGATGATGAGCTGTACTCAGATTTAATTGGGTTCCCAAGGCTTTCTGCAATCCATTCCAAAACCTTGAGGTGAACCTAGGATCACGATCAGACACAATACTCACCAGCACACCGTGTAGACGAACCACGTTGTCCACATAGAGTCTAGCTAGCTTGTCCAAAGTGTAGGTGATCTTCATAGGTATGAAATGGGCTGATTTAGTCAACCTATCTACAACCACCCACACAGTGTCATTTCCTTTACTTGTCCGCGGCAAGCTAGTCATGAAGTCTATGGAGATATCTTCCCACTTCCAACTAGGAACAGGAAGGGGCTGAAGCAATCCGGACGGAGGTTGGCGAACGGCTTTAACACGCTGACAAGTCTCGCACTTGGCAACAAAGTCTTCAACATCCGCTTTCAAGCTATTCCACCAAAAATGTTCCCTTAAGTCTTTATACATTTTGGTACCCCCAGGGTGTATTGTAAAGATCGACTGGTGTGCTTCTTTCAATATTTCCTTCTTGATTTCATCAACAGCAGGCACACAGAGTCTACCTCTAAACAATAAGGCACCATCTAAAGATGTATTAAAAACAGGGTCCATCTCTGAATTCGTGGCAACCTTCTCAATCTTCTCTTTCAATTCAGGGTCAGAACTTTGCAAAGCGACGATCCAGTCTCTAAGGGTGGATCTTGCCGTCATGGCATAAAGAATACAATCTGAACCCTCAGGAACCACTTCTAAGCCAAACCTTTCCATTGATAACAACAAAGGTCGACTCGAAACACACAAGTTCAAACCCTTCTTCTGACTCTTCCTACTAAGAGCATCCGCAACTACATTTGCTTTACCTGGGTGATATTGGATGTCACAATCATAGTTAGAAACCAACTCCAGCCATCTTCTTTGTCTCATATTCAGCTCTTTCTGGGTGAAGAAGTATTTCAAACTCTTATGATCTGTGAAGATAGTGATCTTCTCACCGTATAGGTAATGTCTCCAAATCTTTAAAGCAAAAACCACGGCGGCAAGCTCTAAGTCGTGAGTGGGATAATTCCGCTCATAGTTCTTCAATTGCCGAGAGGCGTAAGCCACAACTTTGTCGTGTTGCATCAACACGCAACCCAATCCGATCATGGAAGCATCGGTGTAGACTGTCAACCCACCGGAACTATCAGGTATAGTTAAAACCGGGGCGCTTGTCAATCTAACCTTCAGCTCCTCAAAATTCTTCTCGCAAGACTCGGTCCAAATGAACTTCTCTTCCTTTCTAGTTAGCTTAGTCATAGGGGCAGCCAACCTAGAAAAGTTCTCGATAAATCTCCGATAGTATCCTGCCAATCCAAGGAAACTTCTTATCTCAGTCACGGTCTTCGGTCATTCCCAATCGGTAACCGTTTGCACTTTTTCTGGGTCAACACGAATACCTTCGGCTGAAACAACATGGCCAAGAAACACTACCCTTGAGAGCCAAAAGTCACACTTGCTAAACTTAGCATAGAGTGTCTTTTCTCTCAACCTTTGCAAAGTTAAGCTCAAATGTTCCGCATGCTCTTCCTCATTCTTCGAGTAAATCAAGATGTCATCAATGAATACGATCACAAACTTATCGAGCACATCATGAAATACCCGGTTCATGAGGTCCATGAACACGGCAGGAGCATTTGTTAAACAAAAAGGCATAACTTTGAATTCATAATGTCCATACCTCGTGGGGAACGTTGTCTTAAAGATATCACTTGACTTCACTTTCAATTGGTGATACCCCGATCTCAAGTCAATCTTCGAGAACACAGACACGCCCTTCAACTGGTCAAACAGGTCATCAATCCGAGGCAACGGGTATCTATTCTTGATCGTTAACTTGTTCAACTCTCGGTAGTCAATGCATAGGCGCATACTACCGTCTTTCTTCTTAACGAACAAGACAGGAGCTCCCCAGGGTGACACACTTGGCTACACAAAACCTCTATCCAGGAGTTCATTCAGCTGAGTTTGCAACTCCTCTAGCTCGGTAGGCGCCATTCTGTAAGGAGCCTTAGACACCGGAGACGCTCCAGGAGTTAAGTCTATGGAGAACTCAACCTCTCTATCAAGGGGTAGTCCTGATAAATCGTCTGGAAACACATCGGCAAAGTTACAAACGACACCAACATCTTCAAGTCTCTTCTTTTCCTTAACCTTGCTTCCAGATGAAAAATCTTCCACCAGGGAGTGGACTTGCATTAAAGCGGTCAAAGTCTTCTTGCTCACTCTTCCCTTCTTTCCTTGGAACTCCAAAACTGAATTCCCCTCCAATCGGAATTGGATCTTCTTTGAAGAGCACAAGATCACAGCGTTGTAGGATGTCAACCAATCAATTCCCAAGATCACGTCGAAATCTCTCATATCAAACAACACCAACCTTGCCTTCAGGTTCAAACCACAAACACAAACAGAACATTCCTCTAACACTTTATCTAGTTTAACAGCAGACCCAACAGGGGTACAAATTGACAAATAACTAGACAAACATCTGGGTGTTAGGTTAGTCTTCACAGCAAAAGTAGATGAAACAAATGAATGAGATGCACCCGTATCAAACAATACAAATGCTGGTAAAGAAGCGACTAACAATGTACCTGTAACAACATCATGACAAGCTTCTTGGTCGGTGCCGAGATATCTTCGAAGACTCTCCCGGCGGGGAGGAGCAGGGACACTCTTCTGAACAGGAGCACTGGGCTGAACAGACTTCTTGGGGCAGAGGCGGGCAAAATGGCCGGGTTGTTTGCAAAATAAGCAAACATTATCCTTCGGTCCAACAGAGGTAGCTGCCACTGGAGGTCTCTTGTCACATCCTCCCAACCGGTACCCTATCTGGCATACCCGAGAGTGTGATCCACAGCCCGAAGATCAGATATCGAGTGATCAACCTCCCACATAAACAATAACATAATCATTAACAATCATAATAAAAGTGCGGAAGATAAACCATAGATCCAATAAGGAAAGAATGAATCATAAATAAATCAGAAAGATAGTTATAATCAGAGTATCAAACAGATAAGTAAAGTGAGGCAAAAATCCCACTCTACAACCAGCGGAAAAGTAGCTCTAAAAAGAATAAACTAGACAAAATCTAATCCCAGTAGCAAGTACATTGGGTAACTAAATTGTTCTCCACTTTATAGACAACATCCTTATAAGTGTAAATCTCATAAATGGCACAAGGACGTTTCCACTCAATGGTCGGACTAAGCATCGTACGGAGCATAACCACTCGCGGGATCTTCAGTGTAATTGTGGTAACCGCAATCACCTTCCTGGAGATATGTCTCCTCGCCTTGCGCTTCTTCATAGGGACCGTCATAGTATTCAGTACTGCAGGGATAGTCTAACAAACATTGTACAATAAAGGAATGAGTTTCAAAGAAACTCGGTAAAAGGCGATTAAAATCCATGATAACATAAATGGCGGGATTCCGGAGACAAACATAAATGCAATATGATATGAGACAAGCAATGAATGAATGAATCTAACTCTATGTATGCTGGTCTCTATTGGCGGACATGCTTTAAGTCATAGCACCGTACTTCTTTAGGAAAGTCCACTCACATCCTCAACCATTTAAGATATCTTGGATTCTCTCACGGATCATTTCACCGGTCTTGAGCAGCCGATTGGTAATGGGTCCTTCATCCCTAAGGACAAACCATGGCAGGGGGTTAAGTCAACACACTCTCTCACAACCATTTGGTATAAGTACTGGCGCATGTCAGGGTAAAACCTAGCCAAATGCAAGTCTTCTACTTAGTTACATCAAGTCGATCCGGATACGTCCATTCCTCGTCCCCGACGATCCTTTCCGGTATCCTTCACACTAGAGTCCTCATAGTCCCTGACTACGGACTCATCAACCCTATTGATCATCCACATATGGTAAACGGGAAGCTCTCACGTCCTCTCACGGGTTGGTTACCGGTCTTGAGCGCCCGTGAGCCCAAGTCAAACCATATGCAACCCTACCAATAAATGGCCCCCACAATGTGATTCCTGTCCTCTCACGGGTTGGTTACCGGTCTTGAGCGCCCATGAACCCCCTTTGCTACCACGGGTCGTTCGGTCTCAATACCCCTCCGATTAGGGTCTGACATAACAGGACATCCTAGCCAAACACTACTAGACAATCCTAGATATGTCTTGTTTGGATTAATGTTTTGAGATCCCCTATATGTTAGAATAATACTGATGTAGTTTACCCCTTGGTTAGTACCCTTTTGAACCACCAAATTCCCTTTTTCAATACAAAAAAATACCTTTTTTTTCAAACCACCCCCCCCCCCACCCACTCAATTAGACCCGACGCAAAACCCCCAAAAAGACCAGACAACTCCGGAATTGGTCCGTGTTGGATGTTTTGGTATCTTTTCTGTTAGGGATCTTTCCTAATATGTTGTATACACTTGTTTAGGACCTTCTTCTCAAGTTTGCCAAGATCTTACTTGACTTCTTAGGATTCCTTTGCGAGTTATAAAAGGTAAGGATGGTTATTTCCTTAATTACATAGATAGCATGAATCTAGTTTCTATATTTGAATATCGTTGATATGTTTCCTAAATTAGATTCTTACAACGATATACTACTGCTGTATAACCTTGATTACAGTAGCATTGCTTAAATTGATTCATGTATGATTTACTTACCAATTATATACAAGTTGATTGTAGTTATTGATTTCTTTCCATATATGAAGTTACCATATATGTGATGATATGAATTGATGCATGTGTATGCTTAAGTATGGTTTGGAAAGGAGAGGTGTCCTTTTGACACTTCTGTCCTTGGACTACTACGGGAATATTATGGGATGTTTCCGGAGATGCCCTCTGGACACCTTCCTAAACTGTTGGATGACATATCTAGGATTGTCTAGTAGTGTTTGGCTAGGATGTCCTGTTATGTCAAACCCTAATCGGAGGGGTATTGAGACCGAACGACCCGTGGTAGCAAAGGGGATTCATGGGCGCTCAAGACCGGTAACCAACCCGTGAGAGGACAGGAATCACATTGTGGGGGCCATTTATTGGGGGGGGGGGGGGGGTTGAGCTGGGGCGCCGCCGCCCCCCCCCCCCACAACACACAACCCAACGCCGGCGGGGGCCCCCCCCCCCCCCCTCAAGAACAAAAACAAACAAGAGGGCCGCCGCGGGCGGCGCGACAAACACCACACCTGAAGGGGAAAAACAAAAGGGCCGCGCGGCGGGGGAGGGGGACGGATCCGGATCCGACTTGATGTAACTAAGTAGAAGACTTGCATTTGGCTAGGTTTTACCTTGACATGCGCCAGTACTTATACCAAATGGTTGTGAGAGAGTGTGTTGACTTAACCCCTGCCATGGTTTGTCTTGAGGGATGAAGGACCCATTCCCAATCGGCTGCTCAAGACCGGTGAAATGATCCGTGAGAGAATCCAAGATATCTTAAATGGTTGAGGATGTGAGCGGACCTTCCTAAAGAAGTACGGTGCTATGACTTAAAGCATGTCTGCCAATAGAGACCAGCATACATAGAGTTAGATTCATTCATTCATTGCTTGTCTCATATCATATTGCATTTATGTTTGTTCCGGAATCCTCCCATTTATGTTATTATGGATTTTAATCGCCTTTTATGAGTTTCTTTGAAACTCATTCCTTTATTGTACAATGTTTGTTAGACTATCCCTGCAGTACTGAGTACTTGGTCCCTATGAAGAAGCGCAAGGCGAAGAGGCATATCTCCGGGGAAGGTGATTGCGGTTACCACAATTACACTGAAGATCCCGCGAGTGGTTATGCTCCGTACGATGCTTAGTCCGACCATTGAGTGGAAGCGTCCTTGTGCCATTTATGAGATTTACACTTATAAGGATGTTGTCTATAAAGTGGAGAACAATTTAGTTACCCATTGTACTTGCTACTGGGATTAGATTTTGTCTAGTTTATTCTCTGTTCGAGCTACTTTTCCGCTGGTTGTAGAGTGGGATTTTTGCCTCACTTTACTTATCTGTCTGACACTCTGATTATATCTAGTATTCTGATTTATTTATGATTCATTCTTTCCTTATTGGATCTATGGTTTATCTTCCGCACTTTTATTATGATTGCTCATGTTTATGTTATTGTGAATGTGGGAGGCTGATCACTCGATACCTGATCTTCGGGCTGTGGATCACACTCTCGGGTATGCCAGATAGGGTACCGGCTGTGAGGATGTGACATTACCGGTCTTGAGCGCCCATGAATCCCCATTGCTACCACGGGTCGTTCGGTCTCAATACCCCTCCGATTAGGGTCTGACATAACAGGACATCCTAGCCAAACACTACTAGACAATCCTAGATATGTCATCCAACAGTTTAGGAAGGTGTCCAGAGGGCATCTCCGGAAACATCCCATAATATTCCCGTAGTAGTCCAAGGACAGAAGTGTCAAAAGGACACCTCTCCTTTCCAAACCATACTTAAGCATACACATGCATCAATTCATATCATCACATATATGGTAACTTCATATATGGAAAGAAATCAATAATTACAATCACTTGTATATAATTGGTAAGTAAATCATACATGAATCAATTTAATATGATTAAGCAAAGCTACTGTAATCAAGGTTATGCAACAGTAGTATATCATTGTAAGAATCTAATTTAGGAAACATATCAATGATATTCAAATATAGAAACTAGATTCATGCTATCTATGTAATTAAGGAAATAACCATCCTTACCTTTTATAACTTGCAAAGGGATCCTAAGAAATCAAGTAAGATCTTGGCAAACTTGAGAAGAAGGTCCTAAACAAGTATATACAACATATTAGGAAAGATCCCTAACAGAAAAGATACCAAAACATCCAACACGGACCAATTCGGAGTTGCTTTGTACTCATTGGTCGAGTGGATTGGTCCACTGGCCCAGTCGACCAATGCAGACAGTAGCCTAAAAAACAGAGTTTTAAGATATGAAATCCGAATTTGGTGGTTCAAAAGGGTACTAATCAAGGGGTAAACTACATCAGTAGTATTCTAACATATAGGGGACCTCAAAACACCAATCAAATCAAGACTTCAAGATCCAAATTAGGAAACAAAAAGTTACCATAATTAGATCAACCATGGATCTTGATGAATTCGAAATAGAGATCAAAGACAAGAACAATAGGAGGATGGATCATTGCTTCAAGTAAAGGTATCATGAAAACATACTTAGATCTTCAAGGAAAAAGGCTTAGAAGCATAAATCTAAATAAGGAAATAAAACCTACCATATATGTAACTACCATGCTTCATGAAGAACACATAGTATGGTAGAAGAGAACAACTAGAGATTGATAGATCATGGATCATGGAAAGAAAACACAGTAATTAACTACTAACATGATCAATATAGAAGATCCAAAGAGATTAGAATTCAAATCAGAAGTTTAACAGGATTAGATCATGGTTTGATCATGATTCCTTCAAAAGCTTGCAATGATCATGGTTAAGATCATTGTTCTAGCCTCAAATCCTTAGGATGATCATGAGAACATGTTCAGAGATGTTTGCAACAGAGAATGCAGCATCTCTTCTACTGTCTCAACTCAAAAAGGAAAGAAAAACAAAGATGGAGGAGAAGAAGAGAGAGTAGACATACCTTTTGATGCAAAAGGAAGAGTTTCGCCGAAGATCCGTCAAGAAAATCACCAAGAATGCAAGGGAGATGACTTGCAGAGGTCTTTGGTTCGTTCCAAAGAGTTTGGAGGCAGCAAATACGAAGTGGACTCGAGATTGGACTTAAATAGAGCAAGAAAAACCTAATTGCCAAAGACAAGCACTCATTGGTCGAGTGGATTGGTCGACTGGCCCGATCAACCAATGCGACAAAGAAGTCCAAAACAGGGAATTGAAGGCCCGATCAAATCCAATCCTAAAGGGGTTTTGCACACAAGTCAAGTGACTTACCTAATAGGTAGAAATGCCTTCAAACCAAGATAGAGAGCACTCCAAGTCCATCAACTAATCCGATCTTCATCAAGATTCAGTTTCCATAAATAGAACTTCATCATCAACTTTCATGGATTCAAAGCAAGACACCAAGTCCTCCACTGGGATGGCCCAAAGCTGACTTCTTACTTTACTCCGGGTCATCGGACCTGCAAATAACAAGATTTCCGGGTCAAGGTTAGGGCTGGGTTTTACATCTCTGAAATGCAGGCCTGGGGTGTACCATTCCAGGTTGAGGAGGTTGAACAATTCCTGCAGGTCGGGTCCCACTAGTCTGGCCATACTGGCCTACATGAACAGCATTGGGACTCAGCCCAACACTCCGGGGCAGATAGGTGGGAGTGGGGTACGGTGCAAGCCTCACAAAACGACGGTCGGTACGATCAACAAATCCAAAAGGTCTGGATTGCCAAGGTTTCTGTGCTCGCGCATACTCCTTCTCAGTTTCCTCAATTTTCTTCGCATTCTCCACGGCCTGAGCATAGTCTCCAAGAGGTAAGGCAGTGAGGTGAACTTTGATCGAAGGTCGCAGCCCTTTGAAAAATTTCTTCGCCTTGGCAACATCGGAACTCAAAGAATTAGGAGCGAAGAAAAAGAGTTCTTCAAACTTCGCCGGTATTCCAAGGACAAAAAGGGTTCCTTGCACCAATGCCATAAATTCTGCTTCCTTGGCATCTTTTACCGACTCAGGGAAATAGTTTCTACAGAATGCTTCCTTAAACAACTCCCAAGTAACCACACCAGCATGAAGGTTCTCGAGAATAGGCCTGGTGGAGGTCCACCATGCATCAGCTTCATGTTGGAGCTTCTGTTCTGCAAACAACACCTTTTGATTATCTGAACACTGGCAGTGTCTAAATGCCTTTTCCAATTCTCTCAACCATCTATTAGGAAAGAGGGTGTCCTTGGTCATCCCGGTAAAAGATGGTACTTGAAGTTTAAGAAAACTTTCCATCAGCTTGGTATGCGGGATCTCAGTGGACCTCTCCACATACGGAGCTGCACGGCCAGGGTTTCTTGAACCACTTGCTCGGTTCTCTTCTCGCATAGCCAAAAATCCGGTCATCATTTGATTGAAATGTGCCGCCTGTTGCTACATCATGTTGGTCATAATGCTAGCAATGTCTCTGAAGCTTCAGATTTCAGGAGCATCGGGAACTCCATTAGGGGTGGGGTGCTCTCCTTGTCTTTGCTGGTCCGGGGTCCCAGCAGGCACATCTTCTACTCCGGAATTATCAGAACCAATCAAACGATTCCTTAGAAGCACCATTCTGCAAACATCGGAATTTACAACATCGAAATTTAACTTGTCAAAATCACTTGATCAATAGAATAGAATGCCCAAATCATGCTTAAAATCATAAACATAGCAAGATTATAGTCCAACATTGACAAGAAACAAATCACAAATCAGATTTCCACAAAAAGCCCAAAAGCAGAAAATTTTCCCTATTGGTCGATACATTTGGTCGATGGCATCGACCAATAGTATCGACCAAAAACATTCTGCGCGAAAAACAGAATATATGGCCCACTCATTTCATTTCAAAACATTTCCATTTCAAACTTGGCTCTGGGAAAAACTTCTTCTTAAGGTCTCTAAGGGTTTTAGGGGTGATTTGAGGCTTCCAACACTCTTGCAAGCTTGCATTGATCAACAACACAAGTAAGTCTCATTCTCTTCTTCTCTCTTCTTGTGTTTTCATTTACCAAGATATGGTTTTTCTTCAAAACTGCAAAATGGTTGATGCTAATGGTTAGAATCATGCCTAGGGACGTTTAGAAACATGCTCCCACCATTTTACTAGCTAAACTAAGCATGAAACACGAGATTTCACATTCTTAGGTTCCAAAAATCACTATTCATCTCAATATTACCAACCTTGCAACTTCTTTCCTCATTTTTAAACCAAAATGAATTTTGACATGAAACCAAGTCCCACATGACTAATTTACCATGGGGAAGGTGTTCCCACATTCGGTTTGCCGAAATTCCAACTTTTGAAAAATCACAAACATAGCTCAAAGAGGGATTTTTTTTTTTTCACCTTCTTGCTGAATTTTCACTTCTACATGGCCAAGATGTTAGATTTTCACCAAACGAAATATCCCAGCATGTTTATCCAAGTCTTATACACATGCTAGTATGTTCGAATCGCGTTTTCGCAACAATTTCAAATTTTCAAAAAATTACAAAAATGCCCTTCATCGAACAAATGAACAAGGGAACTAATCAAAATGAAATTTCTTTCTTGTCTCCGCAGGTTCATCATGCCCAGAGGGTGACGGAGGGCTGACAGAGGTATAGGACATGCTCCACGACAGAAGGTTACCGAGGAGGACCTCTTCATTTCACCTCAGGCGAGTTCCCTGTTCGAGCGCTACTTCTATGACATACTGATCGAGTACGGGCGGTTGGTAGTCTTAAATGAGCTAGAGACCTTTCGCATACGAGAGAGGTTAGAGGCGATGGGATGGTTACCTTTGTACACCATGCCATATCCAGTCTACCCAGAGCTTGTCAGGTACTTTTATAGTAACCTGACCTACCGATTCGAGGATGACCCGCGAGATGGTCCTCAGATTGTCATCAGCTCCGTGGTCAAAGGCATTGAGATCATATTCACTACCAGCAAGTTGGCTGAGATCTTGAGGGTGTCGTCCGTACCAGACTCTCGTTGGTGGATTCCTCCTCGCACTGACATTCTGGAGGGTCTCATTCCATACGAGACACACGAGATATGCATGACTTTGTGGGATGATGAGAACTGCTTCATGCCCAGGAGTGGCACTTCTATGCTACCATCTGCCCGAGTCATCGCTCGCTTTGTTGGGCAAAACATTATTCCGAAGGCAGGTTATCACAGTAGGGTGACGATCATGGAGGCACTAGTCATCTATTGCATTTACACTGGTGTGCAGATAGACTTGGCTCACATCATGCAGCATATCATGATAGACCGAGTTGAGTTTCCCGGGGTCAAGAACTTAGCTTTCGGCCGGGTCTTGACACGCATCTTCCAGTACTTCCAGGTGGATTTAGAGGACACACTAATGATTCCTGATATAGAGATAGGTGAGGACCTCTGTGCATGGTCGATCAGGAAGATGGGGCTTGGTAATGCGGTTAGATCAGACGATGAGGCCGACATCAATGGGGATGCCGAGGATGACGATGTAGATGAGCATGGAGATGATGATGATCAGGGTGATGCTCCAGCTCAGGATGATGATCAGGGGCATGAGGAGATTCCTGCTCCACGATTCTCCGAGGATGGAGGTCCATCTCACCAGACTTCTGAGGCTCCAGGTGTGGCTTCTCATCAGTCTTCGATTTATTCCATACTCAAGAGGATCGAGGCTCGACAGATGAGGATGGAGACATACATGCACACTTTAAGTGAAAGGTTTACACGGCTCGAGGATGAGTTCAGATCGAGGAGGGATCAGACAGATCGTCGGAGTAGATCACCTAGATAGATAGCATTAGGAATTTTCCTTTTTATGTTTCCCAGATGTACTTTCTTTCAGACTTGTAAAAATTTTCTTATGTGATTAATGAGATCAAGTTGTTTTGCTTATATTATTGTGTCTTATTCCATAATCAGTTATGTAATATCCAGCCCTATTCTAACCTTGACCCTGACCCGGATCCACTATTGTATTCAGATCCGAAGACCCGAAGCGGTGGAAGAAGAGATTTATGGACCATTCTGATTGATGATCATGATTCGGAGACTGAGCCCATGGACATTGACAATGATACCCCTTGCTTAAATGCATTGTCTGCGTATCGGAGAAGATTAATATAGTTGATGTACCAAATGACCTCCTGTGCACAATCCGAAGGTATTCCCCGAAATTAGACTTCTTGATTGAATTGTGGAAGAAAACCTCACTCAATTTGACCTTGTATAGCCTTTCAAATCCCTATTTGAAGTTGCTATTCTAAACCTTAATTTTCTGCTGAAAATATTTTGGTTGATCCTTTTGGTCGATACCATCGACCAAGGACCATCGACCAAAATATCCCAGTCTGCCAAGTTAATGATTCCATGGAATATTCCTTTTCTATTTAATATAACCTCGAGCCTTGAGCCCTTTTGCAATCATTTTCTCACCTGAGAACGTGGGGAGAGCTTCCCAAAGCAGCTCCTTGCTTAATGTGAAGGGTACCTCATCAAAGACACTTAGTTTATCATTGATTCTTGTCTTCATCTTCAACACTAAGGTATGACTCCTCATTCCACTCTCTACCCTACCATTTTCTACTCTTTTCTATTGTCACCTTGCTGATGAGACATTGGGAATGGTGTTGCAACCTTGCAACCACCACTCCAAGTGTTTACTCATGATTCAATCCATGATTTCCTTAGCTATTCATTGATGCTATGCTTCTATCTCATGCCTAGCATATTTATTCCATGATTTACCTATTAACATCATGCCATTTGATACCAAACTGAGCTATAGAGTGTATTATGTTCATGTTTAACATTGCCATATGATTCCAATCGAATTTCTATTAGTTCCTCTAACTATTACATGTTATTCCTCATCAATGCAATCAATTCCAACTCATGCCATGATGTTTATCACTTGAACTTGATAGCCCAAATTGGGGCTTTTTATTTAGACCATTGGATTGGGTTAATTTCTTGATTTATAGTGTCCTACTACTGTTGTTAAGTATGCGTCCAAGTTTCAGATTGATCCGAACATCGGAAGACTCATTTCGGATGAAAACCCCCAAAATCCACATTTCTGTCTCGAAGGAAATTTTGGTCTATCCTTTTGGTCGATACCATCGACCAAAATGTTGGCAGACAGCAACCTTGGCCAATTTTGATCCAAATGACATCCGATCTTCCCGACTTCTTTTCTAACTTATTATTGATGTTTGTTTAGGGCCTTAACAATTCTATTGGACTATTCTTGGTATTCTCAATTCATCATCAATTCATCCAAGCTACCATCTCCTTAAACATATAAGTCATCAAATATTGAATTGTGTTTTATTTAAAGAATGGAATCCCTTATTTTCTTTCAATCATTATAGACTGTTACATATGTGTTAGAACAGTAATATTTAAATCTTTATACTCTTGTTGTGTCCTCTTATCATTTTGATTGCTTATGTTTATAATGATTCGTTTCAATATCATGATTTGATTACTATTATGAATATGCATTGGATGCATGAGAAATGATGAGATTGGATATGTGATTGTTTACGTATGACTTGGGATTGGGGGGTCTCCTACTGACACTCCTATCCTTGGGCATCGGAGGGAATAGTATGGGATGTTCTCCGATGGTGCCTATCGACACTCTCCCGGGTTATTGGATGACATACATAGGACTGTCTAGTTGAGTGGCTAGGTTCATCCTTGTCGTGTTAGACCCGAATCGGAAGGGCATTGAGACCAAACAACCCGTGGTAGTGTATGGTTGAATGGGCGCTCTAGGCCGGTAACCAATCCGGTAGGGGACATAAACCATGCTACGGATACCTGAAAGGGGCCATTTATTGGTAGAGTTGCATATGGATAGACTTGGGCTCACGGGCGCTCAAGACCGGTAACCAATCCGTGAGAGGACGTGAGAGCTTCCCGTTTACTATATGTGGATGACCAATAGGGTTGATGAGTCCGAAATTCAGGATTTCGCTGACTCTAGTGTGAAGGATACCGGAAAGGATCGCCGTGGGCGAGGAATGGACGTATCTGAATCTGACTTGACCGACTGAGTAGATGACTTGCATTGGGCTAGGCTTTACTGTCACATGCGCCAGTACTTGACCAAATGGTGATGTGAGAGAGCGGTGACCGATCCCTTTACCACGGCTTTTTGATGACTTTACCGATCTTCCCCGGGCATTTCCAAGATATGGAAATGGGAAAGTGACTGACGACTCAGAGAAGTACGGTGCTATGACTTAAAGCATGTCTGTCACATCCCCCCAGCCGGTACCCTAACTGGCATACCCGGGAGTGTGATCCACAACCCCGAAGATCAAGTATCGAGGAAATCATCCTCCCACATATACAATAACATAATCATAAACAGGAAATAAATCAAGTTTTAATATTATAAACAAGGTTCAAAACAAGAAATGAACAATCAGTATAATCAGAGTGCTGAAAGATACCAGATATCCAATGATATCAAAAAGGAGTAAAGTGAGGCAGAAACTCACTTTACCAAAATAGCGGAACGTAATATGAAAATCAAAAGGGATTACAACTGAAACAAATGTACTAAGAAATAAACTAAGATTAAGCGTCTTCAAGTTTATAGATAACGTCTTCATAAGTATGGACTTCATCAATCCAATGAAGCCGTTCTAACTCTATGCCGTTCTCAAAAGTAGTACGCAGCTTGATCCGCCGAGGGATCATCAGAGTAAGCTTGATCGTTGCCAGCACCTTGCGTGTAATACGCTTCATCAGCTTGTGCTTTGCTGTACTGCTCGTCATAATACTCTGTATCTGCAGGATAATCGAACAAGAAAATGTACAAAAAGGAATGAGTTTCGAAGAAACTCAGTAAAGCAAGTTAATCCATAACATCATAGATAACATGTGGCAAAACATAACATGATGCAATGCAGTATGAAACAAGTAATGAATGTATGCATCTAACTCTATGTATGCTGGTCTCTATGGTAGACATGCTTTAAGTCATAGCACCGTACTTCTTTGGGAAGGTCCACTCACATCCTCAACCATTTAAGATATCTTGGATTCTCTCACGGATCATTTCACCGGTCTTGAGCAGCCAGTTGGTAATGGGTCCTTCATCCCTCAGGACAAACCATGGCAGGGGGTTAAGTCAACACACTCTCTCACAACCATTTGGCATAAGTTTTGGTGCATGTCAGGGAAAAGCCTAGCCCAATGCAAGTCATCTACTCAGTTACATCAACTCAGGTCCAGATACTTCCATTCCTTGTCCCTGACGATCCTTTCCGGTATCCTTTCCACTAGAGTCCTAATAGTCCCTGACTACGAACTCATCAACCCTATTGGTTATCCACATATGGTAAACGGGAAGCTCTCATGCCCCCTCACGGATCATTTCACCGGTCTTGAGCGCCCATGAGCCCAAGTCTAGCCATATGCAACCCTCCAATAAATGGCCTCTTTCGAGTATCCACAATGTGATCCATGTCCTCTCACGGATCTTTTCACCGGTCTTGACCGCCCACGAATCCCCATTGCTACCACGGGTCGTTCGGTCTCAATACCCATCCGATTCGGGTCTGATATAACAGGGGTATATCCTAGCCAAACACTGCTAGACAGCCCTAGGTATGACATCCATTGACTTGGGAAAGCGTCGATGGGCATCTTCGGAGAACATCCCATACTATTCCCTCCGATGTCCAAGGACAGAAGTGTCAAAAGGACAACTTCCCAATCCCAAACCAAACTTAAGCAAACAAATTCTCAGATCAGTCATAACATATACAACCAACAGTTCATCATATACAAGAGAATGTAAAAGCAAAATTAGATTAGGCAATAATAGGTAATTCATATAACATGAAAAATGAAAAAGATAATATAAACAAGTGCTACTGATCTCACAGTAAGAGATCAGAATTAAATTATAATAACAGTAAGTAATCTCATAGTTTCATAAGGTAGAAACCAGAGAACAAGTAATCTATGTAGTTAAGGAATTAACTGTCCTTACCTGATTATCGAAGAATATGATCCAAAACCAAAGAGAGCAACTCCAAACTTAGCAAATAGACTCCTAACAATCATAGATACAACATTAGGGAAGATGCCTAAAAGATCAGAGAGCAAACGAATCAATTCGGGCGAAAAACGAAGCTACTGACTCCTTTGGTGGAGTGCTTGGTAGACTGGCCCAGTCGAGATCATTGTCAAGATCTTAACCCTAGCCTGATTAATTTCTTGAAACCCTGACCTTGTATGACATTTCTGGAAACCTTTGGTAACCTCCCATGCGAGGGAAACCTCATGGGTAATATTTATGTTAATCTAAACTTGATTATTCAATGATTTTTCTTGTTATTTTCTTGATAACAATTATTTCCCTTTCATCTTGTAACCCTAGCCTGTTCATGAGAGCCATAAGATTGAAACCCTAACTTCTTGGTTCAAATCAAGAACCTACCTTTTGACCTTGGCATGATGATTTAACCTTCCTATATAGTTTTAATACATTATAGGAAGTTCCCCTTCGAATTTCGGATCAATCCGACTTCAAACGAAGAAGTTATGACCAAATCAGTTTCACAATTCCGTACTGACTCGGTTGGTCGACTGCTTGGTCGACTGGGTCAATAGACCAAGCACTCGACCAAAGGAGGTAGTAGATTCATTTTTTGCCCGATTCGATTCTTTTGCTCTCTGATCTTTTAGGTATCTTTCTTAATGTTGTATCTATGATTGTTAGGGTTTTATTTGCTAAGTTTGGAGTCTCTCTCTTTGATCTTTGGATTATCTTCGGTGATAATCAAGGTAAGGATAGTTATTTCATAATAACATAGATCGCATACTCTTTGGTTTCTACTTTAAGAAACTCTAAGTTTATTTACTGTTCTTGTATTTTATACTTCTAATGTACTACTGTAAGTACAGTAGCACTTCACTTATGTTTTCTTTTTCATTATTCAAGCCTATATGAATTGCTTATTACTATATTGTTTAATGATTTGATTATGCTTTTATATTCTCTTTTATATGATGAAGTGTTGATTGGATATGACATGATTGGTCTGAGAATGTGTTTGATTAGGTATGATTTGGGATTGAGAGGTGTCCTTTTGACACTTCTGTCCTTGGACATTATCGGAAATAGTATGGGATGTTTCCGGGGTTGCCCATTGACACTTTCCCAAATCATTTATTTTCATACCTAGGATTGTCTAGCAGTGTTTGGCTAGGATGTCCCCATTATATCAGACCCGAATCGAAAGGGTATTGAGACCGAACGACCCATGGCAGCAATGGGGATTCACGAGCGCTCAAGACTGGTAACCAACCCGTGAGAGGACGGGAATCAAATTGTGGGGGCCATTTATTGGAGGGTTGCATATGGATAGACTTGGGCTCATGGGCGCTCAAGACCGGTAACCAACCCGTGAGGGGACATGAGAGCTTCCCGTTTACCATATGTGGATAACCAATAGGGTTGATGAGTCCGTAGTCAGGGACTATTAGGACTCTAGTGGAAAGGATCACCAGGGGCAAGGAATGGATGTATCTGGACCTGAGTTGATGTAACTGAGTAGATGACTTGCATTGGGCTAGGCTTAACCCTGACATGTGCTAGTACTTAGACCAATGGTAATGTGAGAGAGCGGTGACATAACCCCCAACCAAGGAATTTCCCAAGGGATGCCGAACCCACTACCAAAAGGTGTTGTGTGATTGACCTACCCAAAGAAGTACGGTGCTATGACTTAAAGCATGTCTGCCAATAGAGACCAGCATACATAGAGTTTAGATGCATACATACATTATCTGTTTCATATTGCATTGCATCTTGTTATGTTTTGCCGCATGTTATTTATGTTGTTATGAGTTAACTTGCCTTACTGGGTTTCTTTCGAAACTCACTTCTTTTGTACCATATCTTTTGTTAGACTTCTCTACAGGTTCGGATTACTATGATGGTACGTATGAAGAAGTGCAAGGTGAAGAAGATGAAGAAGAGCCGACTGAAGATGTGGATTAGATTTCTTTTGTTTCTTCTAGACTTATCTATTACTTTACTCGTATTAGCTTAGAGCTTTACTTAGATTTCGATCTACCTTCCGCATATGTTGTGGAGTATATTTCCGCTATACTCTACAGTTGTCTTTTTATTCCACACTCTGATGTTCTTAGTGATCCTTCTGAGATCCTTTCTTGAATTTCGTTATTTACTTATTAGAATACAATGATTTGTTCTTGCTTTTGATTATGTTATTGTGCTAAATGGATATGATCGTTCCTAAACTTGATCTTTTGAGCTGTGGATCACTCCCCTGGGTAACCCAGATAGGGTATAGGCTGGGTGTATTTGGGCGGGATGTGACAGATGGTATCAGAGCCTAAGTTTTCGGACAATCATAACCATAGAACACAGTAAGGAAAGCATCCTTGAGTCATAAATCCGGAAGTGACTCAAACTTTCTTAGAAGTGATTAATAGAAAACTTGGATTAGAAACTTGAACAAACAAAGCATAATATACCACGTTTGAATAATGCACAATAATTAAAGTTTATGACTTGTACTTGGGTTGTAGTCATGGTTAGAGTTAAGTAGTCAGTTTTAAGTTATTGGGTATGTGTGTTGAGTTGTGAGTTGAGTCTTGCTTTGAAAGTTTCGTGGTGAGTTGTTTTGTGAGTAAGTTGTCATTGTGAGGTGTTGTCGTCATGAGTTGTCATACGAGTCTGAGTCATGTTGTAGTCATGTATTGTCGTATGAGTCTGAGTCGGGAGTTGTCGTTGGGAGTAATGGTCGTGAGTAGTCGTTATGAGTTATAAGTCATAACTAAATATTAACAACTACTAATGCAACAAAAGAGACGCATAATGTACAATAACACAAGTGATACAATTTAACTTCACTAATCACTTAGGTTTACAAGTATGAGAGGAAATACATCTAAGAAAGCATAAAAGGAAACTTCTAGTACTATCTATCTAGGTGATCGACTCCGGTGATCTGTCTGGTCCCTCCTAGATCTGAACTCCCTTTCCAATCGTGCAAATTTCTCTCCTAAGGTATACATATAGGACTCTAGTCTCTCCTATCGAGCCTTTATCCTCTTAAGTGTGGAAGAAATCGATGACTAATGAGAAGCCACACCTGGAACCCTAGAAGTCGTATGTGATGGACCTCCAATCTCACGGAAGCGTGATATAGGAATCTCCTCGTGTCTCGGAATCTCACCCTGATCCTGATCCTCACCTCCCTGATCATCAATAACATCCTCATCCTGAACTGGAACCCCATCATGATCATCATTGTCTCCATGCTCATCCCCATCATCATCATCATCATCACTGTCGTCGGCATCCTCATCCTCTGTGTCATCAGCCTTGACAATGTCACCTTCATCCTCTGACCTAGCTATGTCGCGAAGCCCCTATGATGTCCCTGGTAGTGAAACTGATCGCTCTGCCTCCAACCGTAGACTCGATGACAATTCTAGTGCTATTTGTTTAGGAAATTGTTCCTGAGAATCGAGCTGACCTCTCATAGCCCGAGACTTTCATCTTAGTTGTGTCAATCGATCTTCTATAGTATATTTGTGTGCCTCTATCCTCAAAAATGTCGAGCTGAAATAGTTTCCTCCTTATCTTCCTGAACCTACTGATCCTCCTCATCATCATCTTCATTCTGATCTTGAACCTCATCTGGAATTTGGATTGTTGCCTCCTTATCCTTGTATTATTTTTGCTTATAGCATAGGAATAGTACTCTAATCCTCATCTCTGCCTCCCCTAATCCTTAAGTGTTTTCTTCGTGGTGGTTTGAGGGGACTTTGAAGACTCAAGTTGAGTTTTGCATTGCATGAGTAAAAGATGTTAAGCAATGCAATATTTGGTGAAAATGGGCATTTTGGTAAATTTTTGGAAAAGATTGTTTTCGATGAAACTACGATTTAGACATGTTAGCATGTGTATAAGAGTTGGTTTAACATGCTAAGAAGGTTTGTTTGGAGAAGATCCATCGAAACCCCTGAAGTTTGGAAAAATTCTGCAAGAAGGGCATTTTCGTAATTTTTTCAAAAAATTTTGATTTTGTAAAAATTTCGATTTGAACATTCTAGTGTGTTCATAAGACTTGGATAAACATGTTGGTATGGTTTTTTTGAAGAAAACCCATCAATTTTGCTTTATGGACATGAAAATTCAGCAACTTTGGAAGAAGGAATTCTCTTATGGACAAGGTGTTGTGATTTTTGGAAAGTTGGATTTTGACTGAACGGAGAGTGGGAGTGTTACACCCCACCCAGCCGGATCCGGTCATACCCGAATGCCCGTGGGGGTGATACACCGCAAGATCTAGGTTCAGTGACAAATCCATACAAAACATGATATAGCATAATTAAATGGACAAGAATAAATCAAGTTTATCATACTAAGTTATCAAAACCGAAATAATGGTTACAATCATCCATTACTTCAAAATAAAAATATAACATCAGAGTTTGGAAAAGAAAAGAGAGTAGTTTTATTCGCAGCGGAAAAATAAACTAAACTTGTTCTCTAATGGAATCCAATCCAAAAGAACAGTCTTGATACTGGCATGAAGCTCCATGTGCGTCCACTTCTTCTTAGATCACTCCTTCAAGAAGACATATTGGTAACGCATCCTCCATTTGGAAGAAGTCCTCATAACCTGCAGCATAATCTAATAGAAAAAAAAGACATATAAAAGGAATGAGTTCAACAGAACTCAGTGAGGTCAACTCAACATCATATCACACATTCATTCTCAAGATTCGATGAGGATAGACAAGGATGTTGGACCCCATTTATTAACCCAGTGGTCATCCACATATAATGGACAGGATGATCTCCATGTCCTCTCACGGGTCATTTCACCGGTCTTGAGCGTCCATGAGCCCTTATCTATTATATGCAACCCTACCTCTCTATGATGATAGTGGGCCTGCTTGACATACAGGACCTAGCCACTAACATCACGGGTTAACCGGCTTCAATACCCCTGCCAAAAGGGTAGTAGTACTCATGAGGTCAACTAACCAAACACTTCTAGACATGCCCTAAATATGTAAATCAGTAATCGGGAAAGAGCCAAGGGCACCATAGGAATGCGTCCCATACCGCCTCCTCTGGTATCCTATGGCAGAAATGCCAAAAGGGCATTCCCCATTCCCAACCACAATATAAGCAATCATATAATATCACTAGGGCAATGGGTGAACCCACAACCCTAGTAGAAAATACAAGGTAGAAGAAATAATAATATTTCTCCTCTCATACAATCACATTCAATTTCATAACAACAATAATAGATTTCAAAGCAAGGAGCAACATCAGAAGTAATAATAAACATAGATTATAGCAATTCATATTTAATAAAAGACATAAAATAACCACAAAATAATACTAAAGCAATACAAGATATCAATAATGAAAAGTAACTAACATCTTACACATGTAATATAAAGTTAAGTATATTCCTCACCTTTTACATTGTTCTTCCTCCAAATCCAAGAATCCACTCCCACAAATTAGTGATTAAAGATATATTAACCTATTTAAGCAAAAGAAATCATTATCACAAATTAGAGCCCATTTGGATTTCAAAGGATATCCTAAAATCTTCCCACAAAAACCCAAATCTGAAAACTAGGTTAAAAAGGGTAGTTCTCAACCTCACTAGTGAATGGTCACTAATTTGCCACCAATTCGAAGTTTATACTGAAGCAAAACTTTGGAAAAATCTAATTGAAAACAAAAGGATCCTACGGGGTACCTTCAATTTTATTAAATTTGACTCATCTCAAAAAGCCCCATATTTGACTCTCATAAATCACCCGTGTGTGACCCGGGGAGTCAAATTCTAAAATCTTTTGCAAGGAGATAAACCAATACTCCCAAATTCAAGGGAAACATTAATATAAGAAAATATAAGCATCTAGGGTACCTATCATTATTCCCTTTCATAGATCCGATCCCTCAATAGAAGAGAAAAGATATTACTTCCACAAACTACGAAGGGACATTAAAATAATAAAGGAAAGCATCCAAGATACCTAATACCTTCCCTTTCAAGATTCCTCAAAAGGAAAGGAGAGAAAATACTCACAAAATTGTGAGTAAGAGAAGGATTAAAGAAAACTAACATTTCCTAACAATTTTGCAAAGATTCGGATCACAGACACCTTCGGAAGAATGGAAATCGCTCCTCTCTTTCGTTTCTCCTTTTCTCCAAAGCCTCCGCCTCTTTCTGGCCTCCAAAAATGCGTTTACAGATGAGATAAAACATAAATAGGGTTTAAAAATCCGAATTTCCAATTTTGCCCCTAAACAGAAAATGGGATGGGGGTTGGTTCACCCAAACGGCTCAAACTTCTTGCTCGTGGTTGGACCTCCAAACTAACTCCAATTTTGATGATCTTTGGCTCATTGGAAAGGTCTTTCGACGATCTTCGATTTGATATCTTATTTGAGTCAATCAGATTCTCCATCACTGATCTACAGGTATTCCAAAATTACCCTTTTTACACTATCGAGACTAATCTTCTCTCTTCACTTAAACTTTAGGAGAGTTTTTGAGTCATTATAAGGGTCATCTACCAACATTGGTTTAATTTCCAATCCTTCGGGCTCGAATTGAATGGTCCACAATTGTCGCCGAATCAAGGCCCAGGTTCTTGGTCTTAAGACCACGGGTTAAAGGGGTAGAAATCTGGGGGATTTCACAGGGAGCATCTTCCCCATAGTAAATCAGTCTTGTGGGAATTGGTTTGGTGTCAAAATTCAATCTGGTTTGAAAATGGGACAAGTGTTTGTAAAGTTGGGATTTGGTAAAGTGAATAGTGTTTTTGAACCAAAGTGTGGGAAATCTTTTTGGTTGAAGCTTGGTTTTGTTTGAAAAATAATGGGAACATGTTTCTAAACATCCCTAGGCACTATTCTAACCTTAGCCTCAAGTATTTCTCAGTTTTGAAGAAAGACATACCAATGGTAAATGAAGTTTGAAAGAAAAGAAAAGAAAGAGAAGGTCTTACTTGTGTTGTTGATCAGTAAAGGTTGTAAGTTGTCGTTGAAGCCTCTTGGGAATCTTGGAACCTTAGGAGCCCTAGATAAACTTTTCCCCTGAGCCAAACTTGAAGTTGGAAGTGTTTGAAATGGGATTGAAATAGAGAAAGTAGTCCCTTTAAGGTTGTTTTTCAAGCAGGGCAGATTTTGCTGTTTTGGCAGTTTTGGAAGATATTGATTTTGATGCATTGTTTGGATTTTTAATGGCATGTGCAGTTGAAATCAAGTATGTTTGACATGTCGGAAGTGTGATTTTGAATTTGGACATATTCTCGTAGATTTTTGACTTTCGATTGGTTTGTCAGAATGACCGGAAGAAGGAACTATGGTGCTTCCTCAAATCGGAAAGGAAAGAGAGTTGTTCTTAAAGCTGGAGTGTCCTCTGGCAGTGTTGAAGCCCAGAACCCTCTGACAGGTCAAACGACCGGTAACCCATCTAGTGCTCCTCCATTGGTCAACTACCAAGAAATCATTAATCTTATGGGGGATATGTTGCAACAGCAGCGTGCACAGTTCAACCGAATCTTGATTGGGATTATGGCTATGCACAATGAGACCCGTGCTGCTGCCCAGACAAGCCCTAATCTCTCTATTGTGCCTGATGTTGGAAGAAAGAAGTTTTGTCACCAGAAGTCCCTACTCAGTAGAAGTCCACCAAGCGTCAGCTTCATGTTGCAACTTCTGTTCAGCAAACAGAATCTTTTGGACTTCAGAACATTGCAGATGTCGAAAAGCCTTCTCTAACTCATAAAGCCACTTGTTAGGAAACAAGGGGTCGTTGGTCACCCCAGTGAAGGTTTGCACTTGCAGTTTCAGGAAACTCTCCATCAGACGAGTATGAGGAGTTCCAGCTAATCCTCCAGCATTCAGAACTGCGGCATAAGGAATCACATTAGCACCAGCACGAGTCTCATTATGCAGAGTCATGAAACCCATCAGCATCTGATTAAACTGGGCTGCTTGCTACTGCATCATATTACCCATGATATTGGCAATATCACGAAAGCTTCCAACATTCGGGGCACCAGGTATGTCATGGGTACCCTGATCGTCATTGTTGGTCTGCTGATCATGACCACCATTGGGTATCTCACCACCTCCATGAGGTATCTCACCATGACCATTGCTATTGGATCCACCTCGTCCACTTCTCAGAGTAACCATTCTCCAAAAATCAAAAACATCAAAAACAATGAATTTCGAAGTTTCATCATAATCCACAAGTCCAAATGATTTGAAAATTTAAATCATGCTTAAATACTTCCATATAGTCATCAAACAATAATCCATAAGGCAAAAATCACATTTTCCAAAAATTCAACAGAAGATGAGGTCACTGTGTCCATTGGTCGATTGATTGGTCGACTGGCCGGGTCGACCAATGAATCGACCAATGCTCACAGAATACGAAAATTCGTATTTTAAGCCTCATTTCCTCATTCCAACTTCATTCTAACCACTTCAAAACGTGAGAGAGCTCTGGGGAAAGACTTCCAAGGTTCTTCCAAGAGTTTTTTAGGTGATTTAGTGCTTCAACACAACACCACATCACACATTCATCTCTCACAAGGTAAATTCTTTCTTTCTTCTTTCATAAACAATCTCTTATGCTTGCATTCTCATAGAAATCATGTTTTACTTGTATCCAATGCTAGAAATCATGTTTAGGAATACTTAGAAACACATTCCCTAGGTTTTAAACACAATGCCATGCATAGACAACAAGTTCTAACACATTCTAGCACTTTCACAACGTTTTTGTACCGAAATCGTTAACTTTAGAAAAATTTCGATTTCTCACAAACCGCTTGGAGTTTTTGCACGAAATTAAATGCTAAATGCTCAAGATGATATTGTAGATATGTCCATATAGTTTGATTTGACCAATTACAACTTTATTCAATTTTGCCCTAATTTGCAAAAATCCCCAAATTTCTTCTTGCTGAATTTTCAACTTTTAACCAAGTTTTCGATCGATTTTCTTCAAATAAACTTCATGATGATGCAATTCCAAGTATTGTGCACATGCTAGTATCTTCAAATCGAACTTTCCCCAAATTTGAAATTTTGATGAAAATTACGAAAATGCCCTTTTGGTTGAAATCTTGAAATAGCACTAACTAGCAATGTCTTTTGTCTCTTCCCACACAGACAAAAACTATGCGAGAGAGGAGGGCAAGGACGAGGATGAGGTCATATGGTAGGGGCACTCGGGGGTAGAGGTCAAGTGCCTTCACAGCCTAGAGAGGAGGTTCGGCAACTAGACAGTTCGATACTCCACGGGTCGAGTTCTTGTACGAGGCCTACTTCAGTTACTACAGTATCGAGCTCGGACGTCTTCTTCACCTACGCCAGCTCAGAGTGTTCAGGATTCGGCAGAGATTTGACACTATGGAGTGAACTCATCTCTTCACTGAGGATTTGTCAGTATATCCGGAGCTAGTGAGGTTGTTCTTTAGCAACCTTACATCTACAGAGAGGGAGTCTAGAGGTTCGGGACATCCTCTTCGATTAGTACTCAGGAGCAGAGTCCTTCAGACAAGGATCCGCTTCTCCACGAGGGCATTAGCTGAGATCCTACAGGTACCTTACTACCCACGGCAATGCATGTGGATACCTGCGGGGGTAGGGATAAACAGCTACTTGATGCCGTACGAGCTGCACGAGATATGCTCTACTCTATGGGATGATCGACGATGCCACACTCCATAGAACAGCGAGCGGATAATAGATTTGGCACGGATTATCGATCGTATTGTCGGCCGAAATATTATGCCGAAGGCCGGACATCACCATCGTGTCACAGTGATGGAGGCCTTGGTTATCTACCGCATCTACATGGGCTTCGAGATAGACCTATCTTACATCATTCAATAGGTCATGCTAGATCTGGTTATGCGGCCTAGTATGTGGAACCTTTTCTATGGAAGGCTTTTGACTTTGATCTTTCGGCACTTCGGAGTGAGTCTCGAGGATACACCGGTGGACACTGGTGCACTGGGGTATACGATCCGGACTAGGACCATCCAACAGATGAAGCTGAGACAGACAGTGAGGTCTCCTAGTCCAGAGGGTGAGGATGATGAGACCGAGGAGGAGAGAAATGAGTCTGATGATGACGGAGAGGATGTCGGTCCTGATAGTGATGATTAGGCCGGGGATGATACAAAGATGCACGAGGCTGAGACGGAGCATCACGAGATTCCTCCTTCATCACACTTCGAGACAGGTGGTCCTTCTCATGCAGTTCCGAGAGACTTCGGATCTCGGTGCACGATGAGATTGATGACTTCCATCTTTGGAGAGGATGGAGGTCGGACGGGAGCAGATGTATGAGAGGATGGAGTCATGACAGGATAGGATAGAGCATCAGGTGACTCAGCTAGCAGAGGACTTCAGAGCTTTCAGAGATCAGAGTAGATCACCTAGATAGATTGTACTTTAGGATTTCCATTTATGCATTGTCTGATGTAATCGTTGTAAAAACTTTTGAAATTAATGAAGTTCACTTTGTTTCACTTTATTATTGTGTATATGCACTTTTCTTTTATTGCATTAAGTGACATTTGTTTAAGTATAATTATGGTGTGTTATTCAAAAATATTCAGTTATGCTTCATTGGTTAAGTTTTTAATCCAAATGTTTTATTATTCACTTCTAAGAGTAGAGGAGTCATTTTAGATCTATGACTCCGGAATGTTCCGTTATTGTTTTATGTGGTAAGGATTTCCTTGAACTTTGGGCTCTGATACCACTCTATCACATCCACCCAGCCGGTACCCTACCTAGCATACCCGAGTGTGTGATCCACAGCCTCGAAGATCAAGTATTGAGGCAATCAACCTCCCACATAGACAATAACATAATCATGAACATAAATAATCAATATGCAAAAGATAAACAAAAGATCCAAATAAGGAAAGAGTAAATCATATATAATCAGAGTACGAAAGACGATCAAAATGTCTAAATCAATAAGTGAGGCGGAATCCCACTCTACAACCAGCGGAAAAGTAGTTCGAAAGTCAAAAGAAAGATTACAACTGGTTTTAAAGACAAGAAAGAAAGATAAAATCAAACTAAACTAGAGTCTTTTCTACTTTATCAAGAACGTCTTCATAAAAATAAACTTCATCAATCACGCTCGAGACGTTCCCACTCCACAGTAGGGCTAATCCCCGGTAACAAGTAAGACCACTCGAGGAATCCTCAACGTAATATTCATAGTTGCCAACACCTTGCGTGAAGTACACTTCTTCAGTTTGCGCTTCCTCGTACTGACCTTCATAGTCATCAATACCTATAGAGTAATCTAACAAAAGATATTGTACAAAAGGAGTGAGTTTCAAAGAAACCAAGTAAGGCAATTAATCCATAACAACATAAATAGCAAGAATTCAAAGCAATGTAAGATGCTATATGATATGAAACACATGATGCAATATGATTATGATGCGTCCAAAATCTGCTCAGCCCTTAGATCTCCTTAGAATGACCTCGCAAAACGAAAGCGTCGGATGTGGCCCGACCGCTGGGGTGGGGAGTTCACCTCCGAAGGCTAAGTCGATCGATGAACTTAATCATAAACGGCTCTGCTAGAAGCACGAGCTAAGGAATGAATAATCGGAATACGATTTAGATCATAAGCATCCGAGTGTTTATGTTCAAATGTGTGTGTATGGATACGGATCCCTTACCTCGTAGGTAAGTGATGTTTATATAGAGTGTACCTTCGAATCTTCTTCGTTGGATGTATTTTAGCCTTCTTCGGATAGTCGTTGGATCCTAACAGTTAGATCCGTTAAGCGATAGACTTCTACTAGTTTGAACTAGTAGAGGACTCCTAAGATAACCTCACGGTTATCCGATGATTATCCCTTCAATAATGATAAGTGACAGCCGTCAAGTTGTGTTTGCCATCATTAGGGTATTTAACCTAATCCATAAGTCGGATTAGGGCGTGCTTGTGGCTGATTTAGTTTTCTTCCTCAGCAAGCTATCTCTTGGACCCGGCTCGCTCCTAAGTGAGTCGAATCTCTTTGCCCCAACCGGAGTCAAAGGTCAAACCAAACATGAACTAGGTTTGATCATATTTTCTCCACATCACGAGCCCCCCAGACCAAGCGTTCGGTCGATCCCGAGGGCTTGGTTTTTAAATGGGTTCTTCGTCAAGTAATGGTTTTTGCATAACCCACTAAATGTCATGTTGTATTTAATGCGGTGGTCACTTTTTCCTCTAGCGTTGTGAGGGCAATGCCACGCGTTCTTTTGTAGTCGAACCATCATGGCTCACGTAACCCAAGCGACGGCTGAACGCCTATTTTGAATTCGTGAGTTCAAACTTTCAAAACGTCTTTAGATCTCGATCGTTGATGCTGAATTAATCTTGATCGTTCACGTCTTCGAACACTCGTGCGGGTGCTTAAAAGCAGTTCGTTGTCTTCGTAGGTTTCATTCTTCTTGTCTTGGAATTTTGAAACCTCGTCATCTCCTTCGCGCCTTCTTGTTCTCGAGCTTTTTGCCTCATTGAATCGGTAAGTTTACTGATCCCTTTGCAAAGTTAACTTTCTGTTTTCAGGTTTTTCTTTTTCTTTTTGTACCGTAGTGAGACTTTAGTAATGGAGGATAGTAGGGTTTCTTCCGAAGCTTCCCTTGTGCCCAGCGCCAGTAAGAGTGATAATGGTAACGAGGCCTTTGTTTCCCTTCCCTCCGAGCAATTGAACAGTGATAATAAAACCCTAACCGCTTCTCTCGGCGTGATTTCCACGAAGTTAACCGAAGAGATTAGAAGGGAAAGCTGAAACTTCTTCTGCTCTTCCTGAGTCTGGACCATCCAAGACTCCTAGGGTGACCACAGAGTCTTCTGGGCAATCAAAACAAACTTCCAAATCTAGTGGTAGACCTGATTCCATTGCCTCCTCGTATAAGGAGGAATCTCTTCTTTTTGCAATCCAGGGGTTTTGATTTTCCTTCCTCTTACCATCCTAGGGCTCCCAACTGTGATGAGAGGGTTGATTCGACCCTTCCGGCGAATTTTCCCTATATATAGATGCATTGGAAAGTGGGGTTCGCTTTCCTTTCTTCAATCCTCTGTTCGCAGCCATCCCGAATCACTGGGACATTTGCCCCGGAATGTTCCTTCCCAATAGTTAGCGTCTCATCGTCGGCTTCTCGGGTTTGTGCTTTGAGCTTGGCATTACGCCTTCTCTTGCTCTTTTTGTGCATTTTCATCTTCTTTCTATCTCCCATCCTCCCGGTTGGGTTGTGCTTTCCAAGCGCAATAAGACTGAGCTTAACTGGAGGGGCAGCATTCTTGCTAAAGGAACTTGCCCTTCCAATCACAAAGGATGGCACACGCGATATTTTTTCTGTCGAGCGCCTCAATCGGATCTCAACTTCCCGACCATCCGGAAACAAGATACTTCATACTCTCGAGGGTAACCGGGTCCTTCCCTTATCCAAAGAAGACAAAATGGCCGTCAAGAAGATAAAATCAATTTCATGGTATCAAGAGATACATGGATATGAGATGGAATACAACTCCATCCTCCAGTACTGGGGACTGGCTCATTGTGAGCTTCTTAACCATCATCTTTCAATTTTCTAAGAATGGTAGTCTTTTTGCAATCCTGGTTTTTTTCCTTCTTTGCAGTGCCACCAAGAATGAACCCTAAAAATCTTCGGGCAAAGGCTGCCAGGGCCATTGTGATAGCTGAGCAACAGTCGCCTCGAGCCTTGATTGCTGAACAAGTAGTTTTTGTTCCCTCTCCCAACCCTTCCTACAAGGGTATTAGGAACTTAAAGCTAGTGGTTGATGCTTTGGGAAAAGGGAAAAAACCAATGGTGGGAGAGTCTGATGTCCCCTCCGCCGCTCGAACTAAAAGGAAGCACGATACAATTGATGCTTCCACCCCGAAAAAATCCAAAAGGAATAAAGATTGTGAGGAGATCTTCATGCCTTAGTGGACACTGACGCAGACTGATAGGGCAACACAAGACCCTGAGAAGGCTGCGGAATGGAGTTCACTTGGTCTTCTCGCTCGCCAATCGTCAAGCCTTTGAAGCCCCGGAAGACGATGCTCTCATTCGTCGATCCACCAGTGTACCGTCTTTTTTGATTTTTCATCAATTGCTTTTCATAATCTCTTATGAGTTCTTCTGATAATCTCCTCATCCCCAGGAATGATGTGTTGAGCTTTTACCAACACATGGAGGCATTGAGCCGAGCTGGCCGCAATGGCTCCTTGTTGCAGACCTGTGAAGAGAATTTGGCGAAGGCCAATTCTGAAATAGACTAGTTGAAGACAGCAGCCGGAGAGCTGAAGGTGAAGCACAATGAGGAGATGAATTCTTTGAAAAAGGATCTTGACTCTTCAATCGTCCGTGCCGTTGCTTGCCGAACGAGGCTAGGAAACAGAAGAAAGCTGCTACGTTGTTCGGTGAGAGTCTTGAGCTTAAAGCCATAGAGAATGAACATATACTGAAGATGGTAGTTCCTAGCAAGCCCGAACATATTAAACTAGAGCTTCGAAGGGACTGCGTTCGGAAATATCTGAACAGCGTTCCTTTCTCTAATCTTCTGGGTGCCTTCAACCTTCAAGCTTACTGCATGGGGCAGAATGATTTTGGGAAAAGATCCTCAAATCTAACCCTTCCTTCGACACAACTCCTTTTCGTGAGGTGTGTCACAAAGAAATATTTGGGAAGCTTAAGTTGGCCTTCCCTGAATGGGCTTTGAGAGAGGATGATCCTATTCCTGCCGACCCGAATTATGAGGAATATCTTGTGTTGGTGCTATTTATGCCGATCGCCTTGAACCGTAGTTTTCCGCACCGAACTCCTCAGATCTGATTCGATCTGGTTTGCTCTTTGATCGATCAACCCCTCACTCCTGAAAGAAATAGAATACCAGTAAGAAACGGAGCCGATCGTCTTGATCGGCATCTCATCTCCGACAATCTAGTCAGTATGGTGAAGTTTTTGCTCGTCTCGTCTGGAGCTTCTAAAATGCTTGTAATAGAGTTCAATCAGAGTTAGTTTAGAGTTTGGTTGATTCTAGAGACTTTCCTTTTTACGAATCTTTCCTCCCTTTTATACTAGCTTTCCCGCTTGTAGCACTTTTTCAATCATAGCCGTCGGATCACCGCTCCTCTTTGGACGTCGTTGATCATCCTTCCTTTATCTCTCAATCGAACCCGGCTAAGATTGGTTTGACCGTTATAAACCGGAAGTGGATATTTTAGTCACAACATAAGCCCCCAAGCCTACTGATCAGGCTGAACTTATATGAGACTCTGATCAGTAGGTTTAATCCTTCCTGTCAAAATCATCCAAATATTCTCTACTCAGCCATTATGCCTTTTCCCCAGATAGTCCTTGATTTCTTCAAAACTTTGATGCCAAGTCACCATATCATCATTAACTTGAAAGTCAATTTATGACCATGTCTCTTATAAAACTATGTCCTCTGCAATAGTTGAATATAATATTTGAATTGCCTTGTGTAATCATTATATTACTGTACTCAGCCCCCAAATTATCTTAAAGCCAGCTGAAATCACTTTCCTGTCAGGCTCTTTATGAATTTTCAAATATAGCTTTCCATCTTCCTTAACGTTACCGCCGCTTGATCATAAATTTCGTCTTTTTCCCATGTACTACCATCATACTGTTCTCTTACCTTCTCACACATCATCCTCATTCTTTTCAACTGCAATTTTCATACATTCACCGATTGATCCCACGCGTCGGTTACAAAAGGTAATGACCATTGATTTTGGACCATCGTGCATTTCCCCCTCTTTTCAAGAAATCTTCCTTCATTCTTTATATATATATCTGTCAACTGTCACCTGCTCCCTTCCGTACTCTGCTCTCCTCCTTCGAGAATATCAAACATACTTATCCGCCATTTTACTTATCACTCCTTTTCAGATTTTATCTTTCAGGTTTTCTTCTTCTTCCTTTCCTGTCTCCGCCATGGATCCTGCTTCGAACCCTTCAATACCCAGTGTAAAACCCAGCCCTAACCTTGACCCGGAAACCTTGTTATTTGTAGGTCCGATGACCCGAAGTAAAGTAAGAAGTCAGCTTTGGGCCATCCCAGTAGAGGACTTGGTGTCTGGCTTTGAATCCATGAAAGTTGATGATGAGGTTCTATTTATGGAAACTGAATCCTGATGAAGATCTAATTAGTTGATGGACTTGGAGTGCTCTCTATCTTGGTTTGAAGGCATTTCTACCTATTAGGTAAGTCACTTGACTTGTGTGCAAAACCCCTTTAGGATTGGATTTGATCTGGACCTTCAATTCCCTGTTTTGGTCTTCTTTCATCGGCATTGGTCGACCGATTGGTCGATCGGGCCATCGACCAATCCACTCGACCAATGAGTGCTGTCTTTGGCAATTAGGTTGTTCTTGCTCTATTTAAGTCCAATCTCGAGTCCACTTCGTATTTGCTGCCTCCAAACTCTCTGGAACGAACCAAAGACCTCTGCAAGTCATCTCTCTTGCATCCTTGGTGTTTTCTTGACGGGTCTTCGTCGAAACTCTTCTTTTTGCATCAAAAGGTATGTCTACTCTCTCTTCTTCTCCTCCATCTTTGTTTTTCTTTCCTTTTTGGGTTGAGACAGTAGAAGAGATGCTGCATTCTCTGTTGCAAACATCTCTGAACATGTTCTCATGATCATCCTAAGGATTTGAGGCTAGAACAATGATCTTAACCATGATCATTGCAAGCTTTTGAAGGAATCATGATCAAACCATGATTTAATCTCTGTTAAACTTCTAATCTGAATTCCGATCTCTTTGGATCTTCTATGTTGATCATGTTAGTAGTTAATTACTGTGTTTCTTTCCATGATCCATAATCTATAGATTTCTAGTTGTTCTCTTCTACCATACTATGTGTTCTTCATGATGCATGGTAGTTACATATATGGTAGGTTTTATTTCCTTATTTAGATTTATGCTTCTAAGCCTTATTCCATGAAGATCTATCTATGTTTTCATGTTTTCATTACCGAAAGCAATGATCCATCCTCCTATTGTTCTTGTCTTTGTTTTCTATTTCAAATTCATCAAGATCCATGGTTGATTTAATTATGGTAACTTTTTGTTTCCTAATTTGGATCTTGATACCTTGATTTGATTAGTGTTTTGAGGTCCCCTATTTGTTAGAATACTACTGATGTAGTCTACCCCTTGATTAGTACCCTTTTGAACCACCAAATTCGGATTTCATATCTTAAAACTCTGTTTTTTAGGCTACTGTCTGCATTGGTCGACTGATTGGTCGACTGGACCACTCGACCAATCCACTCGACCAATGAGTACAGCAACTCCAGATTTGGTCTGTTTCGGATGTTTTGATATCTTTTCTGTTAGGGATCTTTCCTAATATGTTGTATATACTTGTTTAGGACTTTCTTCTCAAGTTTGCCAAGATCTTACTTGACTTCTTAGGATTCCTTTGCGAGTTATAAAAGGTAAGGATGGTTATTTCCTTAATTACATAGATAGCATGAATCTAGTTTCTATATTTGAATATCATAGATATGATTCCTAAATTAGATTCTTACAATGATATACTACTGTTGCATAACTTTGATTACAGTAGCATTATTTATTCATGTTGAATTGATTCATGTATGATTTACTTACCGATTATATACAAGTGATTGTATTTATTGATTTCTTTCCATATATGAAGTTACCATATATGTGATGATATGAATTGATGCATGTGTATGCTTAAGTATGGTTTGGAAAGGAGAGGTGTCCTTTCGACACTTCTGTCCTTGGACTACTACGGGAATATTATGGGATGTTTCCGGAGATGCCCTCTGGACACCTTCCTAAACTGTTGGATGACATATCTAGGATTGTCTAGTAGTGTTTGGCTAGGATGTCCTGTTATGTCGGACCCTAATCGGAGGGGTATTGAGACCGAACGACCCGTGGTAGCAATGGGGATTCATGGGCGCTCAAGACCGGTAACCAACCCGTGAGAGGACAGGGAATCACATTGTGGGGGCCATTTATTGGTAGGGTTGCATATGATTAGACTTGGGCTCACGGGCGCTTAAGACCGGTAACCAACCCGTGAGAGGACGTGAGAGCTTCCCGTTTACCATATGTGGATGATCAATAGGGTTGATGAGTCCGTAGTCCGAGTTGGTCGGTGCCATAGGATACGCTCGACTCTAGTGTGAAGGATACCGGAAAGGATCGTCGAGGACGAGGAATGGAAGTATCTGGATCCGACTTGATGTAACTAAGTAGAAGACTTGCATTTGGCTAGGTTTTACCCCGACATGCGCCAATACTTATACCAAATGGTTGTGAGAGAGTGTGTTGACTTAACCCCCTGCCAAGGTTTGTCCTCGAGGGATGAAGGACCCATTACCAATCGGCTGCTCAAGACCGGTGAAATGATCCGTGAGAGAATCCAAGATATCTTAAATGGTTGAGGATGTGAGTGGACTTTCCTAAAGAAGTACGGTGTTATGACTTAAAGCATGTCTGCCAATAGAGACCAGCATACATAGAGTTAGATTCATTCATTCATTGTTTGTCCCATATCATATTGCATTCATGATTGTTCTGGAATCCTGCCATTTATGTTATTATGGATTTTAAGCGCCTTCTTGAGTTTCTTTGAAACTCATTCCTTTATTGTACAATGTTGTTAGACTATCCTGCAGTGACCGAGTACTATGACGGTCCCTATGAAGAAGCGCAAGGCGAAGAGGCATATCTCCAGGAAGGTGATTGCGGTTACCACAATTACTCTGAAGATTCCGCGGGTGGTTATGCTCCGTTCGATGCTTAGTCCGACCATTGAGTGGAAGCGTCCTTGTGCTATTTATGAGATTTACACTTACAAGGATGTTGTCTATAAAGTGGAGAACAATTTAGTTACCCAATGTACTTGTTACTGGGATTAGGTTTTGTCTAGTTTATTCTTTTAGAGCTACTTTTCCGCTGGTTGTAAAGTGGGATTTTTGCCTCGCTTTACTTATCTGTTTGATACTCTGATTATATTTAGTATTCTGATTCATTTATGATTCATTCTTTCTTTATTGGATCTATGATTTATCTTCCGCACTCATGTTATGATTTTTTTTTTTTTTTTTTTTTTTTTTTTTTTTGGGGGGTTGGGGGCGGGGGACGGGCTTGGGGGGGGGGGTCTCACACTCGGGTATGCCAGATAGGGTACCGGCTGGGAGGGCGTGACACCCAGTACCTCTGCTCAATCTAATATACCTCCAAACAAAGAGCGAATGAAAGACGTATCTGGTGCTTCCTCCTCTCATCCGAATCCTTCAAACTGGAAACCTATTCCATATGCTCACAATGAAGCCATCGTTATTTACACTCCTGTAAATACGTCCAGAGAGAAGATGGACCAAAAATATGCTAGTCCCGAGTGGTATCCCACCAAAATAAAGAAGTCTCACCTGGACTCCTATTTGGAAAGTTACCATTTCCCTTCTGATGCCAGAATATGGGTTCCCGAATCTTCTGACCATCCCTACTCAGTTGATCCAGGAGTTATCACCATTTACCTAGATCATCTTGACTCAGGCTTTAGAATCCCCTTGATCCCCATAGTTCAATCTTTATTGGACTACTATCATGTCTGCCCTTCTCAACTTACTCCAAACAATTGGAGACTAGTTTACTATTTTTTTGCTTTTATCCTCAAGATGAATCGTATCCCTCTGTTGATCTTTTCAGAAATTACTACACCCTGAAAGTATCCCGCGAACGCGGATACCTTCATTTTGCCAGAAGAACCTGCATTTTGAATGAACTGGGAAGAGATTCCCAAATTTTCATTGATTCCTCCATTCCCCATGACAACAAGCAATGGCGGGAAAAGTATCTCTTCTGCGACATTCTGAATCCAAACTTTCGGTCTCGATGGTGTTTACATTCCATGGAATCCTTATCCCCTCTGAAAGTGCGTCCCGAACTCACTGAGTACAACCGAGAAACTTGGAGTTTGATTCCCACTAGAACCCCAATAGATGCAGCCAAGTTGAAAACGGATGCAGGTCTTATCAATCATGGCCTTTTTCCAAGTAAAGATAGTAACAACAGTATATCTTTCTTTCCTTTCCCATTACATTTTTCTTGTAATTTTTATTCATCATCGTATATTTTTTTTTATCATCAGAAATAGTTGCTCGTCCGGTCCCTAGTGTTGCTGATCTCCGAAGAATTGTTTTAGAAGAAAAGAAATCTGACCCCAAGGTTACCAAATCCTCCAAGAAAAGGAAACACACTGCCTGCCACCCTTCAAAAAGAAAACCTGCTGAGAAGGAAACTTCCCCTGATCGAGAAAAAACCGACCAGGTGCCAGAAGATTCCGCCAGAGAAGACATCGATGTTCAAAGTGTGAAAAATGTTGCAAGCAAGACCCCTTGTCCCAAGGCGAGGACCTCCGAACTTCCAATACACCTGAGATGTAAACTTAGGTCTACACGTCCAGGTTCTGACCAAGGTTTGTCTAGCTCGAAGAAGAAGAAGAAGAAAAGAAAAGAATTCCATACTGCTCCTACAGAAGTCCCTACTGAAGAAATTAATCCACATGAAGAAATTCCTGCTGCCACCAATGAAGAAATTCCCGCTGCCTCCGAGGCTAATGCTGAAGAAAATAGAGAAAACTTACTGTCACACACACCAGCTGATTTACCCCACGATACTTCTATCTTCCCAGAAAAGATGGTCGAGGCTGAAGATCGAGGTAAGAACTTTTTTGACTATTCTTTTGATCATCTGAAGAGAATTGCTGAAGACATATTAATACATGCTACAGGTGATATTATTGAGGAAATTGCTGACCAATTGTGTGATGTAAATGTTGATATGCCTGCCTCTCCCTTGGATGTTGCTGCCAAGGACCATGTGAATGAACCCTTTGTTTCTATTTTACTTTTATCCATCCCTACGTTGGATGTTGTTGCTCCAGATACCAATGTCCCCCCTTTTAAAGAAAATGATCAAGATGCTACTCCCTTGGAGGAGAACAATCAGAATATTCTTCTTCCTGAGGAAATTCATGAAGTTGTTGCGCCAGAGAATAATGCTGCCCCACCTGAAGCTCTTATGGTAATTGATCCCTAGAATGGTCATGAAGACCAAGAAAATATTATCATGCATACTGGTTCAAATGATGCTGCTCTAAACGTAAATATTGAGAATATTCTTGAGGTAGCTGATCTCCAACCAGTCCCTGACCAGCCTGATGATACTATGAGTATTGCTGACTCTGGAAATCCTTTCCACCCTGAGTGGTTTTTGAAAGAAAATCACACAGCCAGCCGCAATTGGGAGGCTGCCAGAGAGTGGGGCACAAAAGGCAGAATCCCCCGTGACAAGAGACAAACTGCTCGAATGTCTGACTCTAAACTTTACTCACACGGGTGGGGGTAAGAAATTGACCTTTTTCTCATTCTTCTATATGGAATTGGTTTACTATTGATCTAAGTATTTATATTGTTTAATATATGTTGACTGATCTACAGATGTTTTGGAGCTACCTTCAATGCATTTTCTGAAGTTTTGGAGAGGGAAAAAACTTTATCCCAGGAAAATGATGAGTTGATCAAAAGGAATTTCGAGCTGGTCAATGAGGTACAAGATCTTCGGAGAAAATGGGACTCTTCAGAGAGAAAATTAACAGATGTTGAGTTCAGAGAGATTGATTTGATGAATGATCTTGATAGTTTGCACACTGATTATGAACTTTGCTCTGACCATTGTGCTAAATAGCAGGAAGAGATTTCTATGTTGAGAGATGCTATTTTGAATTATAGAGATGAGCTCCTTCAGCTCAAAATGTTAAAGAATGATGCCCTTGACAGGGCCAGAATTTCCACAGACGAAAGAGAGGATTTTAAGGAAAAGCTAACCAGAGCTTTGGTCTAGTCACAAAGTATTGAGAAAGAAAAGAATGAACTTCAGGAAAAGTTCAATGAGATTGAAAAGCTGAATAAAACTTTAGAGTTGGCCCAAGAATATCATGTGAAAGCTTTCGGCTCAATTTTACAGGAAAAGTCTGCTTTAGAGAATAAAAATGATGGTTTGGGATTGAGACTCAGTGAGATGACAGCAGAAAGAGATAATCTTGAGGTTTCCCTTGGTTTGGTTTCTAAAGAAAAGGAAAGTCTTCATGTTCTTTTGGATGACACTTTAAAATTCAAAACTTTGCTGCATGAAGATTTAGAAGCAGAGAGAAGACAATTTGAAGTTGTGAAATCCAGCCCAAACCTAGCCAGGGCACCCTATCTGTTTTGGGTAAAGAAGGGTTAGTTTAAATGTTGACTTTAAAGTTGGACCTTGATTTGATCTTAGCTTGTTGCTTGTAGACCCTTTTGGTTGACGATTTGGTGTCGGAACCCAAGCCCATGGACATTGTCGATGATGCCCCTCACTTGAGAGCATTGTCAGTGTTAGTTTTAAATCTGCGCACCGAAGAGGGGTGAATTAGTTGAAATACCTAATGAACTCCTGTGCTCAATCCGATTATATTTCCCGAAACTAGACTTCTTGATGGACTTGTAGGAGAAAATCTCACTCAATTTGACCCCATATAACCTTCCAAATCCCTGTCCGAAGTTGCTGAACTATGTCTGTCAAATCCTGCTTGCGCATCGAAGAAGATGAGCCTAGTTGGTGAACCTAATGAACTCCAATTCTTGATCCAAAGGTATGTCTGGAAACTAGACTTCTTGATTGACTCGTAGAAGAAAACCTCACTCAATTTGACCTTGTATAGCCCTCCGAATCCCTGTTTGAACCTTGCTGTCCTGATTGGTCGACTCATTGGTCGACTGGACCAGTAGACCAATCCAATCGACCAATGGTGTCTAAATTTACCAATTTGGTCCTGTCTCCTCTATTTAAGTCAAATCTCGGGATTACTTCGCCTCCTATGCCTCCTAAGCCTCTGGAATGAGTTAGAACCCTAATCTAATCAATTCCCTTGCATTCCTTGGTGATCTCTCACAAGACTTGAAGTAATCTTCTTCCTCTCGCATCAAAGGTATGTCTACTCTCTTTTCTTTCTTCTCCATCTCTGATTTTCTTTCTTTAATCTGTTCTTGGCTGAGATCAGGAAGAAGATGATGCACTCTTGCAACCATCCACTCCATGATCTCATCTTGTTCCTTGAGATCTATGATCATCATCATGATCTCAACCCCAGCCAGTGGAATCTTTGAAAACCCTAACCCTAATCCTTTGAAACCCTAACCTGGGTGATTATCTCGAGAACCTTTTTGGTAACCTCCCATGTGAGGGAAACCTCATGGGTAATGTGGAGGTTGATCTAAATTCAATATTCTTTAATTCTTCTTGTTGTAATTGGCCAATCATCAATTCCTTCCCTCCTGTGATCTTAACCTTTTTATGGGAACTTAAGGGTGAAACCCTAATTTCTTGGGTTAGATCAAGAACCCATCTTTTGACCATGATTATCTTCCCATAATGTTTCTATTAACCTAAACAAGATTTTCTTATTATGTTCTTGATTGCAACCATTCCCCTTCTTCTTGTGATCATAACCTTTTCATGAGAGCCATAAAGGTTGAAACCCTAATTTCTTGGGTTAAATCAAGAACCCATATTTTTACCATGACTTGATGATTTTATCTTCCCATATGATTCTAATACATCCTAAGAAGTTCCCCTTCGAATTTCGGATCAATCCGACTTCAAACGAAGAAGTTATGGCCAAAAAACAGTTTTCACTATTCCGTCATCGACTCGATTGGTCGATCGATTGGTCGACGGGTCAGTAGACCAAGGCAATCGACCAATGAAGTCAGTAGCTTCAATTTTCGCTCGATTTGATTCGTTTGCTCTCTGATCTTTTAGGTATCTTTCCTAATGTTATATCTATGCTTGTTAGGGGTTTATTTGCCATGTTTGGTGTCTCTCTCTTTGATCTTTGGATTATCTTCGGCGATAATCAGGTAAGGACAGTTGATTCCTTAACTACATAGATTGCTTGTTCTCTGGTTTCTACTTTATGAAACTATGAGATTACCTACTGTTATTGTATTTTAATTCTGATCTCCTACTGTGGGAACAGTAGCACTTATTTATATCATCTTTTCATTGTTTATGTTATATGAATTACTTATTACTGCTTAATCTGATGTTGCTTTTACATTCTCTTTTATATGATGAACTGTTGGTTGTGTATGTCATGACTGATCTGAGAATGTGTTTGCTTAAGTTTGGTTTGGGAATGGGGAGTATCCTATTGATGCTTCTGTCCTTAGACATCGGAGGGAATAGTATGGGCTGTTTTCCGAAGATGCCCATCGACGCTTTCCCGAATCAATGGTTGTCATACCTAGGGCTGTCTAGCAGTGTTTGGCTAGGATATACCCCTGTTATATCAGACCCGAATCGGAAGGGTATTGAGACCGAACGACCCGTGGTAGCAATGGGGATTCGTGGGCGCTCAAGACCGGTGAAAAGATCCGTGAGAGGACATGGATCACATTGTGGATACTCAAAAGAGGCCATTTATTGGAGGGTTGCATATGGCTAGACTTGGGCTCATGGGCGCTCGAGACCGGTGAGTTATATCCGTGAGAGGACATGAGAGCTTCCCGTTTACCATATGTGGATAACCAATAGGGTTGATGAGTCCGTAGTCCGAGTTGGTCGGTGCCATAGGATACGCTGACTCTAGTGCGAAGGATACCGGAAAGGATCGTCAGGGACGAGGAATGGACGTATCTGGAACTGAGTTGATATAACTGACTAGATGACTTGCATTGGGCTAGGCTTTTCCCTGACATGCACCGGTACTTATGCCAAACGGTTGTGAGAGAGTGTGTTGACTTAACCCCTTACCATGGAAATTGTCCGAGAAGGATGCAGGACCCATTACCAACCGGCTGCCCAAGAATACCTTAAATGGGTGAGGGAATCCAAGATATCTTAAATGGTTGAGGATGTGAGCGGACTTACCCAAAGAAGTACGGTGCTATGACTTAAAGCATGTCTGCCATAGAGACCAGCATACATAGAGTTTAGATGCATACATACATTACTTGTTTCATATTGCATTGCATCTTGTTATGGTTTGCTTCCATGTTATTTATGTTGTTATGGATTAACTTGCCTTACTGGGTTTCTTTCGAAACTCATTCCTTTTTTTGTACAATCTGTTGTTAGACTTCTCTACAGGTTTGGATTTCTTTGACGGCCCGTATGAGGAAGCACAAGGTGAAGAAGATGAAGACTAAAGAACCAGAAGAGCTGACTGAAGATGTGGATTTGATTTCCTTTGTTTCTTCTAGACTTATCTTTTACTTTACTTGTATTAGCTTAGAGCTTTACTTAGATTTCGATCTACCTTCCGCATATGTTTGTGGAGTGTAATTCCGCTATACTCTACAGTTGTCTTTTGATTTGGTATCTTGTTATTCCGCACTCTGATATTTATAGTGATCCTTCTGAGATCCTTTCTTGACTTTTATTATAAATTACTTGAACATTATGATTTGTTCTTGCTTTTGATTATGTTATTGTGCGAAATGGATATGATTGTTCCTAAACTTGATCTTTTGGGCTGTGGATCACACTCTCGGGTATGCCAGATAGGGTACCGGCTGGGAGGATGTGACAGAAGTAGAGAAGAAAAGAATACAAAGTGAAAATCAGATTGTCTTAAATTCGGTCACCTCTTCAGTGAAGGAAATTGGAGATAATCCAACATTCCTCGGATTTTGCAAGAATATGGTGAAGGATTTGCTCTGATTAAATCTTTTCAGAAATCCTCAAGATTCATCCTGATATAGATTTCAAATTGTTATCTCCATAATTTCTCCCATCCATAACCTTTTTTGACCTTAGGAACTTGAGATACCCCAACTCTGATTGCTCATCAGAAGATGATTGTGATAATGATATCAGTGAGTCTTCCAGTTCTGGCCAAGACCATTCTGCCAGTGATTCAGATAACAATGGTGATGGTAACTCACCTGTTCAAGATGATAAAGAGACTGCTGCCAATGATACTGCTGATGTTGATCCATCTGGTAATGTCGCAGATGTTGATCCGTCTGCAAAATCACAAGTTTGAAGAATACACTCTTTTTGTTTATGAACTTACTTTTTCCCTCTTTGTTTACCTCCTCTGCATATGAGGTTTTTGAACTTGTCAATCTTCTATATTAATGAACTTTTCTTCCTTTCTTTTTCTCTTTTTGGCTTTGACATAATAGTTTCTTTTATAATGCTGACTATCATCTTCTGATCAACTCATAATTGATTAGATATATGTATCTCTGATCAAACTTGCATTCTTCATTGACTTCTGCTGAGATATTTCTGAAGAGAAAATATTTGATAGAAAACTTAATACCTGATCAGATACTCTCAGATGATGATTTGTAGAAAATCTTTGAACTTGGATAAATAATCTTCCATATAACCTGATCCTTGAGTTATTTTATTGATTAATTCCATTGCTCTCGATCCAAATGTTGTCTTAAAGTGACGCTGCCTTAGAGAGATGCCGTCTTAAAAAGATGCTGCCTTAGAAAGATGGCTACTAGAGCCTGACTTCGGAAAGTCGGGATCATCCTCGGAAGGAGTGATCCGGGATCATCCTCAGAAGGAATGATTCGTGATTAGCTTAGCATGACCTGGCTACCTGAGCCTGACTTACGTAAAGTCAGGATCATCCTCGGAAGGAATGATCCGTGATCAGCTTCGGAAAGCATGACCAAGCCTCGGAAGGCTGGCTACTTGAGCCTAACTCACGAAGAGTCGGGACCACCCTCGGAAGGAATGATCCGTGATCAGCTTCGGAAAGCATGATCAGGCCTCGGAAGGCTGGCTACTTGAGCCTAACTCACGAAGAGTCGGGACCATCCTCGGAAGGAATGATCCGGATCAGCTAGCATAATCACACCTTAGATGGCTGGCTACTTGAGCCTGACTTCGGAAAGCCGGGATCATCCTTGGAAGGAATGACCCTGAATCAGCATTGAAAAGGCATGATCAAACCTCGTAAGGCTGGCCACTTGAACCTAACTTTGGAAAGTCGGGATCACCCCCAGAAGGAATGATCCTGGATCAGCGTTGAAATGGCATGATCAGACCTCGTAAGGCTGGCCACTTGGCTTGACTTCAGAAAGTCGGGATCACCCTCGGAAGGAATGACTCTGGATCAGCGTTGAAATGGCATGATTAGAAGATTAGTTTGCCAAAAATGTTCTTTGGATTAAAATGAAGAAGAAATTTCGATGACCACGATTAATAAGATGGTTTCTCCAGGAATACCAGAAAATCCTGTCTCCTTTCTACTGATAATATTTCTTAAGGTGAATTACATTCCACGGTCGTTTCAAACAGCTTCCATGAGCATCTTTCAGCCAATATGTATTTCTGCTCACAGTTTTTGCCACCACATATGGCCCCTCCCAGTTTGCAAAAAGTTTTCCACAGTTTCTTGGATCTGATGCTGATTTTTTCCTCAAAACCAAATCTCCCACTCTAAATGATTTAGGTCTAACTCGAGATTGTAGTACACTGCTGTTCTCCTCTGATATTCTATATTGTGGTATAAGGCTTTTTCTCTGACTTCATCTAAGAATTCAAGGTTTGCTCGCAATCCTTCTTCATTAGCTACTGGATCAAATCCTTCATATCTCTTTGATCCCACCATAACCTCCACTGGAGCCAACGCCTCTGACCCATATGCTAGTCTAAAAGGTGTTTCTCCTGTTGGAGTCCTGACCGTAGTCCTATACGCCCATAGTACATGAGGTAGTTCATCGATCCACAAGCTATGTGCTTCATCTAGCCACCTTTTTATTCCTTGCAGAAGTGTTCTGTTGGTTACCTCAATTTGACCATTGCATTGAGGATATGCCACAGAAGAGTGCTTGCATTCAATATGATAATCTGCACAAAATTCTTTGAATCTTTCATTGTCAAATTGTGGTCCGTGATCAGTCAGTAGAATCTTTGGCAGGCCAAATCTGAATATGACATGATTTCTGAAGAACTTTTCAATTTGACTTGTGGTAGTTGTTGCCAGGGCTTCTGCTTCTACCCATTTCATGAAATAATCAATTGCAGCCACTACGAACTTTTTCCCTCCAGTTGTAACAGGAAATGGCCCTAACAAATCCATACCCCACATAGAAAATGGAAGGAGATTAAGAATTGATGTTAGTTGCTCTGCTGGCTGGCTCTGAATTGGTGCATGAATTTGACATTGATGACACCTTCTTACATACTCAATCACCTCAGATTGCATGCGTGGCCAATAAAATCCTTGTCTTAGAATTTTATAAGCCAAAGCTTCCCCACCTAAGTGGCTTCCATGGATTCCTTCGTGGACCTCTGATAAGGCATAAAGTGCATCAGATGGTCCTAAACATTTCAAAAGTGGCCCAGAAAGTGTTCTTTTATATAATAGCTCATTCTTTAGAATAAACCAGGCAGCTCTTCTTTTCACAGTTCTGGCTTTTTCTCTATCTTCAAGAAGAATACCATCCTTCAGATACTGTATAATAGGATCCATCCAAGATACCTCTGCATCAATTTCCATTATCTCTGGATCTGAATATGCTGGAATATTTAGCTCCTCATAATATACAGCTTGTGGTATAGAAGTAGATTTTGCGGATGCCAATTTTGCCAGAGAATCTACCTCATTATTTTGATTTCGGGATATCCTCGTGACTGAGAATTGTGTAAACCATTCCTTACATTGCCATACTTTTTTAAGATAACTGACCATCCGATCATCTTTCAAATCATACGCTCCTGTGACTTGACTGACCACCAGCTCATAATCACTTTTTACTTCAATGCTTTGTACACAGAGGGATCTGGGCCATCGTAAACCTACAATAAGAGCTTCATACTCTACTTCATTGTTTGAAGCATGAAAATTAAACCGGAGTGCATTCCGAATTACAAATCTGAACGGACTTTGTAAAATTACCCCTGCTCCTGATCCCTGAGAATGACTTGACCCATCTACATGTAAGGTCCACACAGAAGACACCTCACTAGAATCTTTTTCTTCCTTTGGTGATGAAATACTTTCAGCAATAAAATCAGCCAAAACTTGTGCCTTTATCGCAGTTCTAGGTTTATAATCTATATCATGTTCTGTTAACTCTACTGCCCATGATACCATTCTCCCCGCTAGATCAGGCTTATGCAGTATTTTCTTTAAAGGCCAGTTAGTAAGAATAATAATTGGATGAGCCTGAAAATAAGGTCTAAGCTTCCTAGCTGCTATTATTAAGGCTAAAGCCTGCTTTTCAAATTACGGATATCTAGATTCTACATCTAACAATGTATGACTTATAAAGTAGATAAGATTTTGGACAGTACCTTCTTCCCGAATTATTACCGCGCTCACTGCCGCCTTCGAAGAAAATAGATATATCTGCAAGCTCTCTCCGGGCTTTGGTTGAGATAGAACTGGTGGACTGGTCAGCCTCCTCTTCAGCTCTTCAAATGAATTATGACAGTCCTTTGACCATTTGAATTCGTTGAGTGCATTTAGATTTTTCAACGCCTTGAAGAATGGTGCACATTTATCTCCTGATCTTGATATAAATCTGCTTAATGCCGCAACTCTTCCTGTTAAGCATTGAATTTCTTTCATACTGCTGGGTGCTGTCATATTCAAGATAGCCCTGATTTTTTCTGGATTTGCCTCAATACCCCTCTACGTGACCATGTAACCAAGGAATTTACCAGATGAAACCCCAAACGCGCACTTCTCAGGATTGAGTCTCATTCCATTTCTCCTTAGTACATCAAAGCACTCCCTTAAATCAGCTAGATGATCAGATCTGAATTGACTTTTTACAAGAAGATTGTCTACATAAACCTCCATAGTTCTTCCAATCTGATCAACAAACAGCTTGTTCATCGCCCTTTGGTATGTTGCACCAGCATTTTTTAACCCAAAAGTCATAACCTTAAAACAATAGCTTTCTCGATTGGTCATGAATGTTGTATGAGGTTGGTCCTCCTTCTTCATAAGAATTTGATTATAACCAGAATAAGCGTCCATAAAGCTCAACATTTGCTGACCTGATGTTGCATCGATCAACTGATCAATTCGTGGCAAAGGATAGCAATCCTTGGGACATGCCTTGTTCAAATCAATGTAATCTACACACATTCGCCATTTTCCATTATGCTTTTTCACCATTACCACATTTGCTAGCCACTTTGGACATTCAATTTGCTCAATAAACTCAGATTTTCTGAGCTTGTCCACTTCAACTTTAATTGCATCATGCTTTTCTGATGAAAAATTCCTTCGCCTCTGTTTCACTGGCTTGATAGATTTATCTATCCATAGACAATGCTCCGCCACTTCTCTGCTTAAACCCGGCATGTCTTGTGCTGACCAAGCGAAAACATCTGCGTTTTGCTGAAGAAATTCTCTTAATTGCTCTTTGTCCTGACTGTTCTAATCAGCTCCTATCATGGTTCCTTTTTCTGGATTCTCTAAACCAAAACAAATTTTCTCCAGCTTTTCTACTCGTTCACCTCTTTGAATTTTTTCTTCATCCCTGTTATCCGTAACTTCCACAATAAGAGCAAGTGCCTTACCTTGTGCTTTTGAATCCTTCAAAAAGGTTGTATAGCTTTGCCTTGAAGTTTTCTGATCCGATTTGCATTCTCCAATACCTCCTTCAGCTGGGAATTCGACCTTCAAATGTCTCGTCGAAACTATTGCCCCAATAGCATTCAACGTTGGTCTCCCGAGAATTATATTGTATGCTGACAGACTTTTTATCAACAAAAATTTAGTAACCGTAGTTATCGTTTGTGGATGTGTTCCCAGTGTTATTGTTAGTTCCACAGTTCCTTCTACCGAAGTAGATTCTCCAGAAAATCCAAATAGTCTTGTACCGTAAGGTTTTATCTTGACTGGATCCAACTTCAATCGCTGAAAAGCTTCATAAGACATTATGTCTACAGAAGATCCTGTATCGACTAGAACCCTGTGAATATCCTTGTTTGCCACCTCAATGACTACCACAATGGCATCATCATGTGGTTCCTGAATTCCTTCCATCTCCTCCTCTGTGAAGACTATCTCCTTCATCATTTTGATTCTTCTAGGAATAACATGAGATTCGACAAAGACTTACATACCTGGCATGTGCCTTAGACTTTGAAATTGAATTCAAATCTAAACTTCCCAAGATGGTCATGACAGGAGACTGCTTTTGTTGAACTTGTTGATTTTCCTGTTGTTTAGTATTTTCATCTGGAGAGTTGTACTGAAAATCTCCTTTCAGTCGGTCTTCTCTCGCTGGTGTTTGATTATTCCATCTTCTTGGTTGATCAGCGACATTTCTTTTGTTGCCTCCATTTCTCCTTTGAACAAATTGATCCAACCTCCCCTGACTGATTAATCGTTCAATTTCAGTTTTCAAAATTCTGCAATCATCAGTATCATGACCATGATCCTTGTGATATCTACAGAATCTATTCGGATTCCTCTCGTCTGCCTTTGCTATCATTGGTAATGGCCACTTCATAATTCCTTGATTTTGAATTCGCATCAGAATTTCCGACCTTCTTGTATTGAGAGGAGTATAGTTTTCCTGGAATGGTCTTGGAATTTCCCTTCTGTATTGACGACCAGGAATATTTCTTGGAAAATTCTTGCTATTCCTCCGATCTCTCTGATCCCTCTGATCAGATCTCACAATGCCATCATCTTTCTTTTTACCTCCATTGCCATCAGTTTTTTTTTCTTACCGGAAGAATGTCTTTCATATTGCATATTGGTTACAGCGAGTCGTTAGTTCTGCAATATTTGCCGGCTTGTTCATGATCAGGAATTCCAAAAGATGTTCATCTGTTAGACCTCTGAACATAGCGTCATATGCTACTGCCTCATTCAAATTTTTAATCTGAATTGATTCTTGATTGAATCTCTTCATGTAACTTCGAACTGATTCTCCCGACTTTTGACGGATTGCAGCCAAATTATCAACAGTTTTGCTACTCTTCATACTACTTTGGAACCTCGACAAGAATATTTTCGTCAAATCCTTGAAATCCTTAATGGAATCTGGTAGTAAGTTGAAGAACCAAGTTGTTGCAGATCCTTTCAACGAAGATGGAAATGACCAACACTTTAAAACATCAAAATTATCTGCCAGCATCATGACAGAATTGAACTGAGCCAGGTGTTCCATTGGATATGTGCTTCCATCATACATCGTGAATGTCGGAAGTTTAAAATTGTGCGGCAATGGTGCTGACATAATATCTTTAGCAAATGGATTTTGATTCATCATTTCCTCAACTTTTTCTCCGTCATCTTTGTTCGCCAGTCGCTGAATTTGATCGTCAAGGATACGAAATCTTTTGCTGATTTCCGATCCATGAACTTCAGATCTGCTATCTCCTGATCTTCTTGTTTCCTTCTTATCTCTCCGATCTCCAACGCTTCTACTCTTTTTGCTCCAAATGTGACTCAATTGATCATCCTTGGACGATCCTCGATCTTCGGTCTCCAGTGGAATATAGTTTGGATCCACACTCTCTCCTGATCCTTCCTTTAGAATTGATCTTCTTTGGCTTCCTCCTGACTTCCGAATCTGAGAATTTGCAACAGAGGTCGTCTTTGCTCGGGAAAGAGTTCGAGATCTTTCAGCTGATGAGATCGGAACTCTTCCCTCAGGATGGACTCCAATTTGCTTGATGAATGTCCTCATCAGATTTTGAGTTTCTAGAATTTGATGTTGCATGCTTTCAAATCATTCAGTGATCAGATTTGGATCTAGCTCTGGACGAGATGCCGCCAATGTATCCACCTGCCTTTCGAACTGATCAGTAGGACTAGGTGAATGATCCTCCACCATTCTCTGCCTCTGTCGAGTCTGCATCATCGGAATTTGTGGTATCGGAACCACTTCTCTCATTCTTCTTTTTGGATTTACTCTCCTCGGTTCCCTCTGGCTTGTTTCTGCCATTTCTATCGATAATTCTTCCTCCCGCTCAGGTGATTGAGACATAGCTTCTGTTCTGAACTTCTTCTAGTTACTGTTCTTTCCACAGGCGGCGCCAAAATGTTGGTGCTATTTCTGCCGATCGCCTTGAACCGTAGTTTTCCGCACCGAACTCCTCAGATCTAATTCGATCTGGTTTGCTCTTTGATCAATCAACCCCTCACTCCTGAAAGAAATAGAATACCAGTAAGAAACAAAGCCAATCGTCTTGATCGGCGTCTCGTCTCCGACGATCTAGTCAGTATGGTGAAGTTTTTGCTTCAGAGCTCTCTGGAGCTTCTAAAATGCTTGTAATGGAGTTCAATCAGAGTGAGTTTAGAGTTTGGTTGATTCTAGAGACTTACCTTCTTACGAATCTTTCCTCCCTTTTATACTAGCTTTCCCGCTTGTAGCACTTTTTCAATCATAGCCGTCGGATCACCGCTCCTCTTTGGACGTCGCTGATCATCCTTCCTTTATCTCTCAATCGAACGCGGCTAAGATTGGTTTGACCAGTATAAACCGGAAGTGGATATTTTAGTCACAACATCTTGCTGATTCACCGCCCCTTCTAGATGAAACTTCATAGCCTGCCGCTGAAAAGGATCCTGAGAAAGACGATCCTGAGAGAGACTCCTCGGTCGATAATGAGGAAGAGTCCTAGGGAGTGACCTTATTATTTTATTTTTTTTAGTAAAGCTTGATCCTCCACAATCAGTGAAAAGAGAACTTTTCCAATGATTGCCTTAATATTTCCTTTTCTTATATCCAAAAGCTTGTTTTGGAAATAAAATATAAATGATATAAATTATCACTTAACTTCTTGTATCTTGACGAGGGATGACCTTTGGGATATCATGAAGAGGCGTTCGGGAGAGATGTTTCAGCTTCTAGCTTTTGTATATTCTCAACTGCTCCTTCATTTATTACGAAGTCCAAACGTTTCCCTGCCTTTGTGTACCACTCACTTCTCCCAACAAGTTGGAAATATAAATACTATTTAAGTGATGGCGCGACGGTTGGAGGTATTCTCGTACCAGTGCATATTTCCAAGTGGCTTTCCTTTGATCATTGATCTTGCTTTTTGAAGAACTCGAAGCGTTTCTTCGATCCGGTCCTTTGGTTGCCTTTGGCTCTCAACCATTGCCTCACTCCCTAAGCCTATTTAAGTTCCTCAAGGTACTCTTCGTTTATCCTGCTATCTGCAAGTTAGATATGCATAACTACATTTCGTCTTCCTGCGCTGCATTCGTACTTTTCGTATTCCAACAATATTTTCGATCAGCATCTGAACAAGTAAGCTTTTACTTTGCTCATGTCACAAATCTCCTCTCCTTCTCCCTGAGTGAACTTCAAAGTAGTAATACTTGGGGTTCACTTAATGGGTATTTGAGAACTAGGGTTTTCCCTTTTTTTGCATGTTATTGGATTTTCGTACTGGATATGGCCTTTTTGTACTTGCAGTGCCTCCCAGAATTGATCTGAGCTTTATTAGGGAGAATTCATGCAAGAAGAAAGTTCCACTACCGACGCAGGTTGCTGCCAATGAAGTGATTACATCTGGTGAATCTTCTAAACGTAAGGAGACTGTTGTTGGTGAATCTTCAGATCAGATTCCCCCATTTTTTACTGGTGCTCCTCCTACGCTCCCTCCGCCTGAAGAGATCGTTCGGTCTTCCTAGGAAGATCTTGATCCCTTCATCGCTGCCTGTGCCGTTGATGCCCCTGCTGGAGAAACCATTCGGGATTTTCCAAAGGAGACCCTTCGGACATCTAAGGCAACTATGTTGGCATCTGATGAAGGCGCAACTCCAGCAGGTGCTGCTTCTATTTCCAACTCTAGTGCTTATTTGGCATCCTCCTCCTCTCCTTTGGAGCTGCAGGATTTTGCCACTAGGAAGCGCCGTCGGTTGGCAGATGATGTAGCTCATCCTTCTCGTTCACCGAAGAAGTCTGAATTAGTGTCAAACGAGTTTGACAAGGCGCTGGAGTGGTGCACTGCTGCTCGAATGCCTAGCCAGAGCAGAGTTCTTTCCAAACTTCTAGACGATGACTTTATGAAGTCATTGGTAATGTAAGTTTTTCTTCATTATCTTTTGATTCTGAAGATTATTCTTTTGCTCCTGACTAACTCGGAAGTTGTTGCAGGAGTCTCACTGGCAACTTACACAACCAAGTGGAAGCAGCCTCTAGACTCAGTAAACTGAGTGATGAAGTTTCCAGGCTTCGGGAAGACTCCAAAGCCAAAGATGCTGAAATTGCTCACCTTAGGAAATTAGCTTGGGAGGTTGCAGGAGAGAAGAATTCTGTGATTGAGCATCTTCGTTCAGATTTGGATGATGCCAGGGAGAAGATCCGGCGGCTGGAACGAGAAGCAGGAAAGTCAGGGGCAAAAGGATCTGAAGCGTTACTCCAAAGGCAAGCTGTCATTCCCTTGCCCGAATCCCTTCCAACTGACGTTCACAGAGCTTGCATCTTCAAGTATTTGCACAGTAAGCCCTTTGTTGACATGTTGAATGCTTATAACTAGCAGGCATACCAAGATGGCGAAAACGAAATATGGGAATCGGTATTAAGGAAAGATCCTCATTTCAACACGTCTCCCTACAGCACTAGTTGTCATCCTGAAGTGTTTGCAAAGCTAGGCCTTCCTCCTCCTGACTGGTCCGAGGGTACGAACGATCCTCCACCTCCAGATCCAGATGTCATGCATTATCTTGATGATTCCCCTCCTTATGCTCCTCTCCAAGGATTCAGTTATGAAGAGCTTGCCTTGAATGCAGGTTTGATCAATGATCAGACTTCTTTTGGTCAAGCTGGATAAAGAGTATGAAATTGCAGAGGATTTTGATAACATGCTTTTTCCCGACTCTGTTCTTCTTCTTCCTGAATTTGTGTTGCTTTCTAACTCTGTATTACTTCTGGCAAAGTTCTTTCAATTTTGTGACTTCTTGATGATGTCTTTCTCATTTGACCGAGGTAAGATTGTACCCAAACACTTGTTTATATATATATGATGGTTGTAAAGGTTGGCCTCTTCTGGTCGTTTTAAGAAATAAAGAATTGAACTTCATCTTTGAACTTTGCTAGTCATTTGAGTCATTGTTGCAGTAGGTCTTATAATGCCTTTACTTAGAGATTTCCGGAGAAATTCAATAAGTCGGAGAAGGAACTCACTTGGGTTTCAAACCGATGCCTTGTAGAAGGAACTCACTCGGGTTTTAAACCGATGCCTTGTAGAAGGAACTCACTCGGGTTTCAAACCGATGCCTTGTGGTTGAATCTGTTCTTGAGTGTGGTGTATGATGCCCCCCAATCTAAAGATAATTGTTGAAAACCAATAATTGCATTGATTGAGTTGAAATTTGTTACATCATGAACAAAATTGATAATCCTCAAGGATAATATTTTTTCAGATGTCTGGCATTCCACGAACGATCCAACACTTTCTGGGTTGTCATGTTCTTTAGCTTGTAAGCTCCCGAACTGACCGGTTTTATAACCATTTATGGTCCTTCCCAGGAAGGGTCAAATTTTCTTTGATGGCATGGATCTGAAGCTAAGGTATTTCTCAATACCAAATCTCCTGCTAAGTACCGACGATTTTTCACTCGGGTATTAAAATGTGACGCTATTCTTCGTTGATAATGTTGAGTTCATGCTATTGCCTTTGCCCGAACTTCATCCAATAAATCAAGACTATCAAGCAGTCCTTGCTCATTTGCTTTTTCTTCGAACTCTCTGTCCCGCAATGTTCCCGCCATTACTTCCACAGGTGCCAATGCTTCGGATCCATAAGCCAATTTGAAAGGAGTTTCTCCTGTAGGTGTTCGAACCGTAGTTCGGTAGGCCCACAGTACATTATGTAGCTCTTCGACCCATAAGGCTTTGTCAGCCTCAAGTCTTCTCTTTATTCCCTCAAGTAGCGTGCGGTTAGTAACCTCAACTTGTCCATTGCTTTGGGGATATGCCACTGATGACATACGTGCTCGATCATGTAAGTTCCACAAAACTGCTCGAATTGTGGACAGTCAAATTGGGTACCATGATCAGTAACGATTATCTTCGGCATGATATATGATTGACTCAAGTATAAACTTCTCCACCTTTCTTTCAGTGATTGTTGCCAGGGCGCTGGCCTCAACCCTAAGCCTTGGTGAATTTACCCATGATATCGATTCCCCACATCGCAAAAGGGATGGGATCTAGAATTGACGTCACGGTTTCCGCTGGGCGTTTGGATACTGTAGCATGAACTTGACAATTGCCACACCGGCGAACATATTCCGTAGCAGCTTGTTGGATCTTAGGCCAATATAACCCAAGTCTCAGGATTTTGTGTGCCAGGGCTCGTCCACCCATGTGAGCACCATAAATCCCTTCATGTACCTCGGCCAGAGCCAACTCCGCTCCTTCGGGGCCTAAACATCTCAGAAGGGGTCCAGAATAAGATCTTCTGTACAACCTTCCATTTTGCATAATGAACCTTGCGGATCGTACTCTGACTAATCTTGCCTCTTTTGGATCCTTTGGTAGTTTATCATCTCTCAAGTATTTCACTATTGGATCCATCCAGCAACGCTCTACTTCAGTGTAAGAAATTTCTTTCTCGTGATAACTCGGAAATGTTATCTCTTCAATGTAGACCGAAGGGTCTAAATTTTTCTCTTTGGCATTGGCTAATCGGGATAGCTCATCTGCCACTGTGTTTTCTGTCCTTGGAATCTGACATACCTTCAAATTCCTGAATTCTTTTTGCAATGCTTGCACAATCTCTCGATATTTCTGCAAACAAGGTTCTTTAATACCATACTCACCCTGAACTTGATTGACAATAAGCTGAGAGTCACTATAAATAGTTACATCTGCTACTGTCAATGCTTTTGACAATCTGAGTCCAGCTATCAGGGCTTCATATTCTGCTTCATTATTGCTAGCTTCGAATGCAAATCTCAATTAATATCGAATGATAAATCCTGTTGGACTCTTCAAAGAATTCCAGCCCCTGCTCCATCTTTATTACTCGAACCATCCACGTATACTTCCCAAACGGTTGGTTTAGTGAGTTCTTCAACAATGTTCTCCATTGGCATAGTACTTTCTACTGCAAAATCGGCTAGTGCCTGGGCTTTGATTGTCGTTCTAGGCTTAAAGCTTACTTGGAACTCACAGAGTTCAACCGACCAGGCTACCATCCTTCCAAACAAATCAGGTTTACGAAGAACTTTACTAAGAGGGAAAGTTGTAAATACCTCTATTGAGTGAGCCTGAAAGTATGGCCGTAGCTTCCTAGCTGCTATCATGAGAGCTAGAGCCTGCTTCTCTATCTGAGAATACCATGTCTCCGCGTCAAGTAACACATGGCTGACATAATAAATAGGTCATTGCCTTTTATCCTTTTCCCGAACGAGTACCGCACTGACTGCCGAAAGGGATGCTGCTAAATATAGCTGTAAGACTTCTCCCCTTTCGAGTCGGGATAAAAGCGGTGGTCTTCCCAGTGTTCCCTTTAACTCTTCGAAAGCTTTCTGGCATTCTTCTGTCCAATTCGCTTCCTTGTTGTCCCTCAAATCTTTAAGTGCCTTAAAAAATGGTAGACACTTTTCTCCAGATTTTGAGATGAAACAGTTCAGAGCGGCTATTCTCCCCGTCAAGCACTGCACATCCCGAACAGTTTTTGTGGCTTCCATATCAATTAAAGCTTGTATTTTGGCTGGATTAGCCTCAATACCTCTCTGTGATACCATGAAGCACAAGAATTTGCCTGAAGATACTCCAAAGGCGCATTTCTCCAGATTCAGCTTCATTTGATATTTTCGCAGTACTGAGAATACTTCAGTTAAATCTGCAATATGCTTTGCCCTTCAATGCTTTTTACCAGCATATCGTCAACATAAGCCTCGACATTTTCCCCGATTAGGTCTTTGAATATCTTGTTGACGGCCCTCTGATATGTAGCTCCTGCATTTTTCAGGCCAAACGGCATGACTTTATAATAAAAGCTTTCACAATCGGTCATGAAAGCCGTAAACTTTTCATCCTCCTTATTCGTGAGGATTTGATTATACACTGAGTAGGCATCCATGAAACTCAAAGTTTCATACCCTACAGTTGCATCTATCAAGAGGTCAATCCTGGGCAACGGATAACAGTCTTTAGGACAAGCCTTGTTGAGGTCTGTGTAATCCGTACACATCCTCCACTTCCCATTTGCCTTCTTGACCATTACCACGTTGGCTAACTAGGTTGGGCATTCAATCGGTTCAATGAAACCAGAAGTCTTCAGTTTTTCAACTTCGCCCCGAACGGCCTCGTACTTTTCTATGGAGAAATTTCTCCTTTTTTGGATAACTGGTTTCACCTTTGGATCTATCCAAAGTTTATGCTCTGCAACATTCCGATCGATCCTGGCATGTCTTCAGCAGACCATGCGAATACGACACTATTTTGTTGAAGAAAAGACTTCAACTCTCCTTTGAACTCTTCCAGCTGCTCAGATCCGGTATAAGTAATCCTTACTGTATTATCAGTAAACAACTGGATTTGCTCCAGCCTTTCTACCGGCTCGGGCCTTTGCATTTCTGCTTCTTCCCGATCATCTCATACTTCGATTGGTAGGGCAGTCACCTTCTTTGGGCCCTCCTTGTCCTTCAAATAGGCCACATAGCATTCCCTAGAGATCCTTTGGTCAGATGAAACTTGACCAATTCCCATCTCTGTTGGGAATTTTATCTTCAGGTGCTTCGGAGAAACAATAGCACCTAGCTTGGACAAAGATGGCCGCCCAAGGATGACGTTGTAGGCTGGAAGTTCCTGAACCACCAAAAAAATTATTCGGACGGTAACTTCCTTGGGAAAACTCCCAATCGATAGGTCCAATTGGACAGATCCCTCTGCAATTGCAAACGATCCTGCAAAGCCATATAAATGTGTGGATGATGGCTCCATCAAGTCTTCATCCACCTTAAGCTTTTGATATACCTCATAAGATATTAGGTCCGCCAGAAACCCTGTATCAACTAAAACTCTGTGTACTTCTTGGCACGCGATCTCTACCTTGATGACTATGGCATCATCATGAGGTAAACAAACGCCTCCTTCATCTTCTTTGCCAAAGGTGATAGAATCCTCACCATTTGGCCTCTTACGCTTCTGCGTTTCTCCGGTTCCAACAAATTTAGATTTTGTTTTCAACCTCCGGAGTGATTCGGGTTCGGGGCCTCCGAATATTGTAAGGATCGGTGACCGAGTAGCATCAATCACCTCCTTACCTTTTTTAGACCTCGGAGCCTCCTTCAGTTGTTCTAAACTAACCGAACGGTCCCTCTTGGGGCCCGCTTCACGTGGCTCCTCTCTTCTCTTATTAACAAAATTGGACAAATGTCCCTGAGACATTAATCTCTCAATATCTGCCTTCAAATTACGACAATCATTGGTATAATGACCGTAATCCTTGTGGAAACGACAATATTTTTCTCGATCCTATTGCTCTCCAGGTTTTAAAGGAATCTTTGGAGGCCACTTCAAAATATTTCGCTTCTTAATGATATTCAAAATATCAGCCCGAGGAGTATTTAATGGAGTATACTCACTTTTACCGGGAGATCTCTGCCGCCATGCCTGAGGCTTTCCAACTCGATCATGAACATTCTGCTTTGGCTTCTGTTTGTTCTCAGGAGCCTTTTGTTCTTTGGTGGAGGCTTTATTGTCCCCATGGCGCGCATCTAAGACTTCCGTGACTTCCACTACTTTTGGCATCTCTGTACCAACTCATCATAAGTTGTAGGCATATCTTGAAGTAATAACTCCAAGAGTCTTCGATTAGTGAGTCCAGTGAACAAAGCAATTTTAGCTACTTGCTCATCTAGATTCTCTATCTCCATTGTAACTCTATTGAATCTTTTCAGATATTCTCGAATCGATTCGCTCTTCCCTTGTCTTATAGTAAACAAGGTTTCCTCAGTCTTTTTGATATGGATTCCACTCTGGAATCGCCTTATGAATTTGCGTGCCAACTCATTGAAGTTTACGATCTTTCCTGATGGGAGGTTCGAAAACCATTTCTATGCCGCCCCGGTTAAAGATGAACCAAAAACCCTGCAAAGAATTTCATCAGAATTACCTGCAACTGCCATAGTCTGCTGATAATAACCGATGTGGGCCTTAGGATCTCCAGAGCCATCAAATGTGAAAAAAGTTGGCAAACGGAAATTGTGAGGAAACTGGTATCCCGCAATTGGCTCGGCAAATGGAGTCTTTCGAATAACTGAATAGATATCATCAGTTCTCCTTCCTCTAGCCAATTGTCCCAACTTTTGATTAATATTGGCCAATTCATGACCAATATGTGTTGAATGATCTTCTGCAATACGATCACGACCTCGAACAAAATGATCCTCACGAACTACTCGATCATCACGAACAGCCCGATCATCACGAACAGCTCGTCTAACAGTTGGCGAGTGAGTTCTCACTCCTGTAACCAACCTCGTATTTGAATTGGTTGTACTTCCTTGCAGTCTGTCAAACCGATCATCCCGCCTAGGAAGATCGTCAACTCTCCTAGGCACTCGGTCACCTTCATGAAAGTTCTGACTGATATTCTGATCCTCAATCAATCTCTGATCCCGTGGCAATACACGCCTCCCTGCATCGCGATGATCAGGTTCTTGTGGTAATACCACTCGTCTTGTTAGCACACGGAGTGCTTGACTTACTTCCAAAAGTTGGACTTTCAATTGATCCAATTGATTTTGGAGTGTCTCTGGAGGATTGTTTCCCCCTTGACCGCCATCTACTTCAAGAGGTGGTACACTTCCCTGAGGAATATCTGGATTGTTTACTCCAAGGATTTGGACACCAGTATCACGTTGTGCAGCGGCTACTGCTGCGGCTGCTGCTGCTGATCTAGTCACCATAGTTTTCTGAATCGTTTCCCACAGACGGCGCTAAATGATGCATCCAAAATCTGCTCAGCCCTTTGATCTCCTTAGAATGACCTGTAAAACGAAAGCGTCAGATGTGGCCCGACCACTGGAGTCGGAAGTCCACCTCCGAAGGCTAAGTCAGTCGATGAACTTAATCATAAACGGCTCTGCTAGAAGCACAGAGCTAAGGAGTGAATAACTGGAATACGATTTAGATCATAAGCATTTGAGTGTTTACGTCCAAATGTGTGTGTATGGATCTGGATCCCTTACCTCGTAGGTAAGTGATGTTTATATAGAGTGTACCTTCGAATCTTCTTCATTGGATGCATTTAAGCCTTCTTCGGATAGTCATTGGATCCTAACAGTTAGATCCGTTGAGCGATAGACTTCTACTAGTTTGAACTAGTAAAGGACTCCTAAGATAACCTCACAGTTATCCGATGATTATCCCTTCAATAATGATAAGTGACAGCAGTCAAGTTGTGTCTGCCATCATTAGGGTATTTAACCTAATCCATAAGTCGGATTAGGGCGTGCTTGTGGCTGATTTAGTTTTCTTCCTCAGCAAGCTATCTCTTGGACACGGCTCGCTCCGAAGCGAGTCGACTCTCTTTGCCCCGACCGGAGTCGAAGGTCAAACCAAGCATGAACTAGGTTCAATCATATTTTCTCCACATCAGATAACTCTATGTATGCTGGTCTATAATGGTAGACATGCTTTAAGTCATAGCACCGTACTTCTTTAGGAAGGTCTCATCACACAACGCCTTTTGGTAGTGGGTCCGGCATCCCTCGGGAAATTCCATGGCTGGGGTTAAGTCACCGCTCTATCACATCACCATTGGTCTAAGTATTGGTGCATGTCAGGGTCAAAGCCTAGCCAAATGCAAGTCTCCTACTTAGTTACATCAAGTCAGATCCAGATATGTCCATTCCTTGCCCTTGGCGATCCTTTCTGGCATCCTTCACACTAGAGTCCTCATAGTCCCTGACTACGGACTCATCAACCCTATTGGTTATCCACATATGGTAAACGGGAAGCTCTCACGTCCCCGCACGGGTTGGTTACCGGTCTTGAGCGTCCGTGAGCCCAAGTCTATCCATATGCAACCCTACTAATGAATGGCCTCTTTCGAGTATCCACAATGTGATCCATGTCCTCTCACGGGTTGCTTACCGGTCTTGAGTGTCACATCCACCCAGCTCGTACCCTACCTGGCATACCCGAGTGTGTGATCCACAGCCCCGAAGATCAAGTATTGAGGTAATCAACCTTCCACCTAGACAATAACATAATCATGAACATAAATACTCAATGTTCAAAAGATAAACAAAAGATCCAAATAAGGAAAGAGTAAATCATATATAATCAGAGGACGAAAGACAATCAAAATGTCTAAATCAATAAGTAAAGTGAGGCGGAATCCCACTCTACAACCAGCTGAAAAGTAGTACTAAAAGAAAAGGAAAAGGAATGAAAACTAATCCCAATAGCAGGTACAATAAGTAACTAAATGGTTCTCAATCTTATAGACAACATCTCTATAACTATAAATCTCAAAAATGGCGCAAGGGCGCTTCCACTCTATGGTTGGACTAAGCCTCGTACGCAGCATAACCACCCGCGGAATCTTCAGTGTAATTGTCGTAACCGCAATCACCTTCTTGGAGATATGCCTCTTCTCCTTGCGCTTCTTCATACGAGCAGTCATGATACTCAAAACCTGTGGAGAAATCTAACAATACATTGTACAAAAGGAATGAGTTTCAAAGAAACTCAGTAAGGCAGTTAATCCATAACAACATAAATGGCAGGATTTCAAAACAAAGTAAAATGTTATATGATATGAAACACATGATGCAATATGATTCTAACCCTATGTATGATGGTCTCTATTGGCAGACATGCTTTAAGTCATAGCACCGTACTTCTTTAGGAGGTCTCATCACACAACGCCTTTTGGTAGTGGGTCCGGCATCCCTCGGGACATTCCATGGCTGGGGGTAAAGTCATCACTCTCTCACATCACTATTGGTCTAAGTACTGGCGCATGTCAGGGTCAAAGCCTAGCCAAATGCAAGTCTCCTACTTAGTTACATCAAGTCAGATCCAGATACATCCATTCCTCGCCCCTGGCAATCCCCCTGGCAATCCTTTCCGGCATCCTTCACACTAGAGTCCTTATAGTCCCTGACTACGGACTCATCAACCCTATTGGTTATCCACATATGGTAAACGGGAAGCTCTCACGTCCCCTCACGAGTTGGTTACCAGTCTTGAGCGCCCGTAAGCCCATGTCTATCCATATGCAACCCTACCAACAAATGGCCCCCACAATGTGATTGTTGTCCTCTCACGGATTACAGATTGGTTACCAGTCTTGAGCGCCCATGAATCCCCATTGCTACCACGGGTCGTTCGGTCTCAATACCCCTCCGATTAAGGTCTGACATAACAGGACATCCTAGCCAAACACTACTAGACAGCCCTAAGTATGTCATCCAACAGTTTAGGAAGGTGTCCAAAGGGCATCTCCGGAAACATCCCATAATATTCCCGTAGTTGTCCAAGGACAGAAGTGTCAAAAGGACACCTCCCCTTTCCAAACCATACTTAATCATTCACAAACATAATTCCATCATGTCACATATATGGTAACTTCTCATATGGAAAGAAATCAATAATAACATCCAACTTGCATATATTTGGTAAGTAAATCATACATGAATGAATTTAGTATAAACAAGTAATGCTATTGTAATCAAGGTAGTAGCATCAGTAGTATATCATTGTAAGAATCTAATTAAGGAAACAAATCAATGATATTCAAATATAGAAACTAGAACATGCAATCTATGTAGTTAAGGAACTAACCATCCTTACCTTATATAACTCACAAAGGATCTTTGGGAATCAAGTAAGACTTTGACTAAACTTGGGAAGAAAGTCATAAACAAGTGTATATAACATATTAGGAAGGATACTAAAAAGGAAAGATATCAAAACATCCAAAACAGACCAAATATGAGGTTGCTGTACTCATTCGTTGATTGGATTGGTCTACTGCCTTAGTCGACCAATGAGTCGACCAACAGAGACAGTGGCCTTCAAAAATCAGAGTTTTTAGAATATAAAACCGAATTTGGTGGTTCAAAAGGGTACTAAACAAGGGGGAAACTACAATGGCAGTGTACTAGTATATAGAGGACTCCAAAACACTAATCAAATCAAGTCTTCAAGTTACAAATTAGGAAACAAAAAGTTACCATAATTAGATCAATCATGGTTCTTGAAGAATTCATAGTAAAAATCATGGACAAGAACAATAGGATGATGGATTACTATTATGACAAAGGATTCATGAATAGCATGCATAGATTCTCAAAAGAAATAGAGCTAAGGCTGAAGAACATCAATCTAAATAAGGAAAGAGAATGAATACAAGCTTTCCTTCAAAAGCGAGTGATGATCTTGATGAAGATCATCTACCAAGCTTTAGATCCTTAGGAAAATAGAGGGAAAGAGTATAGTGATGGTTGCAACAGAGATACAACATCACTACTACTGTCCTCAATCAAAAAAGGAAAGAAAAGTAATGAAAAATCAAAGATGAAACATAGAAGAGGATGATTAGATACCTTTTTGTGTAAAAGCACGAGTTTTGATGAAGATCCGTCAAGAAAATCACCAAGGATGCAAGGGAGATGACTTGTAGAGGGCTCTGGTACGTTCCAAAGAGTTTGGAGGCATAAAATACGAAGTAGACTTGAGATTGGACTTAAATAGAGCAAGCAAAGACCTAATTAGCAAAATCAGATCTCATTGGTCGATTGGATTGGTCGACTGGTCCAGTAGACCAATGAGTCGACCAATCAAGACAGCAAGTCCAAAACAGGGAAATGAAGGCTCAGATCAAATCCAAACATAAACGGGTTTTGCACACACATTAAGTGACTTACCTAGTAGGTAGAAATGCCTTCGAACCATGACAGAGAGCACTCCAAGTCTAACTAATTCCATCTTCATTAGGGTGCAGTTTCCATAAATGGAACACTGACATCAACACTCATGGATTCCAAGCCAGCCACCAAGTCTTCCACTAGAATGGCCCATAGCTGACTTCTTGCTTTACTTTGGGTTGTCAGACCTACAAACAACAGGGTTTCCGGGTCAAGGTTAGGGCTGGGTTTCACATTCTCCCCCCTTAAAGAAATTTTGTCCTCGAAATTTAAAGCGTACCTGAGCTTTCAAAAAGGTGAGGAAACTTCTCCTTCATATCTTCTTCCTTCTCCCAAGAAGCTTCTTCAGGGGTATGGTTCTTCCACCGAATCTTCACCAAAGGAATGGTGCGATTCCGTAGTTGTTTGTCCTTCTTATCCAGGATTTCTGCCGGTTCTTCATCATAGGTAAGATCAGCACTAAGTGTCACATCCTCCCAGCCGGTACCCTAACTGGCATACCAGAGAGTGTGATCCACAGCCCTAAAGATCAAGTTTAGGAACGATCATATCCATTTCGCACAATAACATAATCAAAAGCAAGAACAAATCATAATGTTCAAGTAATTTATAATAAAAGTCAAGAAAAGATTTCAGAAGGATCACTATAGAATATCAGAGTGCGGAATAACAAGATACCAAATCAAAAGACAACTGTAGAGTATAGCGGAAATCTACCCTACAAACACATGCGGAAGGTAGATCAAAATCTAAGCACAACTCTAAGCTAATACAAGTAAAGTAAAAGATAAGTCTAGAAGAAACAAAAGAAATCTAATCCACATCTTCAGTCAGCTCTTCTTGCTCTTCAGTCTTCATCTTCTTCACCTTGTGCTTCCTCATACATACCGTCAAAGAAATCCGAACCTGTAAAGAAATCTAACAACAGATTGTACAAAAAAAGGAATGAGTTTCGAAAGAAACTCAAGAAGGCAAGTTAATCCATAACAACATAAATAACATGGAAGCAAACCATAACAAGATGCAATGCAATATGAAACAAGTAAGGTATGTATGCATCTAAACTCTATGTATGCTGGTCTCTATGGCAGACATGCTTTAAGTCATAGCACCTTACTTCTTTGGGAAGGTCCACTCACACCCTAAACCATATAAGATATCTTGGGTTCCCTCAACCATTTAAGATATCTTGGGCAGCCGGTTGATAATGGGTCCTGCATCCCTCAGGACAAACCATGGTAGAGGGTTAAGTCAACACACTCTCTTACAACCATTTGGCATAAGTACCGGCGCATGTCAGGGAAAAGCCTAGCCCAATGCAAGTCATCTACTCAGTTACAACAACTCAGGTCCAGATACTTCCATTCCTCGTCCCTGACAATCCTTTCCGGTATCCTTTCCACTAGAGTCCTAATAGTCCCTGACTACGGACTCATCAACTCTATTGGTTATCCACATATGGCAAACGGGAAGCTCTCATGTCCCCTCACGGATCATTTCACCGGTCTTGAGCGCCCATGAGCCCAAGTCTAGCCATATGCAACCCTCCAATAAATGGCCCCCACAATGTAATTCCCGTCCTCTCACGGGTTGGTTACCGGTCTTAAGCGCCCGTGAATCCCCATTGCTACCATGGGTCGTTCGGTCTCAATACCCTTCCAAATCGGGTCTGATATAACGAGGACATCCTAGCCCAACACTGCTAGACAGCCCTAGTATGACATCCATTGATTCGGGAAAGCGTCGATGGATATCTTCGGAGAACATCCCATACTATTCCCTCCGATGTCCAAGGACAGAAGCATCAAAAGGATACTCCCCAATCCCAAACCAAACTTAAGCAAACACATTCTCAAAACAGTCATGACATACACAACCAGCAATTCATCATATACAAGAGAATGTAAAAGCAAAAATCAGACAATAAAAAGTAATTCATATATCATGAATAATAAAAAGACAATATAAACAAGTGCTACTGTTCCCACAATAGGAGATCAGAATTAAAATACAACAACAGTAGGTAATCTCATAGTTTCATAAAGTAGAAACCAAAGAACAAGCAATCTATGTAGTTAAGGAAATAACTGTCCTTACCTTGATTATCGCCGAAGATAATCCAAAGATCAAAGAGAGAGGCTCCAAACTTAGCAAATAAACCCCTAACAATCATAGATATAACATTAGGAAAGATGCCTAAAAGATCAGAGAGCAAACGAATCAAACTGAGCGAAAATTGAAGCTACTATCTTCATTGGTCGATTGATTGGTCTACTGACCCAGTCGACCAATCGAGTCAAGACGGGATAGTGAAAACTGTTTTGGCCATAACTTCTTCGTTTGAAGTCGGATTGATCCGAAATTCGAAGGGGAACTTCCTAGGATGTATAAGAATCATATGGGAAGATAAAATCATCAAATCATGGTCAAAATATGGGTTCTTGATTTGACCCAAGAAACTAGGGTTTCAACCTTATGGTTCCCATAAAAAGGTTATGATCACGGAAAGAGAGGGAATGATTGTTATCAGGAAAATAACAATAAATCATAGGAAATCTAGTTTAGGTTATCATAAATATTACCCATGAGGTTTCCCTCACATGGGAGGTTACCAAGGGTTTCCAGAAAGATCATTCAAGGGTTAGGGTTAAGGTTTCAAGAATCTATTGGCTAGGGTTAAGATCATGATGATGATCATAGATCTCAAAGAATAGAATGAGATCATGGAATAGATGGTTGCAAGGATGCATCATCTTTTTCCTGATCTCAATCAAGAACAAGAATGAAGAAAGAATAATTTAGAAATCCTAATTAGGTTAAACATGGATCATGAAGAAAATATAGTATGATCAAGGATAAAGGATTAAAGATTGATAGGTTACAATTCTAGTAAGGGAAACACATTGATTGGAGGTTAACAAGATCAAACTAAGGGTTCTTGGTTTGATCCAAGAAGTTAGGGTTTCACCCTTTTTAGCTCCCATGAAAAAGGTTGAGATCACAGGAGGGAGGGAATTGATGATTGGCCAATTACAACAAGAAGAATTAAAGAATATTGAATTTAGATCAACCTCCACATTACCCATGAGGTTTCCCTCACATGGGAGGTTACCAACGGTTCTCCGGATGATCACACAAGGTTAGGGTTTCAAAGGTTAGGGTTTCAAAGGTTAGGGTTTCAAGATTAGGGTTTCAAGAATTCAACTGGCTGGGGTTGAGATCATGATGATGATCATAGATCTCAAGAAACAAGATGAGATCATGGAGTGGATGGTTGCAAGAGTGCAGCATCTTCTTCCTGATCTCAACTAAGAACAAAATTAAAGAAAGAAAATCAGAGATAGAAGAAAGAGTGAGTATACACATACCTTTGCTGCAGGAGGATGAAGATTTCTTCAAGTCTTGTGAGAGATCACCAAGGAATGCAAGGGAATTCATTAGATTAGGGTTCTAACTCGTTCCAGAGGCTCAGGAGGCATAGGAGGCAAAGTAATCCCGAGATTTGGACTTAAATAGAGCAGCCACGACCTAATTAGCAAAAACAGAACTCATTGGTCGATTGATTGGTCTACTGGTCCAATCGACCAATGAGTCGACCAATCAGGACAGCAAGGTTCAAACAGGGATTCGAAGGGCTATACAGGGTCAAATTGAGTGAGGTTTTCTTCTACGAGTCAATCAAGAAGTCTAGTTTCCAGAAATACATTCAGATAAAGCATGGGAGTTCATTAGGTCCACCAACTAAGCTCATCTTCTTCAATGCGCAAGCAGGATTTTCCAAACATAGTTTAGCAACTTCAAACAGGGATTTCGAGGGCTATATGGGGTCAAATTGAGTGGGGTTTTCTCCTACAAGTCCATCAAGAAGTCTAGTTTTGGGAAATATATTCATATTGGGCACAGGAGTTCATTAGGTATTTCAAATCATTCACCCTTCTTCGGTGCGCAGATTCAAAACTAACACTGACAATGCTCTCAAGTGAGGGGCATCATCGTCAATGTCCATGGGCTTGGGCTCCGACACCAAATCATCAACCAAAAGGGTCTACAAGCAACAAGCTAAGATCAAATCAAGGTCCAACTTTAAGGTCAAACATTTAAACTAACCCTTCTTTACCCAAAACAGATAGGGTGCCCTGGCTAGATTTGGGCTGGATTTCACACTAAGTCCTTCAGGTGCTTGCTGTAAAATGTGTTCCGTTCTCTATGTATTTCCAAAGCATCGAAATATGAAACACATTATGAACTCCAGCAAGAGGTGGAGGTAATGCCAATCGATAAGCAACAGGTCCAAGCTTCTCCAAAATCTCAAAAGGTCCAATGAAACGAGGGCTAAGCTTACCCTTAACATTGAATCTCATCACACCCTTCATCGGTGAAACCTTCAAGAAAACTTTCTCTCCAACTTGAAATTCTAAATCAGTCCTTCTCTTGTCAGCATAAGATTTCTGTCTCGACTGGGCAGACTTAATCCTTTCTCTGATCATATCAACCATCGCACTCGTAGCTTCAATCATCTCAGGACCTATGACCTTTCTATTACCCATCTCAGTCCAATACAATGGTGTCCTACAAGTATTACCATACAAAGCCTTGAATGGAGCCATGCCTATCGTTGCTTGATAACTGTTGTTATAGGCAAACTCAACCAAAGCTAAGTGTTCATCCCAATTACCACACATATCCACAACACAGGATCTGAGCATGTCTTCCAAGGTCTGAATTGTTCGCTCAGATTGTCCATCCGACTGTGGGTGATGAGCTGTACTCAAATTCAATTGGGTTCCCAAGGCCTTCTGCAAACTATTCCAATACCTTGAGGTAAACCTAGGATCACGATCAGAGACAATACTCATTGGCACTCCGTGCAAACGAACCACATTGTCCACATACAGCCTAGCTAGCTTATCCAGAGTATGAGTGATCTTCATAGGAATGAAATGGGCTGATTTGGTCAACCTATCAACAATCACCCACACAGTGTCATTGCCTTTACTTGTCCGAGGCAAGCTAGTCACGAAGTCCATAGAGATATCCTCCCACTTCCAACTAGGAATGGGAAGGGGTTGAAGTAATCCAGATGGGGTTGACGAACGGCTTTCACACATTAGCAAGTCTCACACTTGGCAACAAAGTCATCAACATCAGCCTTCAAACCAATCCACCAAAAATTTTCCTTCAAGTCCTTGTACATATTGGTGCTTCCAAGGTGTATTGTAAAGACTAACTGGTGTGCTTCCTTCAATATTTCCTTCTTAATTTCTTCATTTGCTGGCACGCACAGTCTACTTCTAAACAATAAAGCACCATCCATGGATATACCGAAGTCTGGGTTCGACTCAGGATTCGAAGAAATCTTCTCAACTTTGTCCTTAAATTCTTGGTCAAAACTCTGCAAGGCAACAATCCTATCTCTGAGGCTAGATCTCACCGTCATGGCAGAAATAACGAAATCAGAATTCTCAGGGACAACTTCCAAATCAAAACTCTCAATAGAAGACAACAAGGGTAGACTCAAAGTATTCAAATCCAAAGTCTTCTTTTGATTCTTCCTACTAAGAGCATCAGCAACAACGTTTTCCTTACTAGGGTGATACTGAATATCACAATCATAATCCGAGACTAATTCCAACCATCTTCTTTGCCTCATGTTCAACTCCTTTTGGGTAAAGAAGTATTTCAAACTCTTATGATCCATGAAAATGGCAATCTTCTCACCGTAGAGGTAATGTCTCCAAATCTTCAAAGCGAAGACAATAGCGGCAAGTTCTAGATCGTGAGTGGGGTAATTCTGCTCATAATCTTTCAATTGCCGAGAAGCATAGGCTACGACCTTACCATGTTGCATCAGTACACAACCCAAACCAATCTTTGACGCATCAGTATAGACTGTCATACCGCCGGAACTATAAGGTATAGTCAAAACTGGGGCACTTGTCAATCTATCCTTCAACTCTTGGAAATTCTTCTCACAGGTGTCAGACCAAACAAACTTCTCTTCTTTCCTGGTCAACTTAGTCATAGGAGCATCCAACCTAGAAAAGTTCTCAATAAACCTTCTGTAGTAACCCGCCAATCCAAGGAAACTTCTTATTTCCGCAACCGTCTTCGGTCTTTCCCAATCAGCCATTGCATGGACTTTTTCAGGATCGACATGAATACCTTCAGCTGAAACCACATGGCCGAGGAATACTACTCTCTTGAGCCAGAAATCACACTTGCTAAACTTGGCATACAGCTTCTTTTCTCGCAGTCTTTGCAAAGTGAAACTTAGATCGCTCGCATGCTCTTCTTCATTCTTCGAATAGATCAAGATGTCGTCAATGAAGACAATCACAAACTTATCAAGCACATCATGAAATACTCTGTTCATGAGGTCCATGAACACTACAGGAGCATTAGTCAAACTGAAAGGCATGACTCTGAACTCATAATGACCATACCTTGTTCGGAAGGTTGTCTTGAAGATATCACTTGGCTTCACTTTCAACTGTTGATATCCAGATCTCAAGTCAATCTTTGAGAACACAGCTGCACCCTTCAACTGATCGAAGAGATCATCAATTCTGGGTAGCGGGTATCTATTCTTGATGGTCAGCTTGTTCAACTCACAGTAGTTGATGCACAGACGCATACTACCATCCTTCTTCTTGACGAACAAAACCGGAGCTCCCCAAGGTGACACACTAGGTTGTACGAAACCTCTATCAATGAGCTCATTCAACTGGTTTTGTAACTCCTTCAACTCAGTAGGAGCCATCCTATACGGAGCCTTAGACACCGGAGTGGCACCAGGGATGAGATCAATAGAAAACTCAACATCCCTATCTGGAGGCACTCCCGATAGATCATCAGGGAAGACATCAACAAAGTCACAGACAATTTTGACTTCGTCAACTCTTTTCTCCACTTTACTCTTGCCTTCAGATGAAGCATCATCCACTAGGGCATAGACTTGCATCAGTGCAGACTGTATCTGTCACATCCTCCCAGCCGGTACCCTAACTGGCATACCCGAGAGTGTGATCCACAGCCCAAAAGATCAAGTTTAGGAACGATCATATCCATTTAGCACAATAACAAATCAAAAGCAAGAACAAATCATTGTATTCTAATAAGTTAATAATAAAATTCAAGAAAAGATCTCAAAAGAATCACTAAGAATATCAGAGTGCGAAAACATGATACCAAATCAAAAGACAACTGTAGAGTATAGCGGAAATATACTCCACAAACATATGCGGAAGGTAGATCGAAATCTAAGTAAAGCTCTAAGCTAATACAAGTAAAGTAAAAGATAAGTCTAGAAGAAACAAGAGAAATCTAATCCACATCTTCAGTCTGCTCTTCTTCATCTTCAGTCTTCATCTTCTTCACCTTGCCTTTCCTTATATGGACCGTCATCATATTTCAAACCTACAGAGAAGTCTAACAAAAGATATGGTACAAAAGGAGTGAGTTTCGAAAGAAACCCAGTAAGGCAGTTAAATCCATAATAACATAAATGGCAGGATTTCAAAACAAACATAAATGCAATATGGTATGAGACAAACAATGAATGTATGAATCTAACTCTATGTATGCTGGTCTCTATTGGCAGACATGCTTTAAGTCATAGCACCGTACTTCTTTAGGAAAGTCTCATTCACTCATCATCAGTTGGTAATGGGTCCGACATCCCTCGGGACATTCCATGGTTGGGGGTATAGGTCACCACTCTCTCACATCACCATTGGTCTAAGTACCGGCGCATGTCAGGGTTAAGCCTAGCCAAATGCAAGTCTTCTACTTAGTTACATCAAGTCAGATCCAGATACGTCCATTCCTCGTCCCTAACAATCCTTTCCGGTATCCTTCACACTAGAGTCCTCATAGTCCCTGACTACGGACTCATCAACCCTATTGGTTATCCACATATGGTAAACGGGAAGCTCTCAAGTCCCCTCACGGGTTGGTTACCGGTCTTGAGCGCCCGTGAGCCCAAGTCTATCCATATGCAACCCTACCAATAAATGGCCCCCACAATGTGATTCCTGTCCTCTCACGGGTTGGTTACCGGTCTTGAGCGCCCACAAATCCCCATTGCTACCACGGGTCGTTCAGTCTCAATACCCCTCCGATTAGGGTCTGACATAACGGGACATCCTAGCCAAACACTACTAGACAGTCCTAAATATGTCATCCAACAGTTTAGGAAGGTGTCCAGAGGGCATCTCCGGAAACATCCCATAATATTCCCGTAGTTGTCCAAGGACAGAAGTGTCAAAAGGACACCTCTCCTTCCCGAACCATACTTAATCAATCACAATCACAAATCAATCATATCATACACATTTACAGTATATAGAAAATATACCATAATAAGATTCATCTCATATACAGTTGACAAATAAAGACTTTCATAAACTAAAGAAAGTAGTAAATAATGCTACTGTAATTGAAGTAAATACAACAGTAATATATTCATAAAAGAATCTAACTATGGTAACAAATCCGAAAGATTCTAATATAGAAACTAAAATCACACAATCTATGCTATTATAGAAGTAACCATCCTTACCTTATATAACTTGAAGAGAATCTCCAAGGATCAAGGAGAATCTTCCCAAACTTGGCAAGAAGGTCCTAAACAAGTATATATATCATATTAGGAAAGAAACCTAGAAGGAAAGATACAAACATCCAAAACAGACCAAATCTGGAGTTGCTGTACTCATTGGTCGATTGGATTGGTCTATCTCGTCTCAATCGACGACCAACGAGAGACAAGTGGCCTACAAAATCGAGTTTTAAGAATAAAGAACCGAATTTGGTGGTTCAAAAGGGTACCAAACAAGGGGGAAACTACTATGACAGTATCCTAGTATATAGAGGACTTCAAAATACTAATCAAATCAAGTCTTCAAGTTACAAATTAGGAAACAAAAGTTACCATAATTAGATCAATCATGGTTCTTGAAGAATTCATATTAAAAATCATGGACAAGAACGATAGGATGATGGATCATTGATTGTGATAAAGAAATCATGAAAAGCATGCATAGATCTTCAAGAAAATAGATCTAAGACTGAAGAACATGAATCTAAATAAGGAAACAAAACTTACCATAAATTTATTAGTCATGGTTCTTGGAGAAAGCATGGTATGATCAAGAAGAAAGAACTAGAGATTGATAGGTTACAACTCTTGTAAAGAAAACACAGCGATTGACTACTAATATGATCAATAAAACAGATCTAAGAAGATCAGAATTTGAATCAAAAGATGAACAAAGACAAGATCATGATTTAAATCATGATTCCTTCAAAAGCTTGCAATGATCATGGTTAAGATCATCGCATTAGCCATTAATCCTTAGGAAGATCATGAGGGATGAGTAGAGAGATGTTTGCAACAGAGAATGCAGCATCTTCTCTACTATGTCAGCCCAAAAAGGAAAGAAAAATAGAGATGGAGAAGAAGAAGAGAGTGTAGACATACCTTTGATGCAAGAGGAAGAAGATTACTTGAGTTCTTGCGAGGGATCAACCAAGGATGCAAGGAAATTGATTAGAATGGAGTTCTAACTCGTTCCAGAGGCTTAGGAGGCAGAGGAGACGAACTAATCCCGAGATTGGACTTAAATAGAGCAACAAAGACCTAAATTTAGAAAACAGATCTCATTGGTCGATTGGATTGGTCTACTGGCCCAGTCGACCAATCAGTCGACCAATGGAGACAACAAGGTACAGATTGCACTGTTTTGGTCATAACTTCTTCGTTTGAAGTCCGATTGATCCGAAATTCGAAAGGGAACTTCACCCAAACATACTAAGACTATATAGCATGAATTGGGCATCATCCATGGTCCAAAAATCAGTACTTTATTACTTGGGAACATGAGTTTCTAAATTGGAAACAGCATGGTTCTCATAGTAAACTCACCATGGATTCAAGGGAAGAATTAGAGAGAAAAAGGCTTCTCTCTAATGAAATATCAAGAACATATCAGAGGCAAGAATAACTAAATAGAAAATCAAAAGAATACTAATCCTAGAATGAGAGGAATCAAAAATAGAAACTTACTAAAATGCTTATATCAATGGTCAACATAGAAGGCTAAAATGGCTAGAAAGAAAGGGGAATTGATTCAAGGAGATGAAATACATTGGAACAGTAGTAAAGGCTAAGACCAAACATGTTAAACATTAATTAGAAAAGAAGCTACAGTAGAATGATCATGCTGTCCAAAATTCAATCAAAATCAGTGAAGAATTGAGGAGATTCACCATGTGGTTTCAAGGAATGGATAGAGTGATTGGGGGTTCACTCTAAGACATAAGGAGATTAGAGAATAGGTAGTTATAGTAGTGTAACACCTTCTCCACAATCAAAACATCAAGATAGAACAGTAAGAAGAAGAAAAGAGAGAAGAAGGAGACAAAACACTAAAATCAAGGTCCAACTTCAAGATGTAACATTAAACTAACCTTTCTTCACCCAAAATAGATAGGGTGTCCTGGCTAGGTTTGGGCTGGATTTCACAGTATCTTCCTACAAACCCTTCTTTTCTCACCTTGAAATTCAAAGACCGGACTTCCACAACTATGAAACTGAATTTTCTTTGAGGAACAAAGAAACACAGCTTTGTGGGCTGTCAACCAATCAATTCCCAAAATGACATCAAAGTCCTTCATATTGAGAAGTACCAAATTGGCTTCCAAGTTCTTCTCTCCAATCAACACAAGACATTTAACTAACCCTTTATCTAGTTTCACAATAGGACCAATAGGTGTACTAATCAATAAACAACTAGATAATTTCTCAGGGATTAGGTCAATCTTCTTGATGAATGCAGATGACATGAAGGAATGAGATGCACCCGTATCAAATAAGACAAATGCAGGAATAGAAGCAACTAACAATGTACCTGTAATCACATCATGGCTTGCATCTTGCTCAGTACTGGAAATACTGAACACTCTACCAAAGGGAGGAGCAGGTGCATTCTTCACCACAGGAGCAGACTGCTGGGCAGGTCGCTTCGGACAGGCACGAGCAAAATGACCAGCTTGCTTACAGAAAAAGCAAACAGGATTGCTAGGTCCCACTGGGGTAGCTGCAACAGGGGGCTTCTGAACCAAAGGCCTAGGATTCGCAATCACAGGCCTAGCATTTGCATTCACTGGTGGTCGATTCCCGCCATACTGTCTAAACTGGCCGGGCTGCTGAAAACTAGGGCTCTGACCTACACTCCTAGGCTGAAAAGCAGGAGTGGGGTAGGGTGTAGGTCTCACAAAGCGCCGATCATTACGATCCACCATACCAGGGTTCCTAGGCTGCCAGGGCCTTTGCACACATGCATTCTCCTTCTCAGTTTCTTCCAACTTCTTCGAGTTCTGCACCACTTGGGCATAGCTCACTATAGGCTGGACAGTGAGGTAAGCTTTAATGGCGGGCGCAGGTCCTTTAAAGAACTTCTTGGCCTTGGCGAGGTCAAGCTTCAGCGAATCAAGACCAAAGAAATGAAGCTCCTCAAACTTCTGTTGGTACTCCAACACAGACAAGGATCCTTGCGTAAGAACCATTAATTCAGCTTCCTTCGCATCTTTCCGCCTCAAGGAAATAATTCATGCAGAAAGCTTCCTTGAACAACTCCCAAGTTACAACACCCGCATGCAAACCTTCCAAAACAGGCCGAGTGGAGGTCCACCAAGCGTCAGCTTCATGTTGCAACTTCTGTTCAACAAACAGAATCTTCTGGGCTTCAGAACATTGCATATGTCGAAAAGCCTTCTCCAACTCACGAAGCCACTTGTTAGGAAACAAGGGGTCCTTGGTCACTCCAATGAAGTTGGGCACTTGCAGCTTCAAGAAACTCTCCATCAGGCGAGTATGAGGAGTTCCAACTAAACCTCCCGCATTCAGAACTGCGGCATGAGGATTCACATTAGCACCAGCACGAGTCTCATTATGCAAAGTCATGACACCCGTCAGGATCTGATTAAATTGGGCTGCTTGTTGCTGCATCATATTGCCCATGTTATTTGGCAATATCACGATAGCTTCCAACATTCGAGGCACCGGGTATGTCATGGGTACCCTGATTGTCATTGTTGGTCTGCTGATCATGACCACCATTGGGTATCTCACCACCTCCATAAGATATCTCATCATGACCACCATTGCTACTGGATCCACCACGTCCACTTCTCAGAGTAACCATTCTGCAAAAACTGAAAACATCAAAAACACCGAATTTCGAAGTTTCATCATAATCCACAAGTCCAAATGATTTGAAAATTTAAATCATGCTTAAATACATCCATATAGTCATCAAACAATAATCCATAGGACAAAAATCACATTTTCCAAAAATTCAGCAGAAAATGAGGTCACTGTGTCCATTGGTCGATTGATTGGTCGACTGGCCCAGTCGACCAATGAGTCAACCAATGCTCACGAATTACGAAAATTCGCATTTTAAGCCTCATCTCCTCATTCTAACTTCATTCTAACCACTTTAAAACGTGAGAGAGCTATGGAGAAAGTCTTCTATAGTTCTTCCAAGTGTTCTTGAGGTGTTTTAGTGCTTCAACAACAACACTACATCACACATTCATCACATACAAGGTAAGTCTCTCATTTCTTCTTTCATATACAATCTCTCATGCTTGAAATTCCATAGAAACTATGTTTTGCTTGTATCCAATGTTAGAAATCATGCTTAGGAATACTTAGAAACATATTCCCTAGGTTTTAAACACAATGACATGCATAGACAACAAGTTCTAACACATTCTAGCACCAAAATCGTTAACTTTAGAAAAATTTCGATTTCACGCAAACCACTTGGAGTTTTTGCACGAAATCAAATGCTACATGCTCAAGATGATATTTTAGATATGTCCATATAGTTTGATTTAACCAATTCCAACTTTTCAAAAATCCATGACCTAGTTTGCAAAAATCCCCAAATTCTTCTTGCTGAATTTTCCACTTTTAACCAAGTTTTCGGTTGATTCTCTTCAAATAAACTTCGTGATCATGCAATTCCAAGTATTGTGCACATGCTAGTATCTTCGAATCGAATTTTCCCCAAATTTGAAATTTTCCAAAAAATTACGAAAATACCCTTTTGGTTGAAGTCTTGAAATAGCACTAACTAGCAATGTCTTTTGTCTCTTCCACAGAAATACACCATGTAGAGAGGAGGGCGAGGACGAGGACGAGGTCGAGGTCGTATAGTAGGGGCACTCAGGGGTAGAGGTCAGGCTCCTTCAGAGCCTAGACAGGTAGTCCGGCGACCAGACAGATTCGATACTCCCCAGGCCAAGTTCTTGTACGAGGCCTACTTCAATTACTGCAGTATCGAGCTTGGACGTCTACTTCACCTTCGACAACTCAGGGTGTTCAAGATTCGGCATAGGTTTGACACTATGGAGTGGACACATCTCTTCACCGAGGATTTGCCGGTATATCCGGAGCTAGTTAGGTTTTTCTTTAGCAACCTTACATCTACAGAGGAGTCTAGAGGTCCAGGACATCCTCTAAGGCTAGTCCTCAAGAGCAGGGTCTTTTAGACACGGATCCGCTTTTCTATGAGATCCTACGGGTTCCTTACTACCCACAACAGTGAGTGTGGATACCTGCAGGAGCAGGGATAGACAGCTACTTGATGCCGTACGTGTCACATCCACCCAGCCGGTACCCCATTTGGAATACCCGGGATGTGATCCACAGTCCAAGGATCAATGATCTGAGGTCCATGCCTCCCACATACACGGTAACATAATCATGAACAGTAATAATCAATGGTAAAAACAATTAATACTAAGTATCATGAATAAGATAAGATTAAATAAATCAGAGTGCGGAAGACAATAACTGTAAAGTATGAACATAATCATAAAGGTGAGAGAATGTATGATAACCACTCTCTCAGAGCAGCGGAAAAGAAGTGTGATAATGTTAATTACATGTCCAAGTATCAAAAGATAATCCCAAAGATAAGTTAGTTACAAGACCAAAGGTTCCATAAATACACTAGGGGAATGGGGCACTAAGCTAGGGTTTCTTCTATACTAATGGTAGTCTCCTCAACAGTACGGATGAAGTAAACCCAACGCTGCCGCTCCCGCACAACTGTGGGGCTAACCCTGGTGCGGATATTAATCCTCCTCGGCTCCAATATACGGATCCTCACCGACGCCACTACCCGGAGGGTAGTATGTGGAATCATAGTCCGCCTCAAAGGAGGTGCCATCGTAGTCCTCGGTACCTGGAATGTAATCTAAAAACATTTGCACAAAAAGGAATGAGTTCGAAGAACTCAAGAAAGGCATTATTCCATAATTAGAAATCATACATATTCAGAACATAGTATGATGCAATGTGATATGGAACATATGATGCAAATATGAGTCTAACTCTATGAATGCTAGTCTCTAGGGTAGACTTGCTTTAAGTCATAGCACCGTACTTCTCTGGGTCGTCAGTCACTCTCCCATTTCCATATCTTGGGAATGCCTGGGGAAGATCGGTAAAGGCATCAAAAAATCGTGGTAAGGGGATCAGTCACCGCTCTCTCACATCACCATTTGGTCAAGTACTGGCGCATGTCACAATAAAGCCTAGCCCAATGCAAGTCATCTACTCAGTCGGTCAAGTCAGATTCAGATACGTCCATTCCTCGCCCCCGGCGATCCTTTCCGGTATCCTTCACACTAGAGTCAGCGAAATCCCGGATTTCGGACTCATCAACCCTATTGGTCATCCACATATAGTAAACGGGAAGCTCTCACGTCCTCTCACGGATTGGTTACCGGTCTTGAGCGCCCGTGAGCCCAAGTCTATCCATATACAACTCTACCAATAAATGGCCCCTTTCAGCTATTCGTAGCATGGTTTATGTCCCCTACCGGATTGGTTATCGGCCTAGAGCGCCCATCCAACCATACACTACCACGGGTTGTTCGGTCTCAATGCCCTTCCGATTCGGGTCTAACACGACAAGGATAGACCTAGCCAACTAACTAGACAGTCCTATGTATGTCATCCAATAACCCGGGAGAGTGTCGATAGGCACCATCGGAGAACATCCCATACTATTCCCTCCGATGCCTAAGGACAGAAGTGTCAATAGAACACTCCCCAATCCCAAGTTAATACGTAAGCAATCACATATTCAAGTTCATCATCTTTCATGCATCCAATGTATATCCATAATAGTAATCAAATCATGATATTGAAACGAATCATTATAAACATAAGCAAGTCAAAATGATACAGTAACACAACAAGAGTATAAAGATTTAAATGCTACTGTTCTAACACATGTGTAACAGTCTTATAATGATTGAAAGAAAATCAAAAGATTTCATTCTTTAAATAAAACACAATTCAATATTTAATGACTTATATGTTTATGGAGATAACCATCCTTACCTTGGGTTGAATTGATGATGAATTGAGAGTACCAAGAAATAGTCCAAAATAATTGTTAAGGCCCTAAACAAACATCAATAATAAGTTAGAGAAGGGATTAAGAAGATTGGATATCAATTGGATCAAAACTGGCCAAGGTTGCTGTCAGCAACAACTTTGGTCGATGGTTTTGGTTGATGGTATCGACCAAAATTCCTTCGGGACAGAATGATGGATTTTGGGTGTTTTCATCCTAAATTGGTTTTCCGGTGTTCGGATCAATCTGAAACTTGGAGGAACACTTAACAACAGTAGTAGGACGCTATAAGTCAAGGAAATTACCCAATCCAATGGTCCAAACAAAAAGCTCCAATTTGAGATAACAAGTTCAAGTGATAAACATCATGGCATGAGTTGGAATTGATTGCATTGATGAGGAATGGCATGTAATAGTTAGAGGAACTAATAGAAATCCAATTGGAAACATATAGAAGTGATAATCATGAACATAGCATGCCCTACAACTCAGTTTGGTATAAAATGACATGATGTTAATAGAAGAATAGGGGAAAACATAAGCTAGGCATGAGGTGGAGGCATAGCATCAATGGATTGCTAAGAAACTCATAGGTTAATCATGTGTAGACACTTGGAGTGATTGTTGCAAGGTTGCAGCACCATTTCCAATGTCTCACCAGCAATAAAGGAAAAGAAAAGAGTAGAAAATGGTAGGGTAGAGAGTGGAATGGTGATTCATACCTTAGTGTGGAAGAAGTAGACAAGAATCAATAATAAACAATGAGTTTTTGATGAGGTGCCCTTCACATTAGCCAAGGAGGTGCCTTGGGAAGCTCTCCCCACGATTTCAGGTGAAAAAAATGATTGCACAAGGCTCAAGACTCGAGGTCATAATAAATAGAATAGGAATATTCCATGGAATCTTTAACTTGGCAGACTGGGAAACTTTGGTCGATGGTTTTGGTCGATGGTATCGACCAAAAGGATTGTCCAAAATATTTCTCAGCAAAAAAACAGGTTTAGTTCAGCAACTTCAAGTAGGGATTTAAAAGGCTATACAAGGTCAATTTGAGTGAGGTTTTCTTCCACAATTCAATCAAGAAGTCTAGTTTCGGGGAATACCTTCGGATTGTGCACAGGAGGTAATTAGGTACATCAACGAGATTATTCTTCTCCGCTGCGTAGACTTTCCTTGAACACTGATAATGCATTTAAGCAAGGGGTATCATCATCAATGTTCATAGGCTCAGTCTCCGAATCATGATCATCAATCAAAATGGTCCATAGGTCTCTTCTACCACTGCTTTGGGTCTTTGACCTGAATACAACAGTGGATCCGGGTTAGGGTCAGGGTTAGAATAGGGTTGGATATTACAGTACGAGCTGTACGAGATATGCTCTACGCTATGGGATGATCGCCGATGCCACACTCCGTGGAACAACGGGCGGATGATAGATTCAGCACGGATTATAGGTCGCATTGTCGGCCGAAACATTATGCCGAAGGCTGGACATCACCATCGGGTCACAGTGATGGAGGCCTTGGTTATCTACTACATCTACATAGGCTTCGAGATAGACCTTTCTTACATCATTCAGCAAGTCATGCTGGATTTGGTTCTGTGGCCTAGCATGCGGAACCTTTTCTATGGGAGGCTACTGACTTTGATCTTCTGGCACTTCGGAGTGAGTTTCAAGGATACACCGGTGGACACTGGTTCACTGGGATATACGATCAGGACTAGGACCATCCGACAAATGAAGCTGAAATAGACAGTGAGGTCTCTTGGTCCAGAGGGTGAGGATGATGAGGAGACAGAGGAGGAGGAGGAGTCTGAGGATGGAGGAGAGGATGTCGGTCCTGATAGTGATGATCAGGCCGGAGATGATACAGAGATGCACGAGGCTGAGCCGGAGCATCACGAGATTCCTCCTTCATCACACTTCAAGACAGGTGGTCCTTCTCATGCAGTTCCAGAGACTTCAGATCTCGATGCACAGATGAGATCGATGACTTCCATGCTGAAGAGGATGGAGTTCAGGGATTTTTGTTGGCGCCTGCGCGGATATCCTCCGCGCAGGCGTCATGTGACGCACGTGTTGCATGAAAAATCTGACTGCTTTGATAGAATGAAATTTTATTTTTTTGTCTTACCGGGTTTTAAAAGTTTCATTATTGCAATTACATACTCTAGAAAAGACTATTTATTTTCATAGAAACTCCTTGAAAGAGTAAATTTCACAAAATGATGCCCAGTGACGAAAAAACGAGATTCTTTGTTTTGAAGCGTAGCCCTAGCCTTAACCCCTGTTCTTGTTACCCTTATCGCCAGCAACCAAATAGATTTATTCCGTCTTTTTCAGCACCCTCATTTTCTTCTCAGACGGTTTCATTCACTGCCATGGATTGCTTAAGCATTCAGAGAGTGCGTGTTAGTGTAGTTTTATTTAAGATTCTACCATTTACCTTTGGTATGCAACTCCTTTTGTGATTCACCAAAAAACAATATTTTCAGATATGGAGTTTAACGGAAGAATTACATTATCGAAGCATCAAAAAGTATTCTTTTCACCAAGAAGGGATCTGAGTCTACCTTTACTAACTTGTTACCTTCCTAGCATCTAATTCAATCACCCAAGTGTGTATACTACCATCGGATTTCATCTCTTTCTCTTTGAATTTTTGTTCACAGTCGAAGACGAAGAAGATCTAAAGATTAATCATTGGTGGCGCCGGTGAGGAAGGACTTTATCAAGGATTAGGGTTGCAGTTCAATTCTTCCCCAAATCGTGAAATAGGGTATTTGCGACTAAATTAGATAAATTGAGGGGCCCAACTTGTAAATATGAGAAGTTCTTTTGATTTAAATAACCTAATTACCAAACTACCCTTGCTCTTAACCGTTCGATCAATGAGGTGATACGTGTTGCCTCTAGGAGGCTGTGCGGATATCCTCCGCGCAGCCGTGAACAAAAATCCTGGAGGTCAGACATGAGCAGATGTATGAGAGGATGGAGTCACAACAGGATAGGATAGAGCATCAGGTGACTCAGCTAGCAGAGGACTTCAGAGCTTTCAGAGATTAGAGCAGATCACCTAGATAGATTGTACTCTAGGATTTCCATTTATGCATTGTCTAATGTAATCGTGGTAAAAACTTTTGAAATTAATGAAGTTCACTTTGTTTCACTTTATTATTGTGTATTATGCACTTTTCTTTTATTGCATTAAGTGACATTTGTTTAAGTATAATTATGGTATGTTATTCAAAAATATTTAGTTATGCTTCATTGGTTAAGTTTCTAATCCAAATGTTCTATTATTCACTTCTAAGAATAGAGTCATTTCAGATCTATGACTCAGGAATGTTCCGTTATTGTTTTCTGTGGTTAGGATTTCCTTGAACTTTGGGCTTTGATACCACTCTGTCACATCCACCCAGCCGGTACCCTACCTGGCATACCCGAGTGTGTGATCCACAGCCCCGAAGATCAAGTATCGAGGTAATCAACCTCCCACATAGACAATAACATAATTATGAACATAAATAATCAATATGCAAAACATAAACAAAAGATCCAAATAAGGAAAGAGTAAATCATATATAATCAGAGTACGAAAGACAATCAAAATGTCTAAATCAATAAGTAAAGTGAGGCGGAATCCCTCTCTACAACCAACGGAAAAGTAGTACTAAAAGAAAAGGAAAAGGAATGAAAACTAATCCCAATAGCAGGTACAATAAGTAACTAAATTGTTCTCAATCATATAGACAACATCTCTATAAGTATAAATCTCAAAAATGGCGCAAGGGTGCTTCCACTCTATGGTCGGACTAAGCATCCTACGCAGCATAACCACCCACAGAATCTTCAGTGTAATTGTCGTAACCGCAATCACCTTCTTGGAGATATGCCTCTTCTCCTTGCGCTTCTTCATACGAGCAGTCATGATGCTCAGAACCTGTAGAGAAATCTAACAATACATTGTGTGAAACCCAGCCCTAACCTTGACTCGGAAAAACCCTATTGTTTGTAGGACCGACAACTCGAAGTAAAGCAAGAAGTCAGCTTTGGGCCATCTCAGTGGAGGACCTGGTGTCTGGCTTTGAATCCATGAGTGTGGATGACAATGTTCTATTTATGGAAACTGAATCTTGATGAAGATCGGATTAGTTGATGGACTTGGAGTGTTCTCTATCATGGTTTGAATGCATTTCTACCTATTAGATAAGTCACTTGGTGTGCATGCAAAACCCCTTTATGTTTGGATTTGATCTGAGCCTTCAATTCCCTGTTTTGAACTTGCTGAACTAATTGGTCGACTCATTGGTCGACTGGACCAGTCGACCAATCCAATCGACCAATGGGTTCTGTCTTTGGTAATTAGGTCTTGCTTGCTCTATTTAAGTCCAATCTCGAGTCTACTTCGTATTTTCTGCCTCCAAACTCTTTGGAACGAACCAAAGACCTCTGCAAGTCATCTCCCTTGCACTCTTGGTGTTTATCTTGACGGATCTTCGTCAAAACTCGTGTTCTTATACAAAAAGGTATGTTTACACTCTCTTCTTCTTCTTCATCCTTGTTTTCTTTCCTTTTTGAGTTGAGACGGTAGAGGAGATGCTGCATTCTCTGTTGCAAACATCTCTGAACTTATCTCTCATGATCTTCCTAAGGATTAATGGCTAAAGCAATGTCCGTAATCATGATCATTGCAAGCTTTTGAAGGAATCATGATCTAAATCATGATCTTGTCTTCGTTTGTCTTTGATTTAAATTCTGATCTTCTTAGATCTATTTTACTGATCATATTAGTAGACAATCGCTGTGTTTTCCTTACATGATCCATGATCTATCAATCTCTAGTTGTTTCTCCTCTATCACACCATGCTTTCTTCAAGTATCATGACTGATACATCTATGGTAAGTTTTGTTTCCTTATTTAGATTCATGTTCTTAGATCTATTTCTTGAAGACCTATGTATGCCTTCTATGATATCTTTATCAAAATCAATGATTCATTCTCCTATTGTTCTTGTCTATGATTTGTATTTTTAATTCTTCAAGAACCATGATTAATCTAATTATGGCAACTTTTATTTCCTAATTTGTAACTCTAAAACTTGATTCGATTAGTGTTTTGAAGTCCTCTTTATGTTAGGATACTACCAATGTAGTTTACCCCTTGTTTAGTACCCTTTTGAACCACCAAATTCAGTTATTTATTCTTAAAACTCTGATTTTGTAGGCCACTCTCTCTGTTGGTCGACTGATTGGTCGACTGAGACAGTAGACCAATCCAATCAACCAATGAGTACAGCAACTCCAGATTTGGTCTGTTTTGGATGTTTTGATATCTTTTCTTTTAGGGATCTTTCCTAATATGTTGTATACACTTGTTTAGGACCTTCTTCTCAAGATTGTCAAGGTCTTACTTGAATTCTTAAGATTCCTTTGCAAGTTATAAAAGGTAAGGATGGTTATTTCCTTAATTACATGGATTGCATGAATCTAGTTTCTATATTTGAATATCATTGAGTTGTTTCCTTAATTAGATTCTTACAATGATATACTACTATTGCATAATCTTGATTATAGTAGCATTACTTGTTTATGTTAATTGATTCATGTATGATTTACTTACCAGTTACATACAAGTTGAATGTTATTGTTGATTTCTTTCCATATATGAAGTTACCATATATGTGAGGTTATGGATTGATGCTTGTGTATGCTTAAGTATGGTTTGGGAAGGAGAGGTGTCCTCTTGACACTTCTGTCCTAGGACTACTACGGGAATATTATGAGATGTTTCCAGAGAGGCCCTTTGGACACCTTCCTAAACTGTTGGATGACATATTTAGGACTATCTAGTAGTGTTTGGCTAGGATGTCCCATTATGCCAGACCCTAATCGGAGGGGTATTGAGACCGAACGACCCGTGGTAGCAATGGGGATTCATGGGCGCTCAAGACCGGTAACCAACCCGTGAGAGGACAGGAATCACATTGTGGGGGCCATTTATAGGTAGGATTGCATATGGATAGACTTGGGCTCACGGGCGCTTAAGACCGGTAACCAACCCGTGAGAGGACATGAGAGCTTCCTGCTTACCATATGTGGATGACCTATAGGGTTCATGAGTCCGTAGTCAGGGACTATGAGGACTCTAGTGTGAAGGATACCGGAAAGGATCGCCAGAGGCGATGAATGGACGTATCTGGATCTGACTTGATGTAACTGAGTAGGAGTGTCACATCCCTACCCAAATCCACCCTGGGGGTACCCTATCTGGGTTACTCGGGAGTGATCCACAGCCCAACAGATCTAGTTTAGGAACGATCATATCCACTTATCACAATAATATAATCAAAAGCAAGAACAAATTATAGTATTCAAGTAATCTAATAATAAAAGTTAAGAAATGATCACAAAAGGATCACAAAGAACATCAAAGTGCGGAATAACAAGTACCAAATCAAAAGACAACTATAGAGTATAGCGGAAGTATACTCTACAACGTGTGCGGAAGGTAGATCAAAATAAGGTAAAGGTTACAACCAGATTTCCAAAGAAGGGAAATAACAAGGTAAGCAACTAAGTTATAGTTTCTTCTAACTTATACAATGTCTCCTTAATAACATAATCATAAGAAATTAAGCCAAGCCGGGTCTACTCCTGACAAATATGAGTCTTGAACTGATAGCCTTCACCGATGTAGTCACCGTAGCCAAAGTGGTATGAGTCACCAACTTAGTCCTCCAAGTGTTGACCGTCACAATCAACAGTAGTAGTACCTGCAGAAAAGTCTAACAAAACATGTTGCAAAAAGGAGTGAGTTCAAAAGAACTCAGCAAGTAAAGTTATTCCATAATACATAAGCCATATGATATCAATCATGAAATGATGCAGATGATATGAGACATAAGATGCAAATATGATTCTAACTCTAAGTATGCTGGTCTCTATGGTAGACATGCTTTAAGTCATAGCACCATACTTCTTTAGGTAGTCTCAGTCACTCATCACCGGGGGGAAATTGGGTCCTGCATCCCTCTCGGACAAATCCATGGTTGGGGGTTTCGGTAACCACTCTCTCACATCACCATTTGGTCTAAGTATTGGCGCATGTCAAAGTAAAGCCTAGCCCAATGCAAGTCATCTACTTAGTCATATCATGTCAGTTCCAGATACGTCCATTCCTCCCCTCTCGGGATCCTTTCTGGTATCCTTCACACTAGAGTCACGGATATTACTCACCGGACTCATCAACCCTATTGGTCATCCACAAATAGTAGACGGGAAGCTCGTACGTCCCCTCATGGATCATTTCACCGGTCTTGAGCGCCCGTGAGCCCAAGTCTAGCCATTTGCAACCCTACCAATAAATGGCCCCTTTCGGGTATCCACAATGCAATTCATGTCCTCTCATGGAGTGGTTACCGGTCTTGAGCGCCCACAAATCCACACTACTACCACGGGTCGTTCGGTCTCAATGCCCTTCCGATTCGGGTCTGATATGACAGGGGCATCCTAGCCATACATCTAGACAAGTCCTATGTATGTCATCCAATGATCCAGGAAAGCATCGATGGGCATCTTCGGAGAACATCCCATACTATTCCCTCCGATGTCCAAGGACAGAAGTACCGATAGGGGCACTCCCCAATCCCAAATCATACCTAAGCAATCACATGCTTATTTCCATCCATTACATATCAACAATACATTATCATATTGAAAACATGTCATAACATCTCATAATACAGTATATAAATAAATGACAAGAATAAGTAAACATGATAAATCAAGTAATTAAGCATGGTGTTACTGTCATAAGGTAACTACAGTAGTCATATGATGTCTAAAATCAATTAATAAGTTAAGTCTACTAAGTTACCAATAGCAATGTAAAAGTCATACAGTCTATGTTATATGGTAATAACCGTCCTTACCTCAAATTGTGAAAAAGATGATTCGAAGTCACAAGAGAATGGTCCAATTATAGTCTTAAAGCCCTAAACAAACATACATGAAGGATTAGAGAAGAAATCAAAACAATCGAAGATCGAACGGATCAAAACTGGGAAAAAGTTTCTGACAGCAACCTTGTTGGTCGATACATTGGGTCGATAGTATCGACCAATAGGTATCGACCAAAAGAATTTTGGACAGCAAGCTGGCTTTTAGGGTTTTGGCTCAAAATTGGTCTTCCGGGTCTCGGATCGATATGAAACCTGGAGGGATGCTTAAGAACAGTAGCAGGAGACTACGTAGCAAGAATTAACATGATCCAATGGTCGGATTGAAAACCCCCAAATTGAGGTCCTAGGTTTAAACTTGCAAGAATCATGTTCTTCAATGAAAACCATTACAATTGCAAGAGAACTTAGGAATTGAATTAGGGAAATGATGGGCAGTAAATTAGAGTACATACTAACATATAATCAGCCCTATTTAAAGAAATCAGATTAGGCAAAGGATTCATGTTTTTATGAAGAAAATCATAGTAAGAAGGCAAGAACATTATGCATAATAATCATAGCATGAATATGATATGAAAGGGTTTATTCAAAACAAAAGAGGTTGTAGAAGGGGTGGTTGCAACGTTGCAGCACCTTCTTCCTAACCTCAGCAGCAAAAGTAGGAGTAATTTGGAGTAGGTTAGAGAAGGGAGAATAGATTACCAATGACTGGAAGAGGAGCCGGGCCTGGTGGGAGTTTCTGCCGGAGTTTCCCCTTGCATCAACACCAAGCTCTCCCCACCAGTTTCTTCCTTATCAGGATGAGGCACATAACATGATTCTGAAAGCATCTTTAAGGTTCTGTCACTTAGAACATTCAGGTCAAGTGAAACTGCATAGGTTGGATGCTGTTCTTGGGGGGGCTGAGTCATGAATAAGCAGCCTCAAAAGAGAAACATTGCAGAAGGTGAACAATAGGATTTTTTTAAGCCTTAGACCCACCAATGAACTGGAGCCGCAACTCCTCCTTGGAGGTCTAATGATTTCAAAGAGAGGAATAAATAGAAATGTTGGACAGTAAGTTCAGGGTTGTGGCAAAGGCAGCTTGACCAGCAACAATAGCTCAACTCAGTTGGGCATTTTCACGAACATGATCAAGGAGTTGCTGAATCTTAAGGTGCTGTAGAGATTCACCAGCATCAAGTTTCTAGGTTGAGAAAGATCTGATGATGATAGAGCTTGTAAGGGTTTTTCCAGCGTGGAGAAACAGAAAGCCATACCATAGAGACTTGATGGTGGTTCAGTGCTCGAACTGCATCCACAACTGTTCAACCAGCAAGTGCTTGGTCGTGGGTTTGGAGAAGTCCTTGGGCTGTGGCTGCTGAAGAATCAACTGTGGTGACCGAGCTTCATAGTCATCAAAGGGCCATAAATCTTTGCTAAATCAGTGAGTGACTTGCTGGGTTTGTGTTCTAATTCAAGATAGGGGTTGGAGAAGAAGACAAGGTAGAAGGTAAGAAGTAGAGAAGGCCGTAAGAAGTAGAGAAAGCTGAGACAGAGAAGAAGGTTATAAGAAATAGGTTTTCTGATATCTCTCAGCTTAACATGTGTAGTAAGGTTACAGCACCTTCTTCACGAACTCAGTAGCAAGAACAAGATGAGGTAGAAGTAGATTAGAGAGAGAGTGAGAGATTACATACCTTGGAGAGGAGATTAGAGAAGAGAGACAATGATTCTTGAAGAAGATCAACACCCAAGCCAAGGAGGAGGCTTAGAGGAGCTTTCCCACGTTCTTAGATGTTGAAATGAGTGAAATAATGATTTAGGTTCGGGGTTTCACTTAAAAAGGAGAAAGGAATATCCAAAAAGCACCTTTTTCACGATTCTAGGCTTGTTGGTCGTTACCTTTGGTTGATAGTATCGACCAATAGTATCGACCAACAGCAGTTTCAACAGAATTCTAAGGAATAGTTCAGCAACTTTGAACAGGGATTCGGAAGGCTATACAAGGTCAAATTGAGTGAGGTTTTCTCCCACAAGTCAATAAAGAAGTCTAGTTTCCATAAATACCTTTGGATCAAGCATAGGAGTTCATTAGGTCTACCAAATAAGCTCACCTTCTTCGATGCGCAAGCAGGATTTGCCAGACATAGTTCAGCAACTTCGGACAGGGATTTGGAGGGCTATATGGGGTCAAATTGGGTGAGGTTTTCTCCTACAAGTCCATCAAGAAGTCTAGTTTTGGTAAATACTTTCAGATTGTGCACAGGTGTTCATTAGGTCTACCAATTAATTCACCCTTCTTCGGTGCGCAGATTCAAAACTAACACTGACAATGCTCTCAAGTGAGGGGCATCATCGTCAATGTCCATGGGCTTGGGCTCCGACACCAAATCATCAACCAAAAGGGTACACAAGGACTTTTCCCACCACTTCGGGTCATTGGATCAACAGACAATACAAATTCCGGGCCGGGTCAGGGTAAGGATAAAGCCGGACATGGCCTCCTAAGGCTTTCAAGGATAACAACATTGAAATCAAGGTCCAACTTTAAGGTCTAACATTAAACAAGTCTTTCTTTATCCCAAAACAAATAGGGTATCACGGGCTAGGTCTGGGATGAATTTCACAAGGAGACTTGCATTTGGCTAGGCTTGACCCTGACATGCGCCAGTACTTAGACCAATGGTGATGTGAGAGAGCGGTAACCTAACCCCCAGCCATGGAATGTCCCGAGGGATGCCAGACCCACTACCAAAAGGCGTTGTGTGATGAGACCTTCCCAAAGAAGTATGGTGCTATGACTTAAAGCATGTCTGCCAATAGAGACCAGCATACATAGAGTTAGATTCATACATTCATTGTTTGTCTCATACCATATTGCATTTATGTTTGTTTTGAAATCCTGCCATTTATGTTATTACGGTTTAACTGTACTCATTCCTTTTGTACAATGTTTTGTTAGATTACTCTACAGGTTATGAGTATCATGACTGCTCGTATGAAGAAGCGCAAGGAGAAGAGGCATATCTCCAGGAAGGTGATTGCGGTTACGACAATTACACTGAAGATTCCGCGGGTGGTTATGCTCCGTACGATGCTTAGTCCGACCATAGAGTGGAAGCGCCCTTGTGCTATTTTTGAGATTTATACTTATAGAGACGTTGTCTATAAGATTGAGAACAATTTAGTTACCTATTGTACCTACTATTGGGATTAGATTTTATTTTGTTCCTTTTCTTTTAGAACTACTATTCCGCTAGTTGTAGAGTGGGATTCCGCCTCACTTTACTTATTGATTTAGACATTTTGATTATCTTTCGTACTCTGATCATATACATGGTGTATTCTTTCCTTATTTGGATCTTTGGTTTATCTGTCGATTATTATTGTTCATGATTATGTTATTGTTTATGTGGGAGGTTGATTACTCGATACCTGATCTTCGGGGCTGTGGATCACACTCTTGGGTATGCCAGTTAGGGTACCGGCTGGGAGGATGTGACACATTGTACAAAAGGAATGAGCTTCAAAGAAACCCAGTAAGGCAGTTAATCCATAACAACATAAATGGCAGGATTTCAAAGCAAAGTCAAATGCTATATGATATGAAACACATGATGCAATATGATTCTAACTCTATGTATGCTGGTCTCCATTGGCAGACATGCTTTAAGTCATAGCACCGTACTTCACACAACGCCTTTTGGTAGTGGGTCCGGCATCCCTCGGGACATTCCATGGCTGGGGGTTAAGTCACCACTCTGTCACATCACCATTGGTCTAAGTACTGGCGCATGTCAGGGTCAAAGCCTAGCCAAATGCAAGTCTCCTACTTAGTTACATCAAGTCAGATCCAGATACGTCCATTCCTCACCCCTGGCGATCCTTTCTGACATCCTCCACACTAGAGTCCTCATAGTCCCTGACTACGGACTCATCAACCTTATTGGTTATCCACATATGGTAAACGGGAAGCTCTCACGTCCCCTCACAGGTTGGTTACCGGTCTTGAGCGCCCGTGAGCCCAAGTCTATCCATATGCAACCCTACCAACAAATGACCCCCACAATGTGATTCCTGTCCTCTCACGGATTGGTTACCGGTCATGAGCGCCCATGAATCCCCATTGCTACCACGGGTCGTTCGGTCTCAATACCCCTCCGATTAAGGTCTGACATAACAGGACATCCTAGCCAAACACTACTAGACAGCCCTAAGTATGTCATCCAACAGTTTAGGAAGGTGTCCAAAGGGCATCTACGGAAACATCCCATAATATTCCAGTAGTTGTCCAAGGACAAAAGTGTCAAAAGGACACCTCTGCTTTCCAAACCATACTTAATCATTCACAAACATAATTCCATCATGTCACATATATGGTAACTTCTTATATGGAAAGAAATCAATAATAACATCCAACTTTCATATATTTTGTAAGTAAATCATACATGAATCAATTTAGTATAAACAAGTAATGCTACTGTAATCAAGGTAGTTGCATCAGTTGTCACGCCCTCCCAGCCGGTACCCTATCTGGCATACCCGAGAGTGTGATCCACAGCTCGAAGATCAGGTATCGAGTGATCAACCTCCCACATAAACAATAACATAATCATGAACAATCATAACAAGAGTGCGGAAGATAAATCATAGATCCAATAATGAAAGAATGAATCATAAACGAATCAGAATAATAGATATAATCAGAGTATCAAACAGATAAGTAAAGTGAAGCAAAAATCCCACTTTACATCCAGCGGAAAAGTAGCTCTAAAGAATAAACTAGACAAAATCTAATCCCAGTAGCAAGTACATTGGGTAACTAAATTATTCTCCACTTTATAGACGACATCCTTGCATGTATAGATCTCATAAATAGCACAAGGACGCTTCCACTCAATGGTCGGACTAAGCATCGTACGGAGCATAACCACTCGCGGGATCTTCAGAGTAATTGTGGTAACCGCAATCACCTTCCCCGGAGATATGTCTCTTCGCCTTGCGCTTCTTCATAGGGACCGTCATAATACTCGAGACTGCAGGATAGTCTAACAACATTGTACAATAAAGGAATGAGTTTCAAAGAAACCCAGTAAGGCGCTTAAAATCCATAATAACATAAATGGCAGGATTCCGTAACAAACATAAATGCAATATGATATGAGACAAACAAGTGAATGAATGAATCTAACTCTATGGATGCTGGTCTCTATTGGCAGACATGCTTTAAGTCATAGCACCGTACTTCTTTAGGAAAGTCCACTCACATCCTCAATCATTTAAGATATCTTGGATTCTCTCACGGATCATTTCACCGGTCTTGAGCAGCCGATTGGTAATGGGTCCTTCATCCCTCGGGACAAACCTTGGCGGGGGTTAAGTCAACACACTCTCTCACAACCATTTGGTATAAGTCTTGGCGCATGTCGGGGTGAAACCTAGCCAAATGCAAGTCTTCTACTTGGTTACATCAAGTCGGATCCAGATACTTCCATTCCTCGTCCCCGACGATCCTTTCCGGTATCCTTCACACTAGAGTCGGCGTATCCTATGGCACCGACCAACTCGGACTACGGACTCATCAACCCTATTGATCATCCACATATGGTAAACGGGAAGCTCTCACGTCCTCTCACGGGTTGGTTACCGGTCTTAAGCGCCCGTGAGCCCAAGTCTAACCATATGCAACCCTACCAATAAATGGCCCCCACAATGTGATTCCTGTCCTCTCACGGGTTGGTTACCGGTCTTAAGCGCCCGTGAATCCCCATTGCTACCACGGGTCGTTCGGTCTCAATACCCCTCCGATTAGGGTCTGACATAACAGGACATCCTAGCCAAACACTACTAGACAATCCTAGATATGTCATCCAACAGTTTAGGAAGGTGTCCAGAGGGCATCTCCGGAAACATCCCATAATATTCCCGTAGTAGTCCAAGGACAGAAGTGTCGAAAGGACACCTCTCCTTTCCAAACCATACGTAAGCATACACATGCATCAATTCATATCATCACATATATGGTAACTACATATATGGAAAGAAATCAGTATTACAATCACTTGTATAACATTGGTAAGTAAATCATACATGAATCAATTCAATATGAATAAGTAATGCTACCGTAATCAAAGTTATGCAACAGTAGTATATCATTGTAAGAATCTAATTTAGGAAACATATTCATGATATTCAAATATAGAAACTAGATTCATGCTATCTATGTAATTAAGGAAATAACCATCCTTACCTTTATAACTCGCAAAAGGATCCTAAGAAATCAAGTAAGATCTTGGCAAACTTGAGAAGAAGGTCCTAAACAAGTATATACAACATATTAGGAAAGATCCCTAACAGAAAATATATCAAAACATCCGAAACAGACCAATTCGGAGTTGCTTGTACTCATTGGTCGAGTGGATTGGTCGAGTGGTCCAACGACCAATCAATCGACCAATGCGACGATAGAGCCTATAAAATCAGAGTTTTAAGATATGAAATCCGAATTTGGTGGTTCAAAAGGGTACTAATCAAGGGGTAGACTACATCAGTAGTAGTATTCTAGCATATAGGGGACCTCAAAACACTAATCAAATCAAGGTATCAAGATCCAAATTAGGAAACAAAAAGTTACCATAATTAACTCAAACATGGATCTTGATGAATTTGAAATAGAAAACAAGGACAAGAACTATAGGAGGATGGATCATTGCTTTCGTAATGAAAACATGAAAACATGCATAGGTCTTCATGGAATAAGGCTTAGAAGCATAAATCTAAATAAGGAAATAAAACCTACCATATATGTAACTATCATGCATCATGAAGAACACATAGTAAGGTAAAAGAGAACAACTAGAATTCTATGGATTATGGATCATGGAAAGAAAACACAACCATTAACCACTAACATGATCAATGAAAGAAGATCCAAAGAGATCAGAATTCAGATTAGAAGATTAACAGAGATTAAATCATGGTTTGATCATGAATCCTTCAAAAGCTTGCAATGATCATGGTTAAGATCATTGTTCTAGCCTTAAATCCTTAGGATGATCATGAGAACATGTTCGAGAGATGTTTGCAACGAGAGGGTGCAGCATCTCTTCTACTGTCTCAACTCAAAAAGGAAAGAAAAACAAAGATGGAGGAGAAGAAGAGAGAGTAGACATACCTTTTGATGCAAAAAGAAGAGTTCCGACGAAGATCCGTCAAGAAAACACCAAGGATGCAAGAGAGATGACTTGCAGAGGTCTTTGGTTCGTTCCGGAGGGTTTGGAGGCAGCAAATACGAAGTGGACTCGAGGTTGGACTTAAATAGAGCAAGAATCAACCTAATTGCCAAAGACAGCACACTCATTGGTCGAGTGGATTGGTCGACTGGCCCGATCGACCAATCAATCGACCAATGCCTTGTCGACAAGGCCAAAACAGGGAATTGAAGGTCCAGATCAAATCCAAACCTAAAGGGGTTTTGCACACAAGTCAAGTGACTTACCTAATAGGTAGAAATGCCTTCAAACCAAGATAGAGAGCACTCCAAGTCCATCAACTAATTAGATCTTCATCAGGATTCAGTTTCCATAAATAGAACCTCATCATCAACTTTCATGGATTCAAAGCCAGACACCAAGTCCTCTACTGGGATGGCCCAAAGCTGACTTCTTACTTTACTTCGGGTCATCGGACCTACAAACAACAAGGTTTCCGGGTCAAGGTTAGGGCTGGGTTTCACATCAGTAGTATATCATTGTAAAAATCTAATTAAGGAAACAAATCAATGATATTCAAATATAGAAACTAGAACATGCAATCTATGTAGTTAAGGAAATAACCATCCTTACCTTATATAACTCGCAAAGGATCTTAGGGAATCAAGTAAGACTTTGACTAAACTTGGGAAGAAAGTCCTATACAAGTGAATATAACATATTAGGAAAGATACTAAAAAGGAAAGATATCAAAACATCCAAAACATACCAAATATGAGGTTGCTGTACTCATTAGTTGATTGGATTGGTCTACTGCCTCAGTCGACCAACAGAGACAGTGGCCTTCAAAAATCAGAGTTTTTAGAATATAAAACCGAATATGGTGGTTCAAAAGGGTACTAAACAAGGGGGAAACTACAATGGCAGTGTACTAGTATATAGAGGACTCCAAAATAGCAATCAAATCAAGTCTTCAAGTTACAAATTAGGAAACAAAAAGTTACCATAATTAGATTAATCATGGTTCTTGAAGAATTCATAGTAAAAATCATGGACAAGAACAATAGGATGATGGATTACTATTATGACAAAGGATTCATGAATAGCATGCATAGATTCTCAAAAGAAATAAAGCTAAGGCTGAAGAACATCAATCTAAATAAGAAAAGAGAATGAATACAAGCTTTCCTTCAAAAGCGAGTGATGATCTTGATAAAAATCATCCACCAAGCTTTAGATCCTTAGGAAAATAGAGGGAAAGAGTATAGTGATGGTTGTAACAGAGATACAACATCACTACTACTATCCTCAATCAGAAAAGGAAAGAAAAGTAATGAAGAATCAAAGATGAAACATAGAAGAGGATGATCACATACCTTTTTGTGTAAAAGCACGAGTTTTGACGAAGATCCGTCAAGAAAATCACCAAGGATGCAAGGGAGATGACTTGCAGAGGGCTCTGGTACGTTCCAAAGAGTTTGGAGGTAGAAAATAGAAGTAGACTCAAGATTGGACTTAAAATAGAGCAAGCAAAGACCTAATTAGCAAAATCAGATCTCATTGGTCGATTGGATTGGTCGATTGGTTCAGTCGACCAATGAGTCGACCAATCAGGACAGCAAGTCCAAAACAGGGAAATGAAGGCTCAGATCAAATCCAAACATAAAGGGGTTTTGCACACATATTAAGTGACTTACCTAGTAGGTAGAAATGCCTTCGAACCATGACAGAGAGCACTCCAAGTCTATCAACTAATTACATCTTCATCAGGGTGCAGTTTCCATAAATGGAACACTGACATCAACACTCATGGATTCCAAGCCAGCCACCAAGTCTTCCACTAGAATGGCCCATAGCTGACTTCTTGCTTTACTTCGGGTTGTCGGACCTACAAACAACAGGGTTTCCGGGTCAAGGTTAGGGTTGGGTTTCACATTGAGCGCCCATGAGTCCCCATTGCTACCACGGGTCATTCGGTCTCAATACCCCTCCAATTAGGGTTTGACATAATAAGACATCCTAGCTAAACACTACTAGACAACCCTAAATATGTCATCCAACAATTTAGGAAGGTGTCCAAAGGGCATCTCCAGAAACATCCCATAATATTCCCGTAGTTGTCCAAGGACAGAAGTGTCAAAAGGACACCTCCCCTTTCCAAACCATACTTAATCATACACAAACAGAATTCCATCATATCACATATATGGTAACTTCTTATATGGAAAGAAATCAATAACAACATCCAACTTGTATATAATTGGTAAGTAAATCATACATGAATCAATTTAGCATAAACAAGTAATGCTACTGTAATGAAGGTAGTTGCATCAGTAGTATATCAGTGTAAGAATCTAATTAAGGAAATAAATCAAGGAGATTTAAATATAGAAACTAGAACATGCAATCTATGTAATTAAGGAAATAACCATCCTTACCTTATCTAACTCGCAAAGGATCTTGGGGAGTCAAGTAAGACCTTGTCTAAACTTGGAAAGAAAGTCCTAAACAAGTATATATAACATATTAGGAAAGATATCAAATCATCCAAAATAGACCAAATATGAGGTTGTTGTCCTCATTGGTCGATTGATTGGTCTACTGCCTCAGTCGACCAATGAGTCAACCAACAGAGACAATGGCCTACAAAATCTGAGATTTTTGAATATAAAACCGAATTTGGTGGTTCAAAAGGGTACCAAACAAGAGGGAAACCACAATGATAGTATGCTAGTATATAGAGGACTTCAAAACTCTAATCATATCAAGCCTTCAAGTTACAAATTAGGAAACAAAAACTTACCATAATTAGATCAATCATGGTTCTTGAAGAATTCTTAGTAAAAATCATGGACGAGAAACTATAGGATGATGGATCACTAATCCGATAAAGAAATCATGAAAAGCATGCATAGATCCTAAAGAAAAATAGATCTAAGACTGAAGAACAACAATCTAGATAAGGAAAGAGAATAGATACATGTTTTCCTTCAAAAGCGAGTGATGATCTCGATGAAGATCATCCACCAAGCTTTAGATCCTTAGGAAAAGAGAGAGAATGAGTAAAGTGATAGTTGCAACAGAGATGCAACATCATCTCTACTGTCCTCAAATAGAAAAGGAAAGAAAAGTAATGAAGAATCAAAGACGAAACATAGAAGAAGATGATCACATACCTTTTTGTGTAAATGCAAGAGATTTGACGAAGATCCGTCAAGAGAATCACCAAGGATGCAAGGGAGATGACTTGCAGAGGGCTCTAGTTTGTTCCAAAGAGTTTGGAGGCAGAAAATACAAAGTAGACTCGAGATTTGACTTAAATAGAGCAAGCAAAGACCTAATCAGCAAATCAGATCCCATTGGTCGATTTATTGGTCGACTGGCCCAGTCGACCAATGAGTCGACCAATCAGGACAACAAATCCAAAACAGGGAAATGAAGGCTCAGATCAAATCCAAACATAAATGGGTTTTGCACACACACCAAGTGACTTACCTAGTAGGTAGAAATGCCTTTGAACCAAGTTAGAGAGTACTCCAAGTCCATCAACTAATTCCTTCTTCATCAGGGTGCAGTTTCCATAAATGGAACATTGTCATCAACACTCATGGATTCTAAGCCAAACACCAAGTCTTCCATTGGGTTGGCTCATAGTTGACTTCTTGCTTTACTTCGGGTTGTCGGACCTACAAACAACAGGGTTTCCGGGTCAAGGTTAGGGCTGGGTTTCACAGAAACTCAAGTCCCAAAGAGGATTGAATGAAATCAACATGCCAAGGAGTTAAAAGCTAAGACTTGGTCAATGCCAAGGCATCCTCATCTAAGGTTTTCTTATTTGGCTTACGAGGAATGGCTCCCCGGAAACCACTAGGACCCTGGAAAGGCAGATGGGGTGGACCCTTTCGGGAAAAAACTACTTGAGAAGAGGCTGAAGTTTTTGGCCTCAAATAGACTCGGGAAGATGAGGCTGAAAGGTCACGTGAAGTGCAGAATCAGAAGCAGTGGTAGACTCAGAGGCATCCCGAGGCTCAACACTAGGAACATCATCAACTCGAGCCTGAGCGGCTTGGGCCCGAGCTGCTTAAATTTCCCGATCCCTACGGTTCAACTCAACTATTTCCTCATAAGCTCTAAGATCATCGTTGGGAGTACTATCACTAGAAGTATGGGTACGCTCATCATCCGAGGACTGCTCATGAAGATCTTTCAGACGATCTCCGGTTAGGTTAACTCCTCTCGTCTGATCACTATCGCCTTCACTCACGTACCCCTCGCCCCGACGACGTCTCCTTTCACGATATACCGGGACGGGAACACTAGGCTGGTGCCTAAAACCTCTCAAACTTAGCCTGGGTTTCTTCGGAGCCATGATTGGGAGAAAAGAACCTAATGTCTAAATGTTGAAGGATCTCGAAGCTTAGTCGGGGGCAATTCTTGATCGAGAGTAATGAAAACAGTGGATTGAAACAAAGAAGGGAAGACAGTATTTATACTATCAGAAGAGGCGTTACTTTTCTTGATCGAACGGTTACAACGTTACATGATCGATGGTTCAAAAAAGAAGACGATTCGTCTTCCCGAGGTAGCCATAATGGCTATAAGCTTAGCCATTTGACGTGGCAAAGCTAGATTGGACGTGGGCTTCAAGAAAAACCGTTAGCATAACAACTAGTCACTTCACACAAAGCATTAAATGCGCCCGACGGCAGGACTCCCTTACAATCCCGTACAACTAAAGCGACATTCGGGATATGATGATTTTGTCTGTTATACAGGAACTTTGCACCGACTCTTTAAGCCAGGGCACATCCAAACTGATTACTTGGTCGAGACATATGACATGGGACAACACGCGATTTCCAACCATAGATAGATACATCTCTCACTCTTAACCTAGCACTCTCTACATTACATATGATTGTCCTCGGGGTGTTCATCTACAGTTTCCTCAATCGTGGATAGTCAATACTCTCTCGGAAACTTGGCAGGTTATGAGATAGTATCGTATGAAGAAACCCATTCAAAATAAGGATTGGGAATATCAAATGCACCCGACGGTTAAACTCCCTTGCTATCCCACATGATGTAAACAACATCCGGGATAGGGGGCTTGTGATACGAAAGTTTCCTACCCTACCGGATCAAACCCAGTCAGGGCTCAAAATGCCATGTAGTCGGGACGGATAGCGACCAACTTGATTAAGGCATAACATACGCTAGACTTGTATGGCAACCGCTCTCAATTAGGAAGGTCAACTTAGTAACTGATCGAGTGGGACCAAAAACAAGGATGTATAATCCCAGGAGAAACAATTGACCTCACCGGGTAAACTTACCAAATACAAAAAAGCTAACACTTACAGTATAAAGATAAGGACATACCCCTCTGGTAAGCATCCAATACATTATGAGCATAGTCTTGTGTAATTCTTGCACGGGACCTTAATCTGTTCACTGTCTGATTAAGCCATCGGAGGCGGTTGCCCGGTATTCTAGCCGGCCCGCGTCTAACCCTTTTTGCCGCATTATAGGATATAATTAACCTCAAATTGAGGGTTTTTTATTTTTTATTTTTTTTAAAAATCTTTTAACAAATCCGTTTAATTTCACAGGCAAATCGTCACCGAAATTCCGTCTTTTATCATTTCCTTTCTCTCTTCTCTGCAAACTTTAAATCTCGCCGGAGAGGAGGTCGGCCGCCGGTTTTTGACACTGACGGTCAGTTGGTGGGATCGTCAAATCTGCAAGCGGCAGATCAAGAGGCTACTTTCAGGTCGTAGGAACGGAAGCAACGGCTTTGAATAAACCATATTGCTTGATTTTAACCTTGCGCTTCTTCCTGAGGACTTTCTTGATCGATCCTGTTTCTCTTAGCTGCCTGGCTTAATTTCATTGTTGTATGTTGTCTTCTGGATATCTGATGTGGGTCTGCCTCCACTTTCAGGTCAGAATTCGTTTGGTATCATTAGAATTTTTTTACTTTGTCTCAGAAGGCGTGTTTTTCTGATCCCCTTGCTGTATTAATGGTTGAGTAACTTCATTTGCTGCTTTCTCTTCGGCTCTTCTCTGCAAGCTCTCTTGAACTGTGTAATGGTGGTTTTGCATCTGATAGTCTGGTTGCGCTTTCGTGCTTTACCTATTATGTTGTCCATGGTGGTTTTGCATCTGATATTCTGGCTGCCTTTCTAAGTGTTTTCGGGTTTATGGTTGGGGATTTTCAGTTCTTTGTAATAGCCTGGAGAAGACCCCTTCACGCAGAAGCTGTTCATCTGTTCGTCAATTACATCGTAGTTGAGTTCCTTTTTAGCCATGATACCATCCTTTCTTCCGTGTTCTGTGACCCCATCTTTTCTGTGGATGATTTCCTTTCTTTATTTATGCTACCATGCTTGACCTTCCAGTGTGATCCCTTGAATCTGTCATCTTATTACAGGTTAAGAGGACCTTTCTGGTTTATTGCGTGAAGGGACCTAACTGGCAATCAGGAGAAGATTCAATAACCAAGCAAAACAGATAAAACCAGGCTATAATTTTGACTGAAGTCAGCTTTAGGGGAAAAGAAGAGCTAAAAAAATGACATTATCATTTAAATGAATTTAGATTGTGATCACATATTTGTCATTTCCATCCAAGTAGACTACTTTATGTTATGTAGATGCTTAACCCCAAAAAAAATTCTCACTTAGAGGTCAAAATGGTTAAACTTTGTATCACATTCCCCCCCCCCCCCCCCCTTTCTAATGTTTCCTGTTGATTAAACCTTGAGAATATCAGAGATTGGCATTGTATGTGCAGCAAAACTCGTGTGGGGCTCTTCTATCCATTTGAAGAACCCACATCCTCGATTTTCAGCTTGCGTTGCAATTGATAATATGTAATTAGAATTTATATTCACAAGTTTTTATACTATATTCTACTAATAAACTTAAAATGGAAATTAGGTTATATTCATACCCCAATAGAGAGCCGGAAGGTAAGCTAAGTTCACTTTGACATGGGGGGAGGGAAAAGTTCTATCAAAGATGTGACTCTCCTTGTTTGTACTGTTCACTAACTGCCGAAAGCATTAGTAGTTGATTTAAATATCTCTTTTGCTCAAAATGGTATTCTTGCAAACCATTTGTGTCACCCTCTCAATCACATGGTTCTCATGTGGAATAACTAGAGCACCAAAGCTATTCAAGCATTAATGTTATGTGAAAGAATTAGAGCAACCAAGAGTGTACAATTATTTTAATTGTTTTATGCATCTGTGTTGCATGTTTGCCATAACGAAGTATGTAGATGTGAAGGTGATTGTATTTATTGACTATTGGGTACCTATTGAAGGAGTTTCCCTACTTTTTCCCCATATATTTCCATTTTTAACTATAATTTGCTGTGGCTATAAGTACCATTATTTTGGCAACAAATAGAAATTGCTTTCCTGGTCAGAAGTGAGGTAAATCTTTCTGCATTGAGTTCCCTTTGAGTGATCTTGACATATATGATTGTAACATTTACCTATGACTTTGGGTATACAATAAATTTATTATTCATTGGAACATATAACCTATGTCTTTCTCTTTCTCTTACAAAGTGATCCCAAACAAACTATAACCAATGCTTGATTCAGATAGTGTTAAATAGATGTCTTCAATGTATCTTTTGCAAACATGGCCCTCTTTAAAGTTACTTTTGAAGAAAATAGAAAGACACTTGAAAGGATGGATATTATCTGGTTGGGTAGCGTATTCGTGGTATTTGGGTTATAGAGTCGGAGGGAAGGTATGGCTCCATTGTATAAGATTAGATCAAATGAAATGGGAAAAGGATGATACATCTGCATAGATTGATTTTCCACAAAATTCCACTTTATTGGATTGGATTAAAATCATTAGAGCTCAACACCCAAGTTGATGGCAATGACATATTTCTTTTATAGAATAAGAAGATATGATCAAAACAAACTAGTTGTTATAGGTTAGAAAACCAGGGACTTGCATGTGTAGAACATAGTATGGAATCCACATAATTTAATTAGAACTTACGCCTAGAAGGTTTCAAATATATAAGTGTAAAGTATAAATTATGTGAACTAGTGGGAGTCTACACATGATTTTAGTTGAGAATTCACCCCTCATATTTAGGAATTAACGCCTATTTTAGGATCATCAATCCCTTAGATCCAGAAACAATTCCATTGATCTTCTTTATAAAAAATGCATACATCAATTCTGGGTAGTGGGGGTTGCATAATTGGGTTAGATACAAAACTAGAGCATTTTACTTTGCAAAACTATCTATTTCCTGATTTTGGAATTTAGCTCTATACTCAGAAGTCAGAACATACAAATAGTAACTAGCCATCACTTTTCAACACAATAGTAGTATTAGTTGTTGTCCTTTTTGTCTCCTCCACCGATCTTGGACCCAATCTTGATGCCATGGGAGAGTAAGAATAAACACAAAGTTTCTTGTCTAAATGCGAATTCATCATTTTCAACCCAAGCCCCAATTTTGTTAGTCTCTAAAACTTGACCCTTCTTGCTCTCTCTTCAGCCAATACAAGTAACCATCTCTCGAACCATTCTCACTAAGAAGGGGTAGATTAATATTGGGATTTTAGAAATGGTTGATTATGTGCAAATTTCCTAGATGCATAAAACAAACTAAGTATTTTAAGGTTAAGGCTTCTTAACATAAATGAAAAACAAATTTAAAATTGTGTCATATGGCCAAATCGAGAAGCCTTCCACACCCAAAGCCTTAATAAAAAAGAATGAGAGAGGAAGAGAGGACCAAGCTCCATTTCATATCTTAAGAGGAATTGATGTTGCAGAAAATCAACACGTGATGTGAGGATAATGGGGAGACAACATCAGCTATGGTTCATCCTTCATTTTTAAGATGACAGTTCTGGAAGTGTTGGAGCTGCCTTCGTTAGCTCCATGTGAAACCATGAGAAAGAATGGAGATCAACTTTTGTTCCAGGTTTTTCACACTGTGGTTGTCAATGTTCCAGTTCGGCCTGGTTTTGATGTGTCTTTGGGAAATTAAAACCAAACCATTAAGGAATTTTTTGTTTTGACTTATATTCAATGGCTTTAGAATGTTGTAATATTGATTTGTTGTTATTAGGTTACTAACTATTTTCATTCATAACATTACAATACCAGAAGAGAAAGAGAAAAAGAAAAAAAAAATCTATTTAAAAAAGTGTTTCTTAGATTGTCATCCATAGGATCAAATTACAACCACATAGCAATGTACAATCGGGTCTGAATTATTAAAGAAGCTATGGCAGGAGGTCATCTAGGAGCAACTTATAAACTTTTTGAAGTCAAAGGAATAAGCTCCTTTAACAAATTGAAGAACATTGGTAAATCCAGAAGAAGATTATGTAAAATGGTTTTTGAAGAACAACCTAAGCCTAAGATGACAAAGCAAGAAAGCTTAAGATAAGGATTTTTTTTAAATTTTTTATAATAAGAAAGATATAAAATGTTTGCATGTAGGAGATTCATTTTTCACATACTCATGGTTTTAGTACATGCTATTTGAGCTGTTATCGATCAACTTGAAAATAATATAGTACCATTGGTTGATTTCTCTTTTATGATTTCCCCCCTTATATAATAGGTCTAAGAAACTATCTGAAGAAAAACATTTGAAGTAGGGTAAATGACTCTTACCTCACCTCTTAATTGACCAATTGGACCCTCTCTTAGTTGTTACTTGGAAAACGTGACAAATCCCTCCCTTTTGTTAATTTCCATAGTAAAGTGGTACCTTTGCTTATTAAATATTTTTTAAAACCCCACACTACCCTTGGCTAGGAAGATATTTTAGTCGAAACCCAAACTATCCTCAATTACCCTAGTAGTTAAAACCCCAAAATACCTCTCTAATGAATGTTCCTCGTGAACCTCAAAATACACCTCCATCAAGGGCATCTCTATATACTTCCATTCATGCTGGATCTAATTAACTAGTGGTTGTTTGTTGAGAGAGCGAGTAGCAATGTCTTAGAATCTATCTTCAAAGTGAAGACCACGAGTTGTAGAATCCATCTTGGGAGTGAAGACCATGGGGCCTTTGAGTATTGGGTTCTACTCATGTAATAGAGAACCAATCACACTAAGTAAGAAAAAAGAACCGCACAGAACAACCCAATTAAAACTCTAAACAAAATGCTTAGACCTATCCTTTGAAGACTATTCTTAATATCGAAAACCTTATATGAAGCCCTGTAGTAATTTACTCTCATCTTTTCAAGTCTTTGGGAGTAGAAATAAAGCACATAACAAGGCAATTAATTGAGAAAATAAGTGTTGCAAGTAAATATGTAGACATAGTTAAGGATATGCATGATGGTTCAGTGACAAGTGTAAGAATAGTGGGGGGGGACAAAGTAATGAATTCCCAATTACAGTTGGGCTACATCAAGGATCAACTTTAAGCCCATATTTATTTTCACTTGTAATGAATGAATTAACCAAAGACATTCAGGACGAGATCCCTTAGTGGATGCTTTTTGTTGATGATATTGTGTTGATAATTGAGACTCAAGTGGGGATTAATACCAAGTTAGAATCATGGAGAAGAGCTTTGGAATGAAGAGACTTTAAATTAAGTAGAACGAAGACATAATATCTAGTTTGTAACTTTAGTCATGATCGGGCAGACAATGAGGTGGTGAAACTTGATGATAAGGAGATCCCTCAAAGTGATTCTTTTAGGTTACTAGGTTCAATTATAAATAAAATAGGTGATATAGAGGATGATGTTTTCCAAAGAATTAAAATAAGTGGATGAAGTGGAGAGGTGTGTCCGGGGTCTTGTGTGATTGATGTATTCTATTAAAGCTTAAAGGAAAATTCTATAGGATCGTCGTTTGACCAGCTATGCTGTATGGTGCAAAGTGTTGGGTTGCTAAAAAGATTTATATAGATAAACTCAGTGTAGCAGAAATGAGGATGCTAAGATGGATGAGTGGCAAAACTAGGAATTATAAGATAAGGAATGAGCAAATTAGACTTGGTTTGCTCCCATAAGTGATAAACTTCAGGAAAGTCGTTTGAGGTGGCACGGCCATGTTCAATGGAGACCTATAAATGTCCCTGTATGGAGAAGTGATATAATCTAGATTGAAGGAACTAGAAGAGCTAGGGGTAGACCTAAGATAACCTTAAGAGAAGTGGTGGAAAATGATGTGCATAGCTTAGGCCTTGTATTTAGCATGACCTCAAACAAAACTGATTGGAAGACAATAATCCATGTAATTGACCCCATTTAGTTGGGACAAGGCTTATTGTTGTTGTTGTTGTATAAAATAGGGCAATTAATGTTAGGTTTATATAGTATAAGCGCTTGTTATATCTTCTCTTATCCATGGAAGTAAAACAAAGAAACCCCCAAACCAGCCTGCAGGGATATATATAATAATAAAAAATGGCAGACCCCTCTTGAGTTCTTGAAGCTTACCAAGCAGCAAATGAACCTCTTAAGAGACCAAATCTATAGATTATGAAGCAGAAGAGACCCTTTATCCATTATAAATTAATTGGGTCCTTTAAAGCTCAAAACTACAAAACCCAAACAAAAATGCCCTTATTCCTTCACAGCTGAAACTGAGTTGCCTTTCTATCAAAGAAATGCAGAAGGATGGGATACAATTTTGCCCATAGTAGTATCAGAGTCACATTAACAAATGATATAAAGCTTCAAAAGTTTCAACTCATAAATCACTGAGAACCAAGTGAAAAATGCTAGCACATAGTTCTTAATCAAATTCTCAAGCAATTCTAGTACAAGAATCACAAAAGAACCTAACTCCTAGAATCTTAATACATAACCCTAATAAGCTGAGGAACTTAGGAAAAAAAAAGCTTCAACAAAACAAAAATAGATAAATACAACATAGAGAAAAAGGGAGTTGCAAAACTTACAATAGAGAAAAAAGGGAGAGATCTTGATGGAGAGATATTTGAAACCGTGGATTGTACAAAATAGTTGCAGGTATAAAGCTTGAAGATGAAGAGGAACATACGCTAGAGGGGTATTTTGGGGTTTTAGCAATTAAACTAATTGAGGGTAATTCAAGATTTCAACTACTAGGGGTAACTAAGGGTAGCATGGGGTGTACACTAAAATATCTTTCTAGTTAAGGGTAGTTTGGGGTTTCGAAAAAAAATAAAATTTAATAGCAAATGTACAACTCAAATAAGAAATTTAATAAAAGGGAGGGATTGTCACCTTTGCTAGATAAGTAAGGGTGTAACTATCTTTATCTAATTAAGAGAGGATCCACGTGTTATTTAGTCGATTAAGAGTGGAGGTGAGTATCATGTACCCCTTAAATTAAGAAAACCCAATGCAACATGATAGCCAAAGGATTCACTTCTTTCCTTCCATAGCTCTTTATAGTAGTTCATGATCCAATTCTAGTGGTTATACTTTGAGCCTATGAATCATGATCTAAGAAACGCTTATTTGAATGCAAATAGTATTTTCTTTAGGGTGATGCTTTGAATGAAAATAGTTAGTAATCCAATAATAACAAATCCATATTAAAGCATTGCAAAGCCATTAATACAAGTCAAAGCAAAAAATTCCATGATGGTTTGGTTTAGGTTTCTTAAATACAGATCAAAACCAGATTGAACTAGACCATTGATACCCACTGGTGTTTGAAAGGCTGGAATGGAACTTGATCTCCATTCTTTCTCACTCATTAGATCTCGCCCACACTCTTTCACTCTGTGTTTTATGGTTTCACCTGGATTTGACGAAGGCAACTCAAATGCCTAGAGAACTTGCATCTAAAAAACGAACCATAGCTGAAGTTGTCTCCTTGATCTCCCTTCCTGTGTCAATTTGCTACAACATCACTTCCTCTGACGAACGACATGGAACTTGGTCCTTTGTCTTCTGATAAAACCCTACTAATACCTCCCAAAATCAATACAAAAATGCAAGAAATTAACTAGATAGACTTTGGTTTTGATGGTGCCACTCACCCCCACAGCCATAGGTGTTCCTCAGCCTACGGCTGCCCAGGAACTCTCATAAAACATATGATACCCTCTCCACTCTCTTGTCCCTCTATTTATAGACCCTCAACTAACCCTAATTCTCTCTCTCTCTCTCTCCTCCACATAGCCTCATCCTAGGGTCCTAACACTACCGGCCCCTCAAAAATCACCTTGTCCTCAAGGTGATGGAGTTGTTGAAGTTTAGTAGTCTGATGGGTGCCGCATAATCGTATTAATTCAACATCATCCTCCTAGGTTGAATAACACACCCACTACCCAAAATCAAACTTAGAGCGAAGCACTTGGTCTAGAAATTTTTGTCGCCAGCAACAAAATCAACCCCCATCGCACCATTGCAACTCTCACGGAGCTTGTGTGCTGTCTCGATTCTGCGAGGTTGAAGACGATGATGCAAATCGAGAAACATTCTCAGTGAAAAACCAAGGGAACAATGCACAATATGCCGAACAGTGGTGTGCTCCGGCAGATTATTTAGTCCAAGCGCTGCTGGTGTAGGTCGCACCTCAGTAAATAGTGCCGGTGTTGGAAGAGATGAATGATTGGAAGCTCGAATTGCACTGGATTTTAATCGAAGGATGAAGGTTTCACTCGCCGTAATCGAGCACTGCTTCTCCCCCTCAATCGCTGCAGCTCCAACATTGCCGCCTCCCTTTCTATTATGAAGTTCAGAGGTTGAAGACGATGGATTTTCCTCTTCTTGGCTCGGACCGCTGGTTTGGTGTATCGTTGGTTCAAACTGAGCCTTGGTCTGTTTGAGTTAATTGGGCCCAAGTTAAAAATCAGAAGAAGTGGACATTGGGGTAACGAAATGGGCCAGCCCATAATAGATGTGTTAAATGATTGGGGTCCAAATATAAACTATGGGTTAAGATAAATGGGTGGGACGTTGGTTTGATGGGCTGGATTGGGCTTTGGGTCTTGAAAATGGAATGGGTTAAGAAATATGGGTTAATAAAATGTGATGGGCTTGGGGTTAAAGAAGTAGGTTGGGCCCAAGGAGGTTTCTTTGGGAACCAAGCGGCCCAATCTTTATATTTGGTTCGTTTGGGCCCTATGTGGGAGGATAAGTGTACCTAAGTTGGGCCCAATTTAGAAGAACCTGGGCTCTTAATGGGTGAACCAAACTCATAACCCGGTCTGGGGTGAACCAAACCAACCCTAACAACCCTCAAAAGCCATCGTCGTCTTCTCCACTTTCGGCAAACAGGAACTCCAGCCACCGTCCGGAGTTTTCCTCCGATTGCCTCTGGTCTCCCTCGAATCTCCTTCTTGCAGGCTTTGGATATGGCGGCCAGATTTCTCGTTGTTGCATCTTTAATCCGGTACGCATCAATACCTGAAACTCTCATTCGCTTCTTCTCTCTTCTCCTAGTCTGGCATGGAACCACCGTAGTAATCGACCGATCGCATCCGGCGATGTCACTCGACGTTCTTCTCATCGATTTTGCTTGGTCTCCTAGTTCCACCACTCCATTAGCATCCCTAAGTTCTTCCTGGTTGCTGTCCAAAATCGAGTTCACGTTTGCTGCCTGGCTCGTACCGAAATCAGTTTGCAAGGCTTCTCTGAAACCCTTCCAATCAAACACCGGCCAATCTCTCCGGTAAACCCACTTTTAACACTTCTCCATCCAAATGCTCGAGAGCTATTCTGAGCCAATATTCACACTCAATTTGGTGTTGCCGGGAAAATTGCTCGACTTCTGTTAACCACTCATGCGCCTTTCCATCACTAGAAAACAGTGACAAAGCCATTTCACCTCCCTGGATCGTTATAGCTCTGATGCCAGTTGATAAAACCCTACTAATACCTCCCAAAATCAATACAAAAATGCAAGAAATTAACAAGATAGACTCTGGTTTTGATGGTGCCAATCACCCCCACAGCCATAGGTGTTCCTCAGCCTACGGCTGCCCAAGAACTCTCATAAAACATACGATACCCTCTCCACTCACTTGTCCCTCTATTTATAGACCCTCAACTAACCCTAATTCTCTCTCTCCTCCACATGGCCTCATCCTAGGGTCCTAACATCTTCTTTCTGATTAAGGATTTTGGGTGTGTGAGGCTTCCTGATTTGGCCATATGAGACAATTTTGGTTTTGATCTTCATTTTTCTTCAAGAAGCCTTGACCTTAAAATTGTCAATTTGTTTGATGTATTTAGGAAATTTTTATTTGATCAACCATTTCTTAAATTCCAATATTGTTCTTCCCTTTCTTGTGGGAAACCCTAGTTGTGGAGGTGGTTACTCATATTGGCTGAAGAGGAAGCTAGAAGGGGTTAAGTTTCAAAGACTAACGGTATTGGGGCTTTGGTTGAAGAGGACGAATTCGCATTTAGATAACAAACTTTCTGTTTATTCTTGCTCTTCCACGGCATTGAGAGTGGGTTCAAGATTGGTGGAGGCAGCGGAAATGGCAACAACTATTGTTGTTGTTGTGTTGAAAGGTGATGGCTAATTACTATTTGTATGTTTTTGAGTTTAGAGCTAGATTCCGGAATCAGGATATAAGTAGTTTCACAAAGTAGAATGCTTTAGTTTTGTATTTTATCCCAATTATGCAACCCCCACTACATAGGATTGACTATGCATTTTTTACTCAGAATTTGATCAATAGAATTGTTTCAGTTTGCTTGTTTCTTATGGACCGATGATTTGGAGATAGGCGTTGATTCCTAAATAGGAGGCGGATTCTCAACTAAAATCATGTGTAGACTCCCAGTAGTTTACATAATTTAATTACTTTACATTTTTATATTTGAAACCGTCTAGGTGTAAGTTCTAAATAAATTATGTGGGTTCCATACTATGTTCTACGCATGCAAGTCCCTGGTTTTCTAACCTATAACAACTAGTTTGTTTTGATCATTATCTTCTTATTTTGTAAAAGAAATATGTCATGGCCATCAACTTGGGTGTTGAGCTCTAATGATTTTAATCCAATCCAATAAAGTGGAATTTTGTGGAAAATCAGTCTATGCAGATGTATCATCCTTTTCCCATTTCATTTGATCTAATCTTGTACAACGGAGATATACCTTCCCTAAAACTCCCCAACCTGAATACCACAAATAGACTACCCAAACAGATAAAATCCATCTTTTCAAGCGTTTTTCTGTTCTTTTAGAAAGTAACATTAAAGAGGGGCATGTTTGCAAAAGATACAATGAGGGCATCTATTTAACAATATCTGAATTAAGCATTAATTATAGTTTGCTTGGGATCACTTTGTGAGAGAAAGAGAGAGAGATAGGGTATTTCTTTTTGGTTTGTCTAGCCTGTATGCTTATATGTTCTAATGAAAAATAAGTTTACTCTATATTAGACTTGAGTGGAATACCCTATCAGACTTTAGTGAGATAGGGTTTAGGTTTACTCTATCACCAAAGTCTGATAAGGTAAATTTTACAATCATATATGTCTAGATCAATCAAAGGGAACTCACTGTAGAAAGATTTACCTCACTTCTAACCAGAATGACAATTTCTAATTGTTGTTTTGACAATGTCGTTTATAATCACAACAAGTTATAGTTAAAAATGAAAATGAAGGAAAAGCAAGGGAGCTCCCTCAATAGGCACCCGAATAGTTAAGAAATTTAATCACTTTCAGATCTACCTACTTCTTTAAGGAAAACATGCAATACAGTTGCATCAAACAAAAAATAGTTGTACACTCTTGATTGCTCTAATTCTTTTACATAACATCAATGCTTGAAGAGCTTGGGTGCTCTTGTTATTCCATGTGAGAAACATGTGATTCAGAGGGTGACACGGATGGTTTGTAAGAATACCATTTGAACATAAGAGATAATTAAAAAAGTTACTGATAGTTTGGGCAGCTAGTGACCAGCATATACAAGGAGAGTCACATCTTTGACAGAACTTTTCCCTCCCTCCATGTCAAAGAGATGTTGGCTTACCTTCCCGCTCTTTATTGGGGTATGAATACGGTCTAATTTCTGTTTTAAGTTCTTGTTAAAACTAGTATAAGAACTTGTGAATATAAATTCTGACTACATATTATCAATTGCAATGCAGGCTGAAAATCGAGGATGTGGGTTCTTCAGATGGAGAGAAGAGCCCTACACAAGTTCTACTACACATATTTCTGCATTTTCATTTGAGGTACCCAACAAGTCAACTCCAATCTCTGATTTCTCAAGGGTTTATCAATAGGAATCATTAGAGAAAAATAGAGTGATGCAAAGCTTGACCATTTTGATATCTATGTGACAATCTTTTGGGGGTTAAGCCTCTACGTGACATTAAAGTAGTCTATTTTGTTGGAAATGACGAATATGTGGTCAAAGTCAAAATTCATTTGGATGCATAATGTCATTTTTCGAGCTCTTCTCCTAAATCTGACTTCAATCAAAATAATATATTGGTTTGATCTATTTTGCTTGGTTCTTGATTCTTCTCCTAACTGCCAGTTGGGTCCCTTCAAGTAATGAACCAGAAAGGTCGTCTAAACTGGTTGTTTTATTAGAGGTATTTTAAACCTGTCTTTTAGTTGATTTAGAATCCCATCAATTTGGATGAACTATGGATCTGAGGTGTGTATGTCATCCCCATCCCAAATTCTGGAACTTGTGTCTTATCTGGTTGTTGATCCATTATCTGCCTAGTCAACAGTCCTTCACTGGCAGTGTATTTTTTGTTCTATGAAATGAAGGATCGTGTTCTCGGTCGTATTGATAGTTGCCTAGTAGAGACCTAGCTCTATTAGGTAACCCTTGTAGATGAAATCCAAGGAATAGGTATGCCTATAAAGTATAAAGTGGGAAGCTTACACCAAGAATATAAAACCCAACAGAAAAAATGGACAATCAGGTGGGATTTTTTTTCCCAGTCTAAAAGTTTCACTCAGCAGAAGTTTTCACAATGAACTTTTAAATCTTAACAGTAAGATCAAGGGATTTGATAGGGAAACAGAAAGAGAAAAGAGGGGGGCGGGTAGTTTAAGGCTGACCTGAGGAGGAGAATTGGTTTCAAATCAATTAGAGGTGAGTAGAGAACGGAAAACACAGCAGAACTCTTGGCAGCTATCAAGCCAACTATTTATTCAATCCAATAATGTCTCCGTGAATGTTTACGCATGCAAGGAAAAGAAACTAAGAGGGAGGTTTCCTAATCAAACTCTATATTAAGTTGTTCTTTTAAAAATAAAAAAGAAAAAGCCAAATTACGTAAATATCCGTAAGCAACCATGTGCACAAATGCATCAGTCTTCTTGTTTTGAAAGCCTTTTCTTTTGTAACCTTTAACTTCATTCATTCTGTTTATGCAATGTCAGTTGCAGTATCCTTCTACTTTCTAATAGTTAATCCAATCAGTGAAAGATCGTAACTTCAATTACCAGAGCTTTAGAACCTCTGTTGCAAAATTTCATTTTCCTTCTGTATTTCTTTGATTTGATGTCATAATAAATATGCACTCAAGCCATGTTTAAACCAGAAAGTTGGTGTCCTCTGTTCTTGGTAACACAATGTATACTTGTGAACAAGGTAACACTGCTTAATGCTTGCCTAATTTTTTGTCTCAGTAAATAGAACAAAGTATTGGAGGCTCTAATTTAATACACAAAGTATATAATTATATAGTATTCATTTCTTATTAGTAATTACAGTTATCTTCTTGGCATCCTTTGTGTTTAGTCCGGTTATGTGTCCAACCTTTTATATTTGCAGTTTTATGGGCACTCGTTAATATTAATGCAAAATTACAGCTTTTATTTGATTACATCAGGTTGTTCTTTATTCTTACAACTATTTCTGTTTATTCTTCTTTTTCTCTTCTAGGACTCCAATCTTGTACAGCATAATAAAGGAGAGATGCTTCTACTGAGTTCCAGTTCCTTCCCGCCCCTCTTATGAGTGTTACAATGTTGAGTACTTGAAACAGTAAAAGATGGAGATTGGCAGTTTAAGGCTCCAGTATGGAGTTGAAGGATGCAAGGAAAAGCCTGGGCATTGCATACCTAGAGGGTGTGCTTTAGCATGTATGGTGAATTCAGAAATTGGTGCTGTGCTGGCTGTTGTCAGGAGAAATGTAAGATGGGGGGGTCTGTATATGGCTGATGATGATCAGTTGGAGCATTCTTTAGTGCAATCTCTGAAGATCTTACGGAAGCAAATATTTTTGTGGGACAATCAGTGGCATACTGTCAATCCATCCGTTTACCTACAGCCTTTCTTGAATGTGATCCGATCAGATGAAATTGGAGCCCCTATAACCGGGGTTGCACTTTCTTCTGTATACAAAATACTATCCCTTGGCATCCTTGATCCAAGCACTGTAAATGTAGGAGAAGCAATGCATTTGATAGTTGATACTGTGACTAGTTGCAGATTTGAGGTCACAGACCCTGCATCAGAAGAGGTTGTGCTCATGAAGATTCTTCAAGTTCTTCTGGCATGTATGAAATGTAGAGCATCCTTTTTGTTGAATAACCAACAAGTCTGCACCATAGTCTACACATGCTTCCGCATTGTTCATCAAGCAGGAACAAAAGGTGAGTTACTGCAGCGAATAGCTCGTACCACAATGCATGAACTTGTAAGGTGTATTTTTTCACTCTTGCCATGTATAGAAGACGTGGACAAGCCATCTGATGGAGGTGGGCCCTCTTTCCAAACTCAGGTACTTTTATTTAATTTCTTTCTTTATTATGCTGGGTAGTTTCTTTTGAATTTATACTATGCTAATTTGATAAGTAATGATTTATTGTCGGTCCTTGGTGATGTTCTATGTTACACAATGAATGATAGATACTTTCCTGATATTCTCAATATTGTGTAAATATGTAATTGGTTAGCATCTGATGAGTGGATTCAAAAAAAAAAAAAAAAAAATAAAGAAAGAAAGAAAGAAAGAAGAAGCCTCAGATGCAGTTTGATTATCTCCCTAGTGTATCTGCACGAATGTGCATTATCTGCATATGCATGATCCTGCATGCTTGTAATTTAAAAATCATTCTCTGGCATATTTGAGTCCATGCAGAATTAGTTTTCTTAATTGTAATTGGAAAACAAAATTATGGAAATATCTGAGTTTGCAGCAGATATGCTAAGCACAAGTTATTGTGCAGTTAGGTGGAGTTCTCAGTGAATATACTTTTGGGGTCAAGCAATCAGCTAGTACAAATGGGAGTTTGAAACATGCTTCAATGTCTATAGGTTCAGAATGGAGCCTGCCAGGTGCAAGTGTTGTCGGTGATGGTATTGTTGAGGAGGCTGTAAATGACATGCAGCAGATCATGAGAGAACCATATGGTGTTCCTTGCATGGTAGAGGTTTTTCATTTTCTGTGTTCTCTACTGAATATTGCTGAGCAAATGGAGATGAGTCCAAGGTCTAATCAGACAGAATTTGATGAGGATGTCCCACTCTTCGCCTTGGGATTGATAAATTCAGCTATTGAGTTAGCTGGATCCGCTATTAAACAACATCCAAAGTTATTGGCGTTGATACAGGATGACCTATTCCATAATTTGATGCAGTTTGGCATGTCGCTTAGCCCGTTAATCCTGTCAATGGTCTGTAATATTATACTTAACCTGTATCTTCATTTGCGTGTTGAACTGAAACTACAACTTGGGGCCTTCTTCTCATGTTTGACATGGAGGCTTACACGCAGCAGGCCTGGAAGTGCTTCATACCAACAGAATGAAGTTTTAATGGAGGCTCTTATTGACTTCTGCAGGCAGAAGACATTCATGGCAGAGATGTATACTAACTTTGACTGTGACTTATCCTTTGGCAATGTGTTTGAAAATCTGGCTAATCTGTTGTCAAAGAGTGCATTTCCAGTTAATTCACCGTTGTCTTCAATGCATATTCTTGCTTTAGAAGGTTTGCTTGCTGTTATTCAGGGACTAGCTGAAAGAACTTGCAATGCCTTAACTGTAAAAGATCATACCTTATTTGGTCTTTCTGACTATGCATCATTCTGGACTGAGAAGTGTGAGAATTATGCAGATCCAAACTGCTGGGTTGAATTTGTTCGTCAAAGGAAGCACTTGAAGAGAGTGCTAATGACCAGTGCTGATCACTTTAACAGGGACCCCAAGAAAGGGATGGAATTCCTCCAAGGGATGCATCTTTTGCCTGATAAGCTTGATCCATCAAGTGTGGCTTGCTTTCTCAGATATGCACCTGGATTGGATAAGAATGTAATTGGTGACCTTTTAGGAAATCATGATGAGTTTTGGGTTCAGGTGCTCCATGAATTTGCCCGGACTTTTGATTTCCAAGGCAAGAGTTTGGATACTGCTTTGCGTCTGTTCTTGGAATGTTTTAGACTACCTGGAGAATCCCAGAAAATACAGCGGGTACTTGAGGCATTCTCAGAGAGATACTATGAGCAATCACCACAGATTCTTGCTAACAAGGATGCTGCTCTGCTGTTGTCTTATTCAATCATAATGCTAAACACAGATCAACACAATGTGCAAGTGAAAAAAAAGATGACAGAAGATGATTTTATTCGGAACAATCGGCGGATCAATGGTGGGAATGACCTTCCACGTGAATTCCTATCCGATCTGTACCATTCAATCTGCAGGAATGAGATTCGGATGACTCCAGAGCAAGGGGCTGATTTTGCTGAAGTGATTTCGAGCTGTTGGATCAATCTGTTGCACAAGTCACATGGTGCTGCTCCGTTTATTACTTGTGACTCCAGATCCTTCCTTGACTGTGACATGTTTGCTATCTTGTCTGGGCCAACACTTGCTGCTCTTTCAGTGGTATATGATCATGCAGAGCATGAAGATGTTTACCAGATGTGCATTGATGGCTTCTTGGATGTTGCAAAGATATCAGCATCATATCGCTTTGAAGAGATTTTGGATGATCTGGTTGTATCTCTATGCAGGTTCACAATGCTTCTAAATCCTTCCAGACCAGAAGAACTTATCCTAACTTTTACTGATGATGCCAAGGCTATGATGGCAACTGTAACAGTTTTCACCATTGCAAGCACATATGGTGATAGCATACACACTGGTTGGAGAAGCATCCTGGAGTGCATCTTAACTTTGCACAAGCTAGGTCTGGTTCCTGCTCTTGTAGGCCGTGACTCTACCAGTGAGAACGAACTCTCTTCAGATTCCGTGGCAGGAAAACTTGTTAAAAGTTCAACATCTATGTCTCATGTGCCTGCAAAGACTGTGACTGCTGTCCAGAGGTCATCAGGTCTGATGAGTAGGTTTAGTAGGCTATTATCTTTCGATGCTGAAGAGACAATTTTAGAACCTAGCGAAGAGGAAGTCGAAGCACGTCAACGTGCCCATGGGACTATCCAGAAGTGCCGGATTAATGGTATTTTCACAGAAAGCAAGTTCTTGCAGTCAAATTCACTGATCCATCTTGTGCAGGCCCTTATATGGGTGTCAGGTAAATCCCAGAAAGGGAAATACCTTTCACCTGATGATGAAGATGCTTCTGTTTTCTGCTTGGAATTGCTGATTACTGTCACACTGTATAATCGAGACCGGATAGTTCTCCTCTGGCCTAGTGTGCATGAGCATATAGCTGGTATTGTTCAGTCCACTGCTATGCCTTCTGCCCTTGTTGAAAGGGCTGTCTTCGGGCTCCTGCATATATGTCGGCGGCTTCTTCCATACAAAGAGAACCTGGTTGATGATCTCCTAAGATCATTGCAACTTATCCTGAAGCTTGATGCTCGTATAGCTGATGCATACTGTGAGCACATTACACAAGAGGTCACAGACCTTGTCAAAACAAATGCCGGATGTATCAAATCTCAAATGGGGTGGAGAACAATAACATCCCTCCTTTCAATTACAGCTCGACATCCAGAGGCTTCAGAAGTTGGGTTTGAGGCTCTGGTATTTGTTATGTATGATGGCGCACACCTTTCTCCAGGTAATTGTGTACTCTTTTTTGAGGCATCAAGGCAGTTTGCTGAATCCCGGGTTGGGCCCCCTGAGAGGTCCATACATGCATTGGATTTAATGGCAGGATCCTTCACATGTCTCAAAAAGTGGGAAATATCTCCTCAGGAAATTGGGGAGATTTGGACTAGATTGGTGCGGGGACTGAGAAAAGTCTGCTTGGATCGAAGGGAAGAAGTTAGAAATCATGCAGTCTTGTCATTGCAGAGATGCTCAACAGGTTGTGAAGAGTTTCCCATTCCGCCTCTGATTTGGATTCAGTGTTTTGATGAGGTGATCTTCGCGATGCTGGATGACATGCTTGAGGTTACACAGGGGCAGTCATCAAAGGACTACCGTAACATGGAAGGAACACTCATCCATGCTGTAAAGTTATCGTCCAAGGTGTTCTTGCAGATTCTGAACAACCTCCCTCCGATGGAGAGTTTCTCCAGACTGTGGCAAGGCATTCTTGATCGGATGGAGAAGTACACCAAGATCAAGATAAGAGGAAAGAGGAGCGAAAAGCTCCAGGAACTCATTCCTGAACTCCTTAAAAACACCTTGCTTGTGATGAAAGCAAAAGCAGTCCTTGTTAAGCCAAGTGGCGATCCAGCAAGTGACTCCTTGTGGGAGCTGACATGGCCCTACGTAAGTAACATAGCTGGTTCTCTGAAGTCTGAAGTGTTCCCGGATCAGGAGTCGGACAACCAGCAGACGGAGACATCAAATTCAGCATCTCCAGAAAGTGGTACAGGTTCATAAACTCAATAGTAATTTTCATAATGAATACAGTATCAATCAAATTTTTTCCCTCCTTTCAGCTTTGGGGTGTTTTTCTGTGATTTCAATCTAAGGTTAGACTTGAGAAGTTAGGATGTGACCACAACCACAATCGTCAGATCTATTTTGTATGAAGAGGTGTAGTCTCCATTTTTATGCTCTCAAATAATTGTATCTCCTGTTGATTCTTTTAGTTGCTTTGCCTCTGAAGCCGTCTACCTACCAATTTCTTTTTTATTTTTTGGGTAACAACAAAATTTATATACTCGCATAGATGGATGGGAATTTTATCACGTCTATTTCTGATAGGAAAATGGACCATCCATTTTTCTCTGGATGGAGGACACGTGTTTTTCAATCACATCAAAAGGTTGATGTTAGATTTAAAAGGTATAATTCTTCTTTATTTTAAGGGTAATTTTCATATGGACCCCTGAGGTTTGGTCCATGTCACTTTTAGTCCAGTTTAAGTTTTCTTTTGCTACGGCTCCCCTGTGGTTTTAAAAAATGATTAAACAAGGACAAACTTACCAGAAACGGTTAGTTTAATAAATTTTGTGACGAAAATACCCTTGTGTCCTTTGAATTTTTTTTATTTTAGTTTTAATCTATTAAAATAGAAACTAAAATAAATAAATAAATGAAAAGTTTACTAAACTATTCCAACGCAATAAAAAGAGTTCGAAAACAAAAATGGAATAGTTACTCTGCAAGTTCACAGCGGAAGAAGACGAACAGCCAGCTTCAAATCCATCACCTATATTAAGATACAAAGGCTATGAAGCCATGATCTATTACCGATACAAAGCTTGATCTTTGATTCAACAATAATCTATATAAGAGTAATGGTGAGAACAAGCATCAGAAGCCCAAACAAATTTAGAGTAAGGATACATATAGCGGTAGAGAAAAGAAAATTGAATTAGAAATGGTGTAGACGAATCTAGAAAGCCCACCCGCTAAAGAAGCTGGTCTAACTTTTGTAAACCCTAACCGAACAATTTGCTGTAACATGCATGGAACGAGATTTCGCTGGATCTCGCTGGTTTGCTACCCAGCGAACCAGCGATATCCAGCGAAATCTCGCCGAATATCGCCGAATTTACTTAATTCTCAAGTGTCGATTCCAAATGAAAAAACCTCTTAATTTTATGACACGCAATCCCAATTGAAAATTTTAAAATATCCTCTTTACTCAAGGAGCAAAAAGTCACATCACATAAGTCACACGTTACACTTCATTATTACACACCTGCAAAGTAAAATTTAAAAATTAATAAAATAAAATGAAATATCCTGCAAAACGTATCAATCAATGCTCATGTTTAGAATAATATATTTTTTTAACTTTTTACTTTTAGAATCCGTGGTTCTCCATAAACCACGTATGTTGCTCAATGTAAAAACCAAAAACATATAAACTTATTTGAACTTCAGACTTTCAGAGTTCAAAATTCAGACTTGAGAGATGATACCTTGCGTGTGATGGTTCAGAAGAAAAAGGCAAAATGCATTTTGAGATGTTTGCATTTTCTTCATTTTGTTGCAGAGATGAGGTTCCGTGTTTTGGGAAGAGCTCCGGCGAAGTTCTACTTGCAAGTAAGGCAATAACATGAAACAGAACCGAGAACGGATTTCATTTGGCGATCGGCGGCGACTACCAGATTTTTTTTCCTTTTCTTTCTTTCTTCTTCTCTTTCAACGGCTATTTTCTTGTGATTCGCCGGAAAATCGACGATTTTCCGACGATATTTCGGCACTTTTCGCTAAATCGCCGGAAAATCGTCAATTGTCCGGCGATATTTAACTAATCTCGTTTCGCCCCCTGGTTTCGGTTCACCTGAGGGCGAAATTCGGCGAAATTACGTTCCATGGTAACATGATGCCAATCCTCCCCTTAATTATACCCGTTTCATTTCCCAAACCACTTTCCAGTTTTAACGCATGATGCCCCTTGATCCTGAACAGGTATGGGATTTGCTTTTGGTTGGATAAGATCTAATTATTCAAAAATTTCGTTGGTGGAGGCGGAATGGGTTTACAGATGCCAGAAGAGAAGAAGCATCAGGGCACATTAATCCCATCCAAGGAGCTATTCCAGTAGCCGCTTTGATTCAACAAAGCATGCAAGATTACCAAAGTTGTCGAAGGATAATTGTTCAATCTAATGAACTATGATGAAACTTTGGATTGGGCTGAGCAAACATGTTCAACACCAAGAACAAAACGAGTCTGGAACAAACCATAGAAATAAAAAATAAAAAGATGCACCCAATTAGGACAGGCTGCTTCAAATCCCAGACTCGATGTCTCCTTCTAATTTTGAGAGGAATAACCAGCTCAATTGATGGATTTGAAGCAGGCTGTTTGTCTTCTTCCTTCTGTTAGTGAACTTGCAGAGCAACTATTCCGTTTTGTTTTCAAACTTTGTTGTTTTTGCGTTGAAATAGTTTTCGTAAACTTTTCATTTTTTTATTTTTATTATTTATTTTAGTATCTATTTTAATAGATTAAAATTAAGATAATAGTAAAAAAAATTCAAAGGACAGAAGAGTATTTTCGTCACAAAATTTATTAAACTAATAGTAAAAAAAATTCAAAGGACAAAATTCAAAAGACTTGTCCTTATTTAATTGTTTCTTAGAATCATAGGAGAGTCATATGCAAAAGGAAACTTAAATTGGACTAAAAGTGATATGGACCAAACTTCAGGGGGTGCAGATGAAAATTATCCTTATTTTAATGTAATTATAACCTTTTGATGTGATTCATAGACACGTCATTCATCTAGAGGGAAATTAATGATCTATTTTCCCGTTAGAAATGAACTTGATAAATTTTCTCGGATCTAAGTTCCTTCGCATTTTTCAATGGTTGTGTATTGTTACCTGGCAATTTATCTAAAATCTTTTCCTTTTTTTCCGTATAGTAACTCTGGATCAGTTACAATGTGTGCTCTTGAACCACATAGTAGGGGATGGGGTCATAGGGGTACACTGAGATTTTGACTTTTATTCTTTTTAAACTTTACAAATAGCTCCACAACTATTGAGTAGTGGAGAAATGTTAGAAGACATTGTTCTCTCTCGACGAAGAGGTGATGCTTGGTTTGTAAAATTTTGGTCTCGTGGATTTTTTTTTCGTGAACCGAGTCTATCAAGTCGCAAATAGTTCACAAAGAAATAGTTCAAAAAGAAAGAAGTTTAGAAAGATAAACGTTGCCGCATCAACCCACATACACGTTCCTGACTCCACGTGCTCTTGGAGTTTCTTCTCAATTGAATGTAGTCTTTAAGGTTTATTTGCAAACACAAAATAGGGTATTTGTTTTTATATTTTCAGAAGTTAACCTAAGAGATTGGTTACAAATCGGAAAATTGTAAAGAAGATAGTGATGCCTTGTGTCTTATTTTTGAGTTCAGGTGGAAGAACACGAGACGACTAATTCGGTAACAGGAAGAAGGTTTCATCTGAAGCTTCTGATCGGGGGATTTTTCCATGCGAAATCGGAGCTGGATCCTTACTTTGGGTGGATAATGTGAATCTAAAAATTATAATTCTAAAAGTATAAAATAAAAAACTTTATTTACAGTAACACCCCGCATTTTTGTTTTATATCGAGTTTATAATTATTATTATTATTTTCTTTGGATAAGATACATGGTGCAGGTAACTATGCAACCGCAAAAAAAGGAAAAAGAAAATTCGGAAAAAATCACCCAAGCTTTGCAAGTTAAGGTGTGTTGGCTGAAAACGAATTGAACATGGACCTTCTGATGAACATGGGATGATGCTTACCCAAGGCTATCCCAAGTTGTTGGTTTGAATGCCTTGAGTACATAGTGATGCATTTGCGAATTGTCCAACCATTGGAAGGCTGCAAAACATGATTTTTATTTGCGAGCTGCTGCTGTCGACACCTTCGATTTTGCCACATCATCAATATATGATCGGATGGCTGAGATTCAACTGATGAGGAGTTGTCTGTTAATTTATTTTTTTCTTTTTTACATTTTAAGGGTTTAAATTTTATTAATTTTCAAACTTTTAAGTCCTTGTTTCCCTGACGATTCGGTTCTTCACGATCTTCACCCTTTCTGGAGTTCGACTGCTATAAGGGTTTGTGCATTTACGCATCTACTACTCAAAGCACGAAGGTAATTTCGGAAAAGGAAAATATGGAACTCAACTGCAATGGAAATTTAACAGCTTACAAGTAAGGTTTACCAGTAGCTTTCATGTAGCACTAAATGGATGCGATTAAAAGTTAAAACTTGGTAAAATGTTTATCAAAGTGAATCGACGATTCTCCCACCTACTCGAAGGTCAGCAGTCCTCAACGATTCATCATCTTCAAGAATCGTTGGATTCATTGTCTTCAAGAATCAAATATGGAAGAACTGCAAGAATCAGGTTGCTCTTCTTCTTCCCGTGATTGTGGTTTCTGTTCTTGTTGTTTTTTGTTGTTTCTTCTTCGATGAAGGCATCACTAGATTCCCAGATGAGAATTGACTATCACCAGGTAAGGCAGCCGCCATGGATCTACCAGGAACCGGCGACTCAAAGATCGGAACACAAGACATCCCTCTAATGAAGGCAGATCCTTCGATTCTATTTCTGCTGCTACTGACGCTGCTATCTTAAGCGATCTACAACATCCCACTTGTTCTTTATAATCTTCCGAGACAACATAGATTGTTAATGGAAGATCAAAGGATTCATGATCAGAAAGCTAAACCGATATCATGAAGGTGGGAGAATCGTCGATTCTAACGGGTCGAACTCCAGAAAGGGAGAAGATCGTGAAGAACCGAATCGTCAAGGAAACGAGGACTTGAGTTCAAAAATTAATAAAATTTAAACCCTTAAAAATTAAAAAAAAAAAAGAAAAATATATTTTTTTTTCGGTACAAAGGCGTTTTTTATATATAGAGATAGGGATATTACATATGCCGCTAGGAGTTGAACTCATGACCTCTCCGAAGCAGGCTCCTCCATTGGCAAAGAAAAAAAAAATTTATAGATAACTCCTCATCAGTTGAATCTCAGCCATCCGATCATATATTGATGATGTAGCAAAATCGGAGCCATCGGTAGCAATCAGCCACTGCTGCCGCAAATAAAAATCTTGCAAAACAAGGGTCAGATGCAAGTTGACTTGTTGGTTGGAAAGCCACCTCCAAGGGTCAAGTCAAAAAGAGCACCACCGAAGAGCTGTGGCTAGTTGTATAGCTTAATTGAAAGGTAGAGTGGAGAGAAACAATCCAGTTACTTTCTTCCTGCATTGGTCATTACTTTCTTTCTCCACCGTTAGATTGATTAACGAAACTCATCCATGACCTTTTGATCGTAAGGTTTAATTCCCCTAATCCGAGTTAGTTGCCGGTTCCTTTTTAGGTACGATTGTCTATCTCGAGCTTGGCAGGAGCACCATAATGGTTAGGTTCTGATACGTCCAAAATCTGATCAGCCCTTAGATCTCCTCGTGATGACCTGCAAAACGAAAGCGTCAGATGTGGCCCGACCGCGGGGGTCGGGAGTCCACCTCCAAAGGCTAAGTCAGTTGATGAACTTAATCACAAATGGCTCTGCTAGAAGCACAGAGCTAAGGAATGAAGAACTGGGAAAGGTGATCTAGATCGTAAGCCTCTGATAGTTTACGTCTACCAGTCTGTATATGAATCTGAGTCCCTCACCTCATATGGTAGTGAGGTTTATATAGAGTGTACCTTCGAATCTCCTTCGTTGGATGCACTTGAGCCTTCTTCGGGTAGTCGTTGGATCTTAACAGTTAGATCCGTTGAGCGATAGACTTCTACTAGTTTGGACTAGTAGAGGACTTCTGAGATAACCTCCAGGTTATGTGATGATTATCCCTTCGATAATGATTAACAGCAGCCGTCAATTTGAGTCTGCCTTCATTAGGGTAATTAACCTAATCCATAAGTTGGATTAGGGCGTGCTTGTAGCTAAATAAGTTTTCTTCCTCAGCAAGCCATCTTACGGATCCGGTTCGCTCGGGAGCGAGTCGATTCCTTCTGTCTCGACCGGGGTCGAGGATCAAACCAAGTATGAACCCGGTTCGATCATATTTTCTCCAAATCATGAGCCCCCCAGACCAAGCGTTTGGTCTATCTCGAGGGCTTGGTTTTTAACTGGGTTCTTCGTCAGGCAATAGTCTCTGCGTGTTCCATTAAATGTCATATCACATTTAATGCGGTGGTCACTTTTCCTCGAGCGTTGTGAGGGTAATGCCACGTGTCTCTTTGCAGTCGATCTGTCGTGGCTCACGTAACCAAGCGACGGTTTCTGAACGCCTGTTTTGGATTCGTGAGTTCAAACTTTCAAAACGTCTTCTAATCTCGATCGTCGATTTTGAATCAATCTCGATCGTTCAGATTCCCGAACACTCGTGCGGGTGTTTTAAAAGCGGTTCGTTGTCTTCGTAGGTTTCATTCTTCTTGTCTGGAATTTGAACCTTCTTCGTCTGCTTCGCGCCTTCCTGCTCTCGAGCTTTTGCCTCACTGAATCAGTAAGTTTACTAGTCTTTTTCTTTTTGTACCTTACTGAAACAAGTAATGGCGGATAATAGGGTTTCTCTGGTACCCAGTGTTAATAATACTAGTGGTAACGAAGCTTTTGCTTCCCCTCCTTCCGAACAGTCGGATAGTGATAATAAAACCCTAACTGTCCTCTGGCGCGAATTTGCTGAAGTTTCTCAAAAAAGTTTGGAGAGAAAAACCAAAACTCCTTCTGTCCCTCCTGAGTCTGGATCTTCCAAGACTCCTAGGGTAACTGCCGAGTCTTCTAGGTAGCCTCAAACTTCCAGATCTGATGGCGGACCTGGTTCTGTCCCCTCTGTTTTCAAGGAGGAAACCCTCCTTTCAGCAATCCAAGATTTCGATTTTCCTTCCTCTTATCAGGTTAGGGCTCCCCATCTTGATGAGAGGGTTGATTCAACCCTTTCGGGTGAGTTTTCTCTGTACATAGATGCACTGGAAAGCGGGGTTCGCTTTCCCTTTTTTAATCCTTTGTTCTCAGCCGTTCTGAATCACTGGGACATTTGCCCTGGAATGCTCCTTCCCAATAGCTGGCGTCTCATCGTCGGCTTCTTGGGTTTGTGTTTTGAACTTGGCATTACGCCATCTCTTTCTCTCTTTGTGCATTTTCATGTTCTTTCTATCTCCCATCCTCCCGGCTGGGTTTTTCTGTCCAAATGCAATAAGGCTAAACTTGATTGGAGGGGCAGCATCCTTGTCAAAGGAACTTGCCCTTCTAACCACAAAAGATGGCGCGAACGATACTTTTTCTGTCGAGCACCTCCATCAGATCTTAACTTCCCGATCGTCTGGAGGCGGTGTACTTCTTCTTCTGAGAATAACCGAGGCCTTCCCTTATCCAAAGAAGACGAGGTGGCCATCAGGAAGATCAAATCCATTCCATGGTATCAAGAGATACATGGACTTGAGGATACCATGGACTTGAGGTGGAGTATAACTCCATCCTTCAGCACTGGGGCTTGGCTCATTGTGAGCTTCTAATCATCATCCTTTAATTTTACTGAAGTGATACGTCTTTAATTCTGACTCTTGCTCTTCTTTGCAGTGCCTCCAAGAATGAACCCCGAGAGCCTGCGAGTGAAGGCCGCTAGGGCCATTGTGACAGCCGAGCAACGATCGCCTAGAGCCTTGACCGTTGATCAAGAGGCTTCTGTTCCCTCTCTTGACCCCTCTTACAGGGGTATCAGGAATATCAGGCCCGTGGCTGATGCTTCAGGTAAAGGGAAGAAGCCGATGGTGGAGAGGTCTAATGTCTCCTCCGCCAGAACCAAATGGAGGCATGATACAGTTGATGTTTCCTCCCATAAAAAATCCAAAAATTATGCGGATTGTGAGGAGGTCTTCACCCCCCAGTGGACCCTGAAGTTGACCGATAGGGTGACACAAGATCCTGAGAAAGCTGCGAGGTGGAGCTCCCTCAGTCTTATACCTTCCGATCGTCAGGAATTTGAAACCTTGGACGACGTTGCCCTTGTTAGTCAGTCCACAAGGTACCGGTCTTCCTGCTTACTTATTTTTTCATAATTTCTAATGACTTCTTCTGATAATTTCTGCCTTCCCAGGAATGCTGTGTTGAGCTTCTATCAGCACATGGAAGCATTGAGCCGGGTTGGTCGCAACGGCTCCTTGCTGCAAACCTGTGAAGAGAATTTGGCCAAATCCAATTCTGAGATAGACCGGCTTACGGCAGCTGCCGAGGAGCTGCAAAGAAAGCACGAAGAAGAGGTGAACTCCCTCAAGGAGGCCCTCAATTCTTCAATGGCTTGTGCTGTTGCTGCCGAGCGCGAGGCCAAGAAGCAGAAAGAAGCTGCCGCGTTGTTCGGTGACAGACTGGAATTTCAGTGTGCGGAGAACGAAAGATATTTGAAGTGGGCGATTCCTAGCAAGCCCGAGCACATCAAGCCAGAGCTTCGGAAGGATTGTGTTCTGAAGTACCTGAACAGTGTACCTTTCTCCAAACTGCTGGGTGCCTACAACATCCAAGCTTATTGTTTGGGGCAAAATGACGTTTGGGAAAAAATTCTTGAATCAATCCCTTCCTTTGATACTGCTCCCTTTTGTGAGGTGTGTCACAAAGAGGTCTTCGGGAAGTTAAAAATGGATCTCCCAGACTGGGCTCAGGAAGAGGATGATCCTTTTCCAGCTGACCCACAATATGAGGAATATCTTGCTGACAAGCCGGCACTTCTAGAGGAAAAGTCACAAGCCGAGTCACAAGCTGCTGCTGAAGAGGACTCTGACAAAGACAATCTTGAGGAAGGCTCTTCTCAGGATCCTGAGAAAAGTTCTCCTGTACAGGGCTCCTCGGGCAACAATGAAGAAGGGGCTTAGGGAGTTATCTTTTTTTTTTTTTTTTTTTTTTTTGTAAAGATTGACCTCCTTGCTAATGAATAGACACTTCTTTCATGTTTGCCTTACTATTTCCTCGTCTCCTATCGAAATCTTGTCTTGAATATCAAAATATAAATGATAAAACTTATCACTTATCTTCACATTCTTCGACGAATAATAATCTTGTAAAGATATTATGAAGATACGTTTACCATTCACTGTTTCCAATAAATCGGTAGTACATCCATTATCACAATGGCGGTGCGACGATTGGAGGTATTCTTGCATCGGGTGCTCGCTTCCACATGTTTCCATGTGGCTCCCTCTGACCGTTGATCTTGCTTGTTGTGGATTTCGAAGCGTCTTTCGATCTGGGCCATTGGTTGTCTTTAGCTCTCAACTGTCGTCTTAATACCTGAGGCTATTTAAAGCCTTCGTGGGTACTCTCCATTTATCTTGCTATCTGCAAGTTAGATTTGCAAAAGCAACATTCTGTCCTCCTGCTTGCTTCCGTATTCCTCGCACTCCAACAATAACTCTATCAGTTCTGAACAAGTGAGCTTTTTGCTATTACTCATATCTTTCCCTTTCCCCCTGAGTAAACTGCACAGTAGTAATACTTGGGGTTTAGTTAATCGGTTTTTCATATTTGACAGAGAACTAGGGTTTTCCCTCATTGCTTTTGTTGTTGGATTTCTGTACTGATACGGTTTTTTCTATGTATACAGTGGCTCCCAGAATGATCTGAACTTTATCAGAGAGAAATCTTGTAAGAAAATCGTTCCATCGGCAGTGGTTGGGGCCAGTGAGGTGGTTTCAGCTAGTGAATCCTCCAAGCGTAAGGCGACTACTGTTGGTGAATCTTCAAGTCAGATTTCCACAGTTTCTATTGATGCCACCCCTACTCCTCTTCTGCTTGAAGTGATCGCTCGTTCTTCCCAGGAAGATCTTGATCACTCCACTGTTGATGGTGCTGCTGACGCCCCTATTGCAGAGACCGTTTGTGCACCCTCGAAGGAGACTCTTAGGGCATCTGAGGCAACTATATTGGCATCTGATGAAGGTGCGGTCCTTAGCGGTGCTGCTCCTATTTCCAATTCTAGTGCTGGTTTGGCATCCTCTTTCTCTCCTTTGGAATTGGAGGATTTTGCCACCGGAAGCGTCGTCGGTTGGCAAGTGATGAAGCTCATCCTTCTCTTGATGTAGCTCATCCTTCTCATCCTTCGCCCGAATTAGTGTCAAACGAGTTTGACAGAGCATTGGAATGGTGCACTGCTGCTTGAATGACTTCTGAGAGCGCAGTTCTTTCCAAACTTCTAGATGAGGTCTTTATGAAGTCAATGGTGATGTAAGTCTTTCTTCATTATCTTTTGATTCTGAATATTACTCTTCTGGTCCTTTTTAACTCGGAAGTTGTTTGCAGGAGTCTTACGGGTAACTTCCACAACCAAGTGGAAGCAGCCTCTAGGCTCAATAGGTTGAGCAATGAAGTTTCCAGGCTTCGGGAAATCTCTGAAGCTAAAGATGCTGAGATTGCTTGCCTTAGGAAACTAGCTTGGGAGGTTGCAGGAGAAAAGAATTCGGTGATCGATCATCTCCGGTCAGACTTGGATGATGCCAGGGAGAAGATTCGGCGATTGGAGTGAGGAGTTGGAAAGTTAGGAGCCAAAGGATCTGAAACGTTACCTCAAAGGCAAGCTGTCATTCCTTTGCCCGAATCCCTTCCAACTGATGTTCGCAGGTCCTGCGTCTTCAAGTATTTACACAGTAAGCCCTTTGTTGATATGCTGAATGCTTATAACATGCAGGCGTATCGGGATGGTGAGAACGAAGTATGGGAATCAATACTAAGGAAGGATCCTCATTTTGATATGACTCCCTACAGTGCTGTTTGCCATCCTGAAGTATTTACCAACCTGGGCCTTCCTCCTCCTGACTGGACCAAAAATAAGATTGATCCTCTGCCTCCTGATCCAGATATTGTGCATTATCTGGAAGATTCTCTTGTTTATTCTCCCTTGGAAGGATTCAATTATGACGAGCTCGCCTTGAATGCAAGTTTGGTCAAGGACCATACTTCTCCTGGACAAGCTGAACAAAGAGTATGAAATTGCGGAGGATTTTATACATACTGAAATGTTTTTTGTAATCCTCATTTCTCCTCTTCTTTTCCTTGAATCCATACCAATGATTGACTCATGTGTTTGTTCTAGCAAAGTTGTGCCGATCTTGTATGACTTCTTAATGATCATCGATGATGACTTTCTTTTTTGACCGAAGATTGTATCTAGCTCTTGTAATCTTATGTTTTGATATTGAGACTGGCCTCTTTTGGTCTTTTGAAGAAATAAGAAGTTAACTTCATCTTGAACTTTGCTAGTCATTTGAATCGTTGTTGCACTAGGTCTTAGTTGTTTAGAACAATGCCTTTACTTAAAGATTTTCGGAGAAATTCAATAAGTTTGAGAAGGAACTCACTCGGGTTTTAAACCGATGCCTTGTAGAAGGAACTCACTCAGGTTTTAAACCGATGCCTTTACTTAAGGATTTTCGGAGAAATACAATAAGTCTGAGAAGGAACTCACTCGGGTTTTAAACCAATGCCTTGTAGAAGGAACTCACTCGGGTTTTAAACCGATGCCTTTACTTAAGGATTTCCGGAGAAATTCAATAAGTCTGAGAAGGAACTCACTCGGGTTTTAAACCGATGCCTTGTAGAAGGAACTCACTCGGGTTTTAAACCGATGCCTTAACTTAAGGATAATTCGAAAATTCAATAAGTCTTGAAGGAACTTACTCGGGTTTCAAACCGACGCCTTGCGGAAGGAACTCACTCGGATTTTCATCCGATGCCTTGACTTAAGATATTCCAAAAAAATTCCATAAGTGTTGAAGGACCCACACGGATTTTCATCCGATGCCTTATAGTTGGATCTTGTTCTTGAATGTGGTGTATGATGCCCCCCAATCAAAAGATAATTTGTTGAAAGCCAATAATTGCATTGATTGAGTTGAAAATATTTACATCACGAACAAAATTGAAATCATCATCAAGGATAAATTTTTTTGAGATGCCTGGCATTCCACGAACGATCCAACTCTTTCTGGGTGTTGATGTTCTTCAGCCTGTAAGCTCATGAATCGACTGGTTTTACAACCATATAAGGTCCTTCCTAGGAAGGGTCCAATTTTCTTTCGTGACATGGGTCGGAAGCTAAGGTGTTTCTCAACACCAAATCTCCAGCTAAGTATCGACGATTCTTCACTCAGGTATTATAATGAGACGCTATCCTTCTTTGATAATGTTGAGTTCGTGCTATTGCCTTTGCCCGAACTTCGTCCAACAGATCAAGACTATCAAGTAGTCCTTGCTCGTTCGCTTTTTCCTCGAACTCTCGATCCCGTATTGTCCCCGCCATTATCTCCACAGGTGCCAATGCTTCGGACCCATATGCTAACCTGAATGGAGTTTCTCCTGTGGGTGTTCGAACCATAGTTCTATAGGCCCACAATACATTATGAAGTTCTTCAACCCATGAAGCCTTGTCAGCTTCGAGTCTTCTCTTTATCCCTTCCAGTAGCGTTCGGTTAGTAACCTCTACTTGTCCATTGCTCTGGGGGTATGCCACTGAGGACATACGATGCTTGATCATATATGTTCCGCAAAATTGCTCAAATTGCAGACAGTTGAACTGAGTACCATGGTCAGTGACGATAATCTTTGGAATCCCAAAGCGATATATGATTGACTGAAGCACGATTTTCTCCACTTTTTTCTCAGTAATTGTTGCCAGTGTGCTGGCTTCAACCCATTTCGTGAAGTAATCAATTGCTATTATCAGATATTCCCGTCCGCCTGACGCCTTGGTGAATTTGCCCATGATATCAATTCCCCATATTGCAAAGGGAATGGGATCTAGAATTGAAGTCATGGTTTCCGTTGGGCACTTCGATACTGTAGCATGAATTTGACAGTTGCCACATCGATGAACATACTCCATAGCAGCCTCTTGGATCTTAGGCCAATATAACCCAAGTCTTAGAATTTTATGTGCCAGGGCTCATCCACCCATGTGAGCTCCACAAATTCCTTCATGAACCTCAGCCAAAGCTGATTTTGCTCCTTCGGGACCTATACATCTCATAAGGGGTCCAAAATAAGATCTTTTGTATAGTCTCCCATTCTGAATGACAAATCTTGCCGATCGTATCTTGATCAATCTTGCCTCTTTCGGATCCTCAGGTAATTTGTCATCTCTCAGATACTCGATTATCAGATCCATCCAGCAACGCTCTACTTCAATATAAGAAATTTCTTTCTCATGATAACTTGGAAATGTTATCTCTTCAATGTAGACCGAAGGGTCTAGATTTTTTTCTTTGGCATTGGCTAATCGGGATAGCTCATCTGCCACTGTATTTTCAGTCCTTGGAATCTGAGATATCTTCAAATTCCAAAATTGCTTTTGAAATGCCTGCACTATCTCTTGATATTTCTGCAAGCGTGGTTCTTTAATACCATACTTCCCCTAGACTTGGTTGACTATAAGTTGAGAGCCACTATAAATAGTAACATCTGCAATAGACAATGCTTTTGACAACCGAAGTCCAGCTATCAGAGCCTCATATTCCGCTTCGTTATTACTTGCTTCGAATGCAAATCTCAAAGCATAGTGAATAATAAATCCTGCTGGACTTTTCAATAGAATTCCAGCTCCTGCTCCATCTTTATTACTCGAACCATCCACATATACCTCCCAAGTGGTTGGTATAATGGGATCTTCAATGGTGGACTCCACTGGTTCAGTAGTTTCTACTACAAAATCGGCTAGTGCCTGAGCTTTGATTGTGGTTCTGGGCTTAAAGCTCACTTGGAACTCGCTGAGTTCAACCGACCAGGACACTATCCTTCCAGATAAATCAGGTTTATTAAGAACTTTCCTGAGAGGAAAAGTTGTAAATACCTCAATTGGATGAGCCTGGAAATATGGCCTTAGCTTCCTGGCGGCCATCATGAGAGCCAGAGCCTGCTTCTTCAATCTGCGAATATCGTGTCTCCGCATCTAGCAATACGTGGCTCACATAGTAAATCGGTCACTGTTTTTTATCTTTCTCACGAACAAGTACTGCACTGACCGCTGAAAGGGACGTCGCTAGATATAGCTGTAATATTTCCCCCTTCTCTGGTCGGGACAAGATTGGTGGTTGTCCCAGTGCTTCTTTTAACTCCTCAAAAGCTTTCTGGCATTCTTCGGTCCATTTTGCTTCCTTGCTGCCCCTCAAATCTTTGAGTGCCTTGAAGAACGGCAAACACTTTTCTCCAGACTTGGAGATGAAACGATTCAAAGCGGCAACTCTCCCTATTAAACACTGCACATCACGAACAATTTTGGGAGCCTCCATATCAACCAGAGCCTGTATTTTGGCAGGATTAGCCTCAATACCTCTCTGTGACACCATGAAGCCCAAAAATTTGCCTGAAGAAACTCCAAAGGCGCACTTTTCTGGATTCAGCTTCATTTGATATTTTCGTAGTACTGAGAATACCTCAATCAAATCTGCAATATGATTTGCTTTTGTAAAGCTCTTCACAAGCATGTCGTCAACATAAGCTTCAACATTCTTCCCTATCAAGTCTTTGAAAATCTTGTTGACGGCTCTTTGATATATAGCTCCTGCATTCTTCAGGCCAAATGGCATGACTTTGTAATAGTAGCTTTCACGATCAGTCATGAAAGCCGTAAACTTCTCATCCTCCTTATTCATAAGGATCTGATTATACCCTGAGTAGGCATCCATGAAACTTAGAGTTTCATATCCTGCAGTCGCATCTATCAAGAGGTCAATCCGAGGTAATGGATAACAATCTTTAGGGCAAGCCTTGTTGAGATCTGTGTAGTCTGTACACATCCTCCGCTTCCCATTCGCCTTTTTTACCATTACCACGTTAGCTAACCAAGTTGGGCATTCAATTGGTTCTATGAAACCAGAATTCTTCAGTTTTTCAACTTCGCCCCGAACGGCTTCATACTTTTCAATGGAGAAATTTCTCCTTTTCTGTATCACTGGTTTCACCTTCGGATCTATCCAGAGTTTGTGCTCTGCGACAGCCTGATCGATTCCTGGCATGTCCTCAGCAGACCATGCGAATACGTCATTATTCTGTTGAAGAAATAACTTCAACTCATTTTGAATTCCTCCAACTGCTCAGACCTGATATAAGTAATCTTTTTCTTATCCTCGGTACACAGTTGGATTTGTTCCAGCTTCTCCACTGGTTCGGGCCTTTGCATTTCTGCTTCTTCCCGATCGTATCGAACTTCTATAGGTAGGGCAGTCACCTTCCTCGGGCCCTCCTTGTCTTTTAAATAGGCAACGTAACATTGCCGAGAGATCCTCTGGTCAGAGGAAACTTGACCAATTCCCATATCAGTCGGGAATTTTATCTTCAGGTGTTTTGTCGAAACAATAGCACCTATCTTGGATAAAGATGGTCTCCCGAGGATAACATTATAAGCTGCCAGTTCCCGAACCACCAAAAAATTGATTCGGACGGTTGTTTCCTTATGAAAACTTCCAATAGATAAGTCCAACTGGACAGATCCTTCCGCCACCGCAGATGATCCTGCAAAACCATATAAATGCGTGGATGGAGGCTCCATCAAGTCCTCATCCACCTTCAGCTTTTGATACACTTCATAAGAAATTAGGTCAGCTGCAGACCCTGTATCAACCAAAACTCTATGCACTTCTCGGCGTGCAATCTCTACCTTGATGACTATGGCATCATCATGGGGTAGACAAACGCCTCTTTCATCCTCCTCGCCAAAGGTGATAGAATCTTCACCGTTCGGCTTCTTCCGCTTTTGCGTCTCTTCGGTTCCGACAAATTTGAATTTTGTCTTCAAACTTCGGAGTGATTCGGGCTCTGGTCCTCCGAAAATGGTAAGGATCGGTGACCGAGTAGCTTCAATCACCTCCTTGCCCTTCTTAGACTTTGGAGCCTCCCTTGATCGTTCTGAACTAAACGAACAATCCCTTTTAGGGGCAGCCGCGCGTGGCTCACGTGGCTCCTCCCTTCTTCTGCTAACAAAATTGGACAAGTGTCCCTGAGATATTAATCTTTCAATATCTGCTTTTAGATGACGACAGTCATTTGTATAATGACCATAGTCCTTGTGTCACATCCACCAGCCGGTACCCTATCTAGCATACCCGAGTGTGTGATCCACAGTCCACAAGATCCAGTAGTTAGAGAAATCAACCTCCCACATTCACAACAATATAATCAAGAACAAGACTAAATCATTGTTAACAATATTATTCAAATGAATCAAGGTAAAGTAACGAGATATTCATCAGAGTGTGGAAAAGATACCAATAGATATATAAATCAAAAGTAGAGTGAGGCGGAATCTCACTCCACGAGTACAGCGGAATGTAGTTCGATAATCAAATGGGATTACAACCATTTCTAAAGACAAGAAAGAAAGATATAATCTAACTAAACTAGAGTCTTTTCTACTTTATAAAGGATGTCCTCATAGACATAGACTTCATCGATTACGCTCAAACGCTCCCACTCCACAGTAGGGCTAATCCTGGTAACAAGAGAGACCACTCGAGGGATCCTCAAAGTAATCTTTGTAATCGCCAGCACTTTGCATATGGTACGCTTCTTCATCTTGCGCTTCCTCATATTGCGCTTCATAGCCATCAAAACCTGTAGAATAGTCTAACAAAAGATATTGTACAAAAAGGAGTGAGTTTCAAAGAAACTCAGTGTCTGTGAATTTTAAAAGTAACCGCAAGCGCACGGTATCGTGTAGCTAACGGGTCAATCTCAGGGAGATATGCCACTTAGAATTCAACTTCTTAATAGTAATGCGAGAGTGGAATGATTCAATTTTTGTTAACTAATTAACTAAACTAAACGATCCTAATCTATATGTCTAATGCAATATTATTGAAACGAAAAATAAATTAAACACAATCAATGCATAAATAAAAGACAGGAAAAAAAGAAATGCGAACAATAACAAAGCAATAAACAAAGAAATAAACAAAGCAATAAAAGGAAAAGGAAATAGCTAAAATGCAGATGCAACACCACCCGTCACCAGAAGCAGAGGCACGACTGTAGGCTTGCTTCGGTTATGTGGTCCGAGATAATGAATGAATAGGCAGAAAGTAAATAATAGAAAGTAAATAACAAAGCAATAAACAAAGCAATAAACAAATCAATAAAAAGAAAAGGAAATAGCTAAAATGCAGATGCAACACCACCCGTCACTAGAAGCAGAGGCACGACTGTAGGCTTGCTCCGGTTATGTGGTCCGAGATGATGAATGAATAGGCAGAAAGTAAATAACAAAGCAATTAAAGGAAAAGGAAGCCTTAACCAAAGAGAGGCACGACTGTAGGCATCTCTGATCAAGGATCCAGGGGAAGGGAGAACAATAAATAATGCTGAAAGTAAATCCTAAATTAAGAATATGGAGGGGTAGATAGAAGCGGGAATGGAGGGAGGAGAGAAGATTAATAAAGAAAGTTACTTACTTGCGAATTGAACAAACGATTCAAATCTCAACCAACCCTAACAACCAGATCTAGATCTAGAATGATCTAAATCTGCAATTGCTAGACCCAGAGAAAAACGAATCTAAAAAAAATTGAAACTTGAACTTGAAGCTTGAACTTGAATTGCATTACATAAAAAGATTAAACTTAAACATTGAATCTAGAAATTTAAATCTCACTAATGCAAGCAAAGAAAACTAGAGAAAACATAAATAAACTGAAGAGAGAAGAAAGAATGCTTCTACTAAGCTCTAAGACATGTTCTCCTTTGATGGAATATGATCTCCTTTTATAGAGTTTACATGAGATATGAAGCACGGCTGAATTTGAATAAAACTCAGGGTTTCTATCTGACTCAGCCAATTAGGGTTTTGACGTAGTAATCGCGCCGACTTAGAGAGATTAGATGCATAATTCCACCGTTGGATTTGAGGTTTAAGTAGTCGTGAAGCTCTCCTCCAAAAATCAGCACGATTGGACATCGGATGACCGTTCGATGAAGGGCTTGATCGAAACTGGACAGAGGCATTCAAAAACGGGATTTTTCCTCTTTTTCTTTCTGAATATAATTCTTTTTCCTCTTTTTCTTTCTTTAATTAAATCCAAGATAGGAAATAAGATGTTGAGGTATGCAAGGACTCTTTTCCATTTGGACTCTCTCAATAATATCTCTGTAGATATGATTTAAAATCTCAGCCGTAGATCAGATTTGCCTTCTTTATCTCTTCAATATTTCGGAGTTGGCCCATAATCACACATCTCTAGCCCATCATGCTCCAGATCAGGCCCATTTTCGCATTTGAGAATTTGAATGGACTTCTTGACGTGTAAAATAGCATGATTCAAGCCCAAAACTCCAAATATTTGCTTAAATCTTAAAAAGTCCTAAAATCTGCAAAAACAACATAAAACTCAAGGTAACTCCATTCTAAGTGTATAAAATGCATGCTTTATGCCCTAAGATTTCACACATAAATGTGCTCATCAGATTCCCCCACACTTAGACTAAGCTTGTCCTCAAGCAAGAATTAAAGAAAATTCAATTGCAAGTAAGAAACTAGTGCAACAAAATAAATTCTAACTCACTTTCGTAGGAATCACGGTTACACTTAGCATGTGCAACAGGCCTTTAAACCACTAGGTTACTCCTAGAGGACGAGTTTTGTCTCGTGGATGTTTGCAGTGAATGTACATCCAAAATTCCAATTTTAGCTCAAAATAAAACATTGCAAATTCCAACTCTAACAATTGGTAAGTACTCATACAAGATCAATAGCTATGACAATTTTTCTCACCATTGATTTAAGATCCCCCACACTTGAACTTTATTACCCCATATTGATTCTTGAGACTTAGCATATATCTCAATCAAAGACTCACCTTATATCTTTCAAGTACACCTCTTCTTTAAGCAAAACCACTCATAAAGTAAGGGGACCAAGTACTAAGGTTTTGAAGTATTTTTGACCAAACAATTTTACCAAGGCATTGATGACACTTGTATTTATCTCTCTCTTTTCTTTTGAGTAGTGAACTCTACATTACTCCACTACGGTTGGCTTGAATGACATGGTGGAGCAAACACCAGAAACCCAAGTTATTTTGTAGCTTTGCTTTGCATATGCCCACATAGACAGTGATGCGAGAGTTCTTTTCAATAATCTCCTTCCTAAGAGTTTCGATCAAGTCACCGCGATTCCTGAGTCGGAGTGCCCTGTCTAGTTCCAAGGAATTCAACTTTTACTTTCTCCTCTTTTTTTTTTTTTTTTTTTTTTTTTTTTTTTTTTTTTTTTTTTTGCCATACACAAAATTGATCTCAACTTCTAGCCAAAGAAACAAGGACCCACAAAACTCATAGATGGTCCAACGCCTTAAGTTAAGGGCCTTTTATTTTTCTAAGGAAACTCTCATCTCAACATATATACAAGTTACCTTCCTCTCAACAGGGTTTTTATGTGTTCATGATGGGTACCAAAATCACTCTCATTTCACACATTATAGCAATTGAAAGAATATGTATACTAACCAAAAGTCAAAGTTAAAATCTACAAAGAAGCTATACCCCCCCCCCCCCACACTTAAGTAATGCAATGTCCTCAATGCATGCATGAAAAGAAGAATAAAGGCAAGGCAAAAGAGGGGTATACCTTTCAGTCAAGATGTGTTTATCATGGGAAGCTTTTGTCTTATTTTCAATAGCAATGTATGATGGGGAAGGCACTCCAAATAAGAAAAACCATGAATAGAAAAGTCATCCCTAAAGACTTCAAGAAAAACATTCACCATGTAAAAGAAAATTCTCATCATACGTTGAGGTTCTTTAGACGGTTTAGCATCCTTCATAAAATGAATATGATGTTGTAAAATGGAAGAGCTTAGACCTTTGATATTTGTGATAGACCAACCCAATGGTTCTCTATTATTTTTCAACAGTGTGATCAACTCTTCTGCTTTGTCAGAAGTTAAATCAGAGACAACAATGATAGGAAAAGGATTATCTTGTCACAGGAAAGTAGACTTTACATTAGAAAGCAATTCTTTCAATTCTAGCTTGGGTGATTCATTTATTGAAAGCTTAGGAATGGAGATGGAGATGGATAGGGGTTTAATAGGCTCCAAAGGTGTGTGAAAATTTAAGACTTCAGAAAAGAAAGTTTCACTATCATCATCCAACATATCCATACATTCTTGAAATTCATAATCAAAATCAATTTCAATGTATAAGATGATATGATATGACGCAACAATGTATGTATGAGTCTAACTCTATGTATGCTGGTCTCTATAGGCAGACATGCTTTAAGTCATAGCACCATACTTCTTTGGGTAGGTCAATCACTCCCCCTCAGCCATCTTGGCATCTTGGGTCTGCCGGTGGTAGTTGGGTCTTGCATCCTTCCTGGACATTCCTTGGTTAGGGGTTAAGTCACCTCTCTCTCACATCACCGTTTGGTCTAAGTAGTGGCGCATGTCAGGGTAAAGCCTAGCCCAATGCAAGTCTTCTACTTGGTCATATCAACTCAGATCCAGATACGTCCATTCCTCGCCCCCAGCGATCCTTTACGGTATCCTTCACACTAGAGTCAGCATAGTCCCAGACTACGGACTCATCAACCCTATAGGTCATCCACATATAGTAAACGGGAAGCTCTCATGTCTTCTCATGGGTTGGTTACTGGTCTTGAACGCCCATGAGCCCAAGTCTATCCATATGCAACTCTACCCATGAATGGCCCCCACAATGTGATTTATGTCCCCTCATGGGTTGGTTACCGGTCTTGAGCGCCCATAAATCCCCATTGCTACCACGGGTCGTTCGGTCTCAATACCCTTCCGATTCGGGTCTGATATAACAGGGGTATAACCTAGTCAAACACTGCTAGACAAGTCCTAGGTATGACAACCAATAATCCGGGAAAGCGTCAAAGGGCAACATTGGAAATATCCCATACTACTCCCAATGAGGTCGAAGGACAGAAATGTCAAAAGGACATTCCCCAATCCCAAATCATACCTAAGCAATCACGATCATAATTCAGTCATATCATCCACGAAAAATATCACATCATATGAAAGAGTATAATAAGACAAGATAAAATAGATAAGAAAACATACATGAGTAATTATTCATAAATAATCAAGTACATAAAGTAAATAAGGAAATAAGATCCTAATGTACTTGCAACATTCATATCATAATAGAAACTAACATAACAGTAGCAAATCTAAGTAGTTCCCAAATTAGAAACTAAATCTATGCAAATCTATGTTAATATGGTAACAACTTTCCTTACCTTAAATAGATCCGAGAATATTCCGGACGAACAAGAGGATGAATCCAAAGTTAGTAAATAAACCCTAGAATAGCATCACACAATCATTAGGAAGTAGTCCTAAAAGAATAAGCATGAATCGAATCAAATCGGACGAAGAAAATAGATTCTGCTGTTGCGGGTTGATTGGCTGGGTAGCATTGGCCAGTCGACCCAGGCAGTCTGCCCAAGAGCAAATCCGAAGGTAAAATAGAATCTTGATCCGAAACCTATGCTACACAAACCGGAATGCGACGAAACTTGGAGGGATTGTCTAACACAGTAGTCTAAGCCTAGAAAGCATAATTTAGACATCAAACCACCATTAAAACATTACTTCCTAATTTAGAACCATAGTTTCTATTTTGGTAAAAATCATAGTTTTCATTGGAAACATGCTATGTGTTAATGACTAAAATGGTCATTCTACATCCCCGGTCTGAACCGGCGGTTGACCGATCCGACCAGGTTCGCAACCTAACAGGGTCCGACCAGGAGGTTCATGGTAGGACCGACCACACTAATAAATCCATCCGAATAGCAGTATGAGATGGCCTCATGAAGGTAGACTCCTACCACCCAACAACTGGAGAAGAGAGTTAGTTAGGTAAAAGGACTCTTCTAAAGAGTTACTCTCCTACAATAACTCAAAGCAAGGTTATTCCGAATATAACTCTATCACCATACACTATATAAAGACCTCTGGTAAACACTAGAGGGCAGGTAATCATACTTCTTGTGATCAATTACTTGAATTCTCTATTGAGTAGTTGAGATCATATTATTGGTACTGACTTGTTCGTCGGAGACGTACCTCAACCTTCCAAGGTCGAGCTCGTATCTTGCAGGTTCTTGACAAGGAAGGACGAGCGAGATTCCGTATCAACACTATGAATGAAAGAGATGAACTAGAGATGATTAGGTCTCATTCTAGTACAAGAACACAGTAGATTAGAGGTATGAATAATCATAGAGAAGCATCTATAATGCTAGAATGAATCAAAATAGGAAATATTATCATGGTTTAAGAAGAAATCATAAGAATCATGTTAAGAATGAATGAGATGATCATAGTACAAGAGAATGAAAAGAGATTTCGCCTTTTGATGATATTTAATATATCAGCCCGAGGAGCATTCAATGGAGTATACTCACTTTTACCGGGAGACCTCTGGCGCCAAGCCTGAGATTTTCCAACCCGATCGCGGACATTCTTCTTTGGCTTCTGCTTCGCCTCAGGAGCCTTCTGTTCCTTAGTGGAGACTTTGTTGTCTCCTTGGCGCGCATCTAGGATCTCCATGACTTCGGCCTGCTTCTGGCATCTCTGTACCAACTCAGCATAAGTTGCAGGCATATCCTGTAGTAATAACTCCAGGAGTTTCCAGTTAGTGAGTCCAGTGAATAGAGCAGTTTTGGCTACTTGCTCATCCAAATTTTCTATCTCCATCGTTACTTTGTTGAATCTTTTCAGAAACTCTCTGATCGATTCGCTTTTTCCTTGTCTGACAGTAAACAAGGTTTCTTCCGTTTTCTTGACCTGTATTCCACTCTGGAATCGCCCTATGAATTTGCGCGTCAATTCATCAAAGTTTACGATCCTTCCAGATGGGAGGTTCGAAAACCACTTTTGTGCTGCTCCGGTTAAAGATGAACCAAAAACCCTGCATAGAATTTCATCAGAATTACCTGAAACTGCCATGGTCTACTGGTAATAGTCAATGTGGGCTGTTGGATCTCCGGAGCCATCGAATGTAGAAAAGGTAGGAAAACGGAAGTTATGGGGAAACTGATATCCCGCAATTGGCTCGGCAAAGGGGGTCTTCCGAATGACTGAGTAAATATCCTCAGTTATCCTTCCCTTAGCCAACTGCCCTAATTTCTGATTGATGTTGGCCAATTCTTAACCAATCTGGGTCGGGTGATCTTCAGCAATATGATCACGACCTCGATTAACATGATCTTTAAGAGCTATTCGATCATCATGAACGGCCCGTCCATCACGAACATTCCGCTCATCGCGAACTGCTCGATCATCACGAACGGTTCTTCTGACAGTTGGTGAGTGAGTTCTCACCCCCATATCCAACCTTGTATTTGAATCGGTTGTACTTTCCTGCGGTCTGTTGAACCGATCGTCTCGCCTAGGTTGATTGTCAATTCTCCTAGGTCCTCGGTCACCTTCACGAAAGTTCTGATCGATATTCCAATCTTCAGCCAATCTTTGATCATGTGGTAATGCACGCCTCCCTGAATCGCGATGATTAGGTTCTTGTGGTAAAACCAATCATCTGGTGAGTACGCAGAGTGCTTGGCTCACCTCCAAGAGTTGAATCTTCACCTGATTCAATTGATCTTGGAATGTATCTGGAGGATTATGTCCTCCCTGACCACCATCTACCTCAATAGGATGTTGGCTTCCTTGGGGAATGTCTGGATTGTTCACTCCAGGGATTTGAACACCGGAATCGCACTGTGCAGCGGCTGCTACGGCTGATGCCGATCTAGTCACCATGGCTTTACAAGTCTTTCCCACAGACTGCGCCAAATGATGCGTCCAAAATCTGCTCAGCCCTTAGATCTCCTTGTGATGACCTGCAAAACGAAAGCGTCAGATGTGGCCCGACCGCGGGGGTCGGGAGTCCACCTCCGAAGGCTAAGTCAGTTGATGAACTTAATCACAAACGGCTCTGCTAGAAGCACAGAGCTAAGGAATGAAGAACTGGGAGAGGTGATCTAGATCGTAAGCCTTTGATAGTTTACGTCTACCAGTCTGTATATGAATCTGAGTCCCTCACCTCGTATGGCAGTGAGGTTTATATAGAGTGTACCTTCGAATCTCCTTCGTTGGATGCACTTGAGCCTTCTTTGGGTAGTCGTTGGATCTTAACAGTTAGATCCGTTGAGCAATAGACTTCTACTAGTTTGGACTAGTAGAGGACTCCTGAGATAACCTCCAGGTTATGCGATGATTATCCCTTCGATAATGATTAGCAGCAGCCGTCAATTTGAGTCTGCCTTCATTAGGGTAATTAACCTAATCCATAAGTTGGATTAGGGCGTGCTTGTAGCTGAATAAGTTTTCTTCCTCAGCAAGCCATCTTACGGATCCGGTTCGCTCGGGAGCGAGTCGATTCCTTCTGTCTCGACCGGGGTCGAGGATCAAACCAAGTATGAACCCAGTTCGATCATATTTTCTCCATATCAGGTTCTTTGTGCCTATGAAATCTTTGGGTTACCCATTTGCTCTGGTTCCATTTGGTATGAACCGATTGTCCAAGGTTCAACTCGACTAGCTTGGTGACTTTGGTTCAACTCGGTTGGCTTGTTATTACTATTTGTACTTGTGATACCGGAAGAATGTATCCGGCCTCGCTATAACCCCATTCGGGTATAAGACCGGCTATACGGTTGGGACATAGACCGATCATGCATAACTTGTCACATCCACCTAGCCGGTACACTATCTGGCATACTCGAGTGTGTGATCCACAGTCCCAAAGATCCAGTATTTGAGGAAATTATTCTCCCACATTTACAATAATATAATCGAGAACAAGATTTAAATCAAAGTTAACTGTATTGATCAAAAGATCAAGATAAGGTTCAAGAATACAATCAGAGTGCGGAAAATGATACCAATAGAATAAATCAAATGTAGAGTGTAGCGGAAAATATACTCTATAGTAGCAGCAGAAAAGTAGATAAAAAAGAAAGATTACAACCGGTTCCCAAAATAAAAGGGAAAATAAAACAAAACTAAGGTTTCATCGAATCTATAAAAGATAAAAAAGAGAAGAGACGATGTCCCATCATTGGCACAAAGTGCTAGAGTCAAACTAATCCTGATAAGCTCCAGTCTCGTACTGGTAGTCTTCACCGTCGTAGTCACCGTAGCTAGTACCTTGAGTACTGTAAGAATCACCAACTTGGTCTTCATAGTATTTGTGAAACCTGGCTCTGTTGTTTGTAGGTCCGAAGACCCAAAGTAGAAGTGGAAGTCAACTATGGGCCATATCTGTCAAATCCCGCCCTAAATCCACCCAGGGGGTACCCTATCTAGGTTACTCGGGAGTGATCCACAGCCCAATAGATCCAGTTTAGGAACGGTCATATCCACTTAGCACAATAATGTAATCAAAAGCAAGAACAAATTATGGTATTCAAGTAATCTAATAATAAAAGTTAAGAAATGATCACCGAAGGATCATAAAAACATCAGAGTGCGGAGTAACAAGTACCAAATCAAAAGACAACTATAGAGTATAGGGGAAATATACTCTACAAACTGTGCGGAAGGTAGATCAAAATAAGGTAAAGATTACAACCAGATCTCCAAAGAAGGGAAATAAAAAGGTAAGCAACTAAGTTATAGTTTCTTCTAACTTATACAATGTCTCCTCAATAACATAATCATAAGAAACTAAGCCAGGCTGGATCTACCTGACAAATATGAGTCTTGAACTGATAGCCTTCATAGATGTAGTCACCGTAGCCAAAGTGGTATGAGTCACCAACTTAGTCCTCGAAGTGTTGACCGTCACAGTCAACAGTAGTAGTACCTACAGAAAAGTCTAACAAAATATGTTGCAAAAAGGAGTGAGTTCAAAAGAACTCAGCAAGGAAAGTTATTCCATAATAACATAAATCATATGATATCAATCATGAAATGATGCAGATGATATGAGACATAAGATGCAAATATGGTTCTAACTCTAAGTATGCTGGTCACCTATGGTAGAGATGCTTTAAGTCGTAGCACCATACTTCTTTAGGTAGTCTTAGTTACTCATCACTGGGGGGATTGGGTCCTGCATCCCTCTCGGACAAATCCATGGTTGGGGGTTTCAGTCACCACTCTCTCACATCACCATTTGGTCTAAGTATTGGCGCATGTCAAGGTAAAGCCTAGCCCAATGCAAGTCATCTACTCATTCGTATCAAGTCAGATCTTGATATGTCCATTCCCCCCATCCCGGGATCTTTTCTGGTATCCTTCACACTAGAGTCACGGATATTACCCACCGGACTCATCAACCCTATTGTTCATCCACAAATAGTAGACGGGAAGCTCTCATGTCCCCTCACGGATCATTTCACCGGTCTTGAGTGCCCGTGAGCCCAAGTCTAGCCATTTGCACCCTTACCAATAAATGGCCCCTTTCGAGTATCCACAATGCAATTTATGTCCTCTCACGGAATGGTTACCGGTCTTGAGCGCCCACAAATCCACACTACTACCACGGGTCGTTCGGTCTCAATGCCCTTCCGATTCGGGTCTGATATGATAGGGACATCCTAGCCAAACACCACTAGACAAGTCCTATGTATGTCATCCAATAACCCGGGAAAGCGTCGATGGGCATCTTTGGAGAACATCCCATACTATTCCCTCCGATGTCCAAGGACAGAAGCACCAGTAGGGTGCTCCTCAATCCCAAGTTATACTTATGCAATCACATGTCCAAGTCCATCATATCAATTCACAAGATACAACATCATAGTAAACATTCAATTCATAACATTGACATAATTCATCATATATTGAAATTGATAGACATAATAAGGCATTGTAATAAAACTAATGTAAACACAATGCTAATGTTATAAGACATATGTAGCAAGTCTAAAATGGTAAGAATATGAGATAGAGACTATGGTCACTAGGTTAGGAACATCAAGTCAAAAATCACACATCCTATGTAATTATGGCAATAACTATCCTTACCTTGAGTTGGAGAAGAAGATGGTCCAAGATCACAATCAAGTGGCCTAATTAGTCTTAAAACCCTAAACAAACATATATGAAGGATTAGAGAAGAAATCAGAACAATCGGAGATCGAACGAATCAAAACTGGGCAAAAGTTGCTGACAGCAACACTGTTGGTTGATACCTTGGGTCGATGGTATCGACCCACTGTATCAACCCAAAGGGTCTCGGACAGCAAGTTGGGTTTTTGGCTCAAAGTTGGTCTTTCGGGTCTCGGATCGATACGAAACTTGGGGGGGGGGCAGCTTAAACACAATATGGAGACACTAATTATCAAAGAATTAACATCATCCAATGGTCAAATTAGAAATCCCCAAATTGGCATATCAAGTTCAAGAGTTGTTAATCATGGCATTGGCTATTTCTTAATGCAAATTGGGGGAAAAACATAGTGGATTAGGTAGGGAATAACTTAGGAGCAGTATTGAAATCATATGCAAGGTATAGATTAGGTTAATCATAGGATTCATCTCAGTTTTGGTAAATAAAGTAAGTTGGTAAGCAACAAACCATGGAAATGTATATTAATTGATCAAGAGGTAAGTGGAACATAGCAAGATGGTTGAAAACATTAATGTATGAGGTAAAGAAGACTCATGGCAAGGTGTATGCAAGGTTGCAACACCTTGGCCATGGTCCCAACATCATAAATGAGAGTAAAGATGAGTGAGAAAGAGACTAGGAGAGAGAGTCATACCTTGTAGAAGAGATTAGAGAAGAGAGACAAAGGATTCTTGAAGAAGATCAACACCCGAGCCAAGGAGGAGGCTTAGAGGAGCTTTCCCACGTTCTCAGATGTTGAAATGAGTGAAATAATGTTTTAGGTTTGAGGTTTCACTTAAAAGGAGGAAGGAATATCCAAAAAGCACCTTTTTATTCGAATCTGGGCTTGTTGGGTCGATGCTCTTGGTTGATGGTATCGGCCCACGGTATCGACCCAAAGTAGTTTCAACAGAATTTTCAGAAATAGTTCAGCAACTTCGGATGTGGATTCGGAGGGCTATACAAGGTCAAATTGAGTGAAATTTTCTCCTACAAGTCAATAAATACGTCTAGTTTCCAGAAATACCTTTGGATCAAGCATGGGAGTTCATTAGGTCTACCAAATAAGCTCACCTTCTTCGATGCGCAAGCAAGATTTGCCAGACATAGTTTAGCAACTTCGGACAGGGATTTGGAGGGCTATATGGGGTCAAATTGAATGAGGTTTTCTCCTACAAGTCCATCAAGAAGTCTAGTTTCGGGAAATAAATTCGGATTGAGTACAAGAGTTCATTACATATTTCAAATAATTCACCCCTCTTCAGTGCGCAGATTCTCACAGCACACTGACAATGCTTCCAAGTATGGAGCACCATCATCAAAATCCATGGGTTTCGGGTCGAACACCATGTCTTTCATATAGAGGGCCCACAAGGAATTATCCCACCACTTTGGGTCATTGGATCTACAGACAATATAAATTCTGGGCCGGGTCAAGGTAAGGATAAGGTCGGATTTCACAGGATCTACCCTAAGGAAAAGGTCGGACATGGTCTCCTAAGGCTTTCAAGGATAACAACATTGAAATCAAGGTCCGACTTCAAGGTCTAACATTAAACAAGTCTTTCTTTATCCCAAAACAAATAGGGTGTCCTGGTTAGGTTTGGGCTGGATTTACAATATAAGTGGAAGACATGGTGTTTGACTTAGAACCCATGGAGATTGATGATGTTGTCCCTTACTTGGAGACTATAATGGAATTGGAAAAGAGACTACACCTTGATGAAGAGAAGCATGGTTGATGATCTTAGAGCATGGTTGTCACACCCCGCCCGCCGGTCTCGGTTATCCGCCCGACAACCTGTGGGAGTGAACTGTCACAGGATCCACGGTCTTACCCATCAATAATAATAAACACAAGTATAGACAATCAAGAGCAAGAAAAGTGCAATAATTAATAAAAAGGTTACAGGAGTCCAAATACTCCAATAAATATCCAAGAAAGAATCATAGGAAAGAATCAAGAATCAAAAGTAATATCGAGTTCAGCGGAAGCAAAATAAATAAAGTAAATAATCCTCAGTGGAATCATCATGTATACGTAATTGCATATAAATAAGAATGCATGTCCTTACCTGTAATTTAGTAGAAGTCCTTTAAATTGCAATCCAAACACAATTATAAAACTTTAAGTAGAAACAGAGGACACATATATGCAAGGTTACAAGAATGTATAAGAGTCATGAGTCAAAACAAATCCAAAATCAAACCTACACAGTCCCTGGAAACCAGCCGGTTGCTTGTGCCGGTCGCTTAGGTTAAGTGACCTCCACAAGCGACCGCCCTGTTTCCAGACAGTTTCCAAATCCGAAAATTAGACTTTTGATCATCCGATTTCAATCCGTTTTGGGATGATCTTAGTCCAAATTTCAATCTTAATAGGTCTATAATAAAGGGGTGAAAAGAAACCTTAAAATTAACATAGATATAACACCCAAATCATTCCCCTTGATTAGATCCATCCATTAACAAATGCAGGGATTCGTTTCTGGATAGGATCTCATCAAGAAAATTGAAAAGGGAACTAATCAATTGGGTAACCACTAACAAAAATGGGGATGGGTTCATATCAATTAGAGGTTAAAAAGAAGAGAATAGCAGATGGAGATTCATTATCTTATCTAGAATCGCCAAGAATAGAAGGGAAAATGTTCTAGATCACTAACAACACTTTGCCCACCTTCCAGTACATTTCCACTGCCGCCTAATCACCCAAAATAGCAATCCCGAACATAATAATGCGTTAATAGGGCGAGGGATGCTATTTATAACGAACAGGGGGCAAAATAGGGCATTTTCCCGCAAGCAGAACCGGGCGGTCGCTTAAGGCGATTGCTTGGTTTAATCAACCGCCACTAGCAATCGCCCCCTAGTATATTGCTATACAAGGGTGCTTTGCTCAGGGGGTTGAAACCCAAACACAACCTAGCCCTAAACAACACATGGGAGAGGTCTTACCTTTATTCCGGACATCTCCAAACACCACTTGCCTTCTACCAGAGATCCAACTTCCCAGTAAGGCAGATTCTTCAACAAGAAAATCCAGATCCATGGGTTCTGGATATGGATCATGGACTTCTATCTGGACACTCCACAAAATTAATCTGACTATGTAAAATCCAGCTTTTACCTAACCCTGACCCGACCCGGTCATTGTTATGTTTGTAGGTCCAAAGACCCGAAGTGGTGGTAGGAGGGACTTATGGGCCCTACTGGTTGATGACGTAATGTCGGGATTCCATTTTATGGACATTGATGATGCTGCTCCTTCCTTGAGCACATTACCAGTGTTAAGTTAGAATCTGCGCACTGATGAAGAGCGAGACAGTTGAAATAGCAAACGGACTCCGGTGCATAATCCGAAGGTACTCCCTGAAACTAGACCTCTTGAGTGAACTGTAGGAGAAAACCCCATGCAATTTGACCTTGTATAGCCCTCCAAGTCCGCACCTAAAGTTGCTGTACTATTCTGTAAAATTCTGCAGAGTTTGTTTTGGTCGATACTATTGGTCGATACCATCGACCAAAGGTATCGACCAACAAGTCTGCTGAGCCCAGATTTAAAGATTCTTAGAATATTCTTTTCTATTTATTTATTCCTCGAGACTGGAGCCCTATCCTCGCGTCTTTAACATCTCGGGAACGTGAGAGAGCCTCCCAAGAACTCCTCCTTGGTAGTGGTGAAGCATCTTCTTCATCAATCATTGCCAACCACTTATTCCTACCTTCTTGTTCCACTTTAAAGGTATGACTCTCTCTCCTAATCACTTTCTCACTCATCTTTTCTCTATTTTACTGTTGGGACCATGGTCAAGGTGCTGCAACCTTGCATACACCTTGCCATGAACCTTCTAAACCCCACACAATGATGTTTTCACCGATGTGACTATGATTGATTCACCTCTTGATCATTGACTACACATTTCCATGATTTATTGCTTACCAACTTGCTTTATTTACCAAAACTGAGATGAAGCTCGTGATTTACTTAATCTATACCTTGCATATGTGCTCCATGTTACTTCTAAACGATTCCCTACCTAATCCCCCATGTTTTCCCCTAATTTGCATTGAGTTATAGCCAATGCTATGATCTACAACTCTTAACCTTAATATGTCAATTTGGGGATTTCCAAATGGACCATTGGATTATGAAAGTTTCTTGATAATTAGTGTCCCCATGTTGTGCCTAGACTATCCTCCAAGTTTCATGTCAATCCGAGACCAGGAAGACCAAATCCGGGCAAGAATCCAAAAGCCAGCTTGCTGTCCTCGGAATTGAATTGGTCGATACTATTGGTCGATACTATCGACCAAATGTATCGACCAATAGAGCTACTTGTCAGCAACTTTTGCCCAGTTCAGATTCGTTTGATCTCCGATTGTTCTGATTTCTTCTCTAACCTTTCATATATGCTTGTTTAGGACTTTAAGACTATTTGGGCCACTGCTTGTGATCTTGGACCATTCTCTTCTCCGATTCAAGGTAAGGATAGTTATCGATGTAATTACCTAGGATATGGAAATCTTGACTTGGTATTCCTATCCTAGTAAATATAGTTTCTAATTCATATCCTTATCATGTTAGACTTGCTACATATGTATTTTAACAGTAGCTTTGTGTTTACATTATATTACTTCAATGTTGTATCATGTTTATCAATTTCAATATATGATGACTTATGTCAATGTCATGAATCGAATGTTTATTATGACGTTGTATCTTGTGAACTGATATGATGAACTTGGGCATGTGATTGCTTAAGTATAACTTGGGATTGAGGGGTACCCTACTGGTGCTTCTGTCCTTGGACATCGGAGGGAATAGTATGGGATATTCTCCGAAGGTGTCCATTGACGCTTTCCCGGGTTATTGAATGACATGCATAGGATTTGTCTAGATGTATGGCTAGGATGTCCCTATCATATCAGACCCGATTCGGAAGGGCATTGAGACCGAACAACCCGTGGTAGTAGTGTGGATTTGTGGGCGCTCAAGACCGGTATCCACCCCGTGAGAGGACATAAATTGCATTACGGTTACCCGAAAGGGGCCATTTATTGGTAGGGTTACAAATGGCTAGACTTGGGCTCACGGGCACTCAAGACCGGTGAAATGATCCGTGAGAGGGACGTGAGAGCTTCCCGTTTACCATTTGTGGATGACCAATAGGGTTGATGAGTCCGGTGAGTAATATCCGTGACTCTAGTGTGAAGGATACCGGAAAGGATCCCGAGAGGGGAGGAATGGAAGTATCTGGAACTGGCATGATATGATTAAGTAGATGACTTGCATTGGGCTAGGCTATACCCTGACATGCGCCAATACTTAGACCAAACGGTGATGTGAGAGAGCGGTGACCGACACCCCCAACCATGGATTTGTCCGAGAGGGATGCAGGACCCAAGTCACCCCGGTGATGAGTGACTGAGACTACCCAAAGAAGTATGGTGCTATGACTTAAAGCATGTCTACCATAGATGACCAGCATACTTAGAATAAAGTCATATTGCATTATATGCCTCATATCATCTGCATCATTTTATGATTATCTTGTGGTTTATGTGTGGGAGGATAACTTCCTTGCTGAGTTCTTTTGAACTCATTCCTTTTCTGTTGCAATATTTTGTTAGGCTATTCTATAGGTGACTACTCTGATGGCACCCTCCCTGAGACGGACCCGGATACCTCATACTACTATCCGGAGGCTAGCTACACTGAAGACTTCGGTGACCATACCGAAGAAGATCACCCGGCGTACCAGGGTTAGCCCTGGAGTTGTATGGGAGCAGTCATGTTGGATCTCCATGGTCCTCACTTTTGAGGAGGACATATTCATTGTGGAGGAGACCTATGAGTAGTTACTACTTCTTTTTGTGACAGTTAAACTTAGAAGAATTGTAATAACTTTAATTTATCTTCATAACTTGAGACTTGTACTTAACTTAATTTTGACCTCACTTCCGTTTGGTGAAGGAGTGGATTCCGCCCACTGCCTTCTTAAGTTATCTGATTTGATATTTATTTCCGCACTCTGATTATGTCTGACACCTTATTTTTGAATTCCATGATCATTCATTGTTAGTTTATGATTATTATCTGTTCATGATTGTATTATCGTTGATGTGGATTATGTGGTCCCTGAACTATGGATCTGCGGGGCTGTGGATCACATCCCGGTATGCCAGATAGGGTACCGGCTGGGTGGATGTGACAGAGTGGTATCAGAGCCCCAGGTTCAATAAGACCCTAGCCACGGAAGCGATGATGGAACATTCCGAGTTACCGATCAAAAAGGGTAACTCAACTATTCTTAGAGCTGAATAATAGATAACCGAGATTAGTAACTGAATAGATGAAACTTAACTGATTATGGAATAAGATACAATAATATAAGCAAAACAACTTGATTTCATTAATCACATAAGAAAATTTTTACAAGTCTAGAAGAAAGTACATCTGGGAAACATAAAAAGGAAAACCCCTAATGCTATCTATCTAGGTGATCTACTCCGACGATCTGTCTGATCCCTCCTCGATCTGAACTCATCCTCGAACCGTGTAAACCTCTCACCTAAAGCGTGCATGTATGTCTCCATCCTCATCTGTTGAGCCTCGATCCTCTCGAGTATGGAATAAATTGGAGACTGATGAGAAGTCACACCTGGAGCCTCAGAAGTCTGGTGAGATGGACCTCCATCCTCGGATAATCGTGGAGCGGGAATCTCCTGATGCCCCTGATCATCATCCTGAACTGGAGCATCACCCTGATCATCATTGTCTTCATGTTCATCTACATCGTCACCCTCGGCATCCCCATCGATGCCGACCTCATTGTCTGATCCAACCACGTTACCAAGCCCCATTTTCTTGACCGACCATGCACAGAGGTCCTCACCTATCTCTATATCAGGAATCGTCAGTGTGTCCTCTAAATCCACCTGGAAGTACTGGAAAATGCGTGTCAAGACCCGGCCGAAAGCTAAGTTCCTGACCCCGGGAGACTCAACTCGGTCTATCATGATATGCTGCATGATGTGAGCCAAGTCTATCTGCACGCCAGTGTAAATGCAATAGATGACTAGTGCCTCCATAATTGTCACCCTACTGTGATGCCCTACCTTCGGAATAATGTTTCGCCCGACAAAGCGAGCGATGACTCGGGCAGATGGTATCATAGAAGTGCCACTCCTGGGCATGAAGCAGTTCTCGTCGTCCCACGAGTCTTGCATATCTCGTGTGTCTCGTATGGAATGAGACCCTCCGAGAATGTCAGTGCGAGGAGGAATCCACAAGCGAAAGTCTGGTACAGACGGCACTCCCAAGATCCCAGCCAACTCGCTGGTAGTGAATGTGATCTCAACGCCTCTGACCACGGAGCAGATGACAATCCGAGGACCATCTCGCGGGTCATCCTCGAATCGGTAGGTCAGGTTACTATAAAAGTACCTGACAAGCTCTGGGTAGACTGAATATGGCGTGGTGTACAAAGATGACCATCCCATCGCCTCTAACCTCTCCCGTATGCGAAAGGTCTCTAGCTCATCTAAGACTACCAACCGCCCGTACTCGATCGGTATGTCATAGAAGTAGTGCTCGAACAGGAACTCTGCCTGAGGTGATATGAAGAGGTCCTCATCGGTCACCTCCTGCCGTGGAGCATGTCCTATACCTCTGTCAGCCCTCCGTCCTCCTCTGGGCATGATGAACCTGCGGAGACAAGAAAGAAATTTCATTTTGATTAATTCCCTTGTTCATTTGTTGGATGAAGGGCATTTTTGTAAATTTTTTTGAAAATTTGAAATTGTTGCGAAAATGCGATTCGAACGTACTAGCATATGTATAAGACTTGGATAAACGTGCTGGGATGTTTCATTTGGTGAAAATCTAACATCTTGGCCGTGTAGAAGTAAAAATTCAGCAAGAAGGTAAAGGAAGAAATCCCTCTTTGGGCTATGTTTGAGATTTTTCAAAAGTTGAAATTTTGGCAAACCGAATGTGGGAACACCTTCCCCATGGTAATTTAGTCATGTGGGACTTGGTTTCATGTCAAAATTCATTTTGGTTTAAAAATGAGCCAAGTATTTGTAAAGTTGGAAACATTGAGATGAATAGTGATTTTTGAATCCTAAGATGTGAAATCTTGTGTTTCATGCTTAGTTTGGCTTGTAAAATGGTGGGAGCATGTTTCTAAACGTCCCTAGACATGATTCTAACCATTAGCATCAACCATTTTGCAGTTTTGAAGAAAAATCATATTTTGGTAAATGAAAACGCAAGAAAAGAGAAGAAGAGAATGAGACTTACTTGTGTTGTTGATCAATGCAAGCTTGCAGAGTGTTGGAAGTCTCAAATCACCCCTAAAACCCTTAGAGACCTTAAGGAGAAGTTTTCCCCAGAGGCAAGTTTGAAATGGAAATGTTTTGGAAATGAAACGAGTGGGCCATTTATTCTGTTTTTCGCGCAGAATGCTTTTTGGTCGATACTATTGGTCGATGCCATCGACCAAATGTATCGACCAATAGGGAAAAATTTCTGCTTTTGGGCTTTTGTGGAAATCTGATTTGTGATTTGTTTCTTGTCAATGTTGGACTATAATCTTGCTATGTTGATGATTTTAAGTATGATTTGGGCATTCCTTTCTATTGATCAAGTGATTTTGACAAGTTGATTTTCGATGTTGTGGATTTCTGATGTTTGCAGAATGGTGCTTCTGAGGAATCGTTTGATTGGTTCTGATAATTCCGGAGTTGAAGATGTGCCTGCTGGGACCCCGGACCAGCAAAGACAAGGAGAGCACCCCGCCCCTAATGGAGTTCCCGATGCTCCTGAAATCGGAAGCTTCAGAGACATTGCTAGCATTATGACCAACATGATGCAGCAACAAGCGGCGCAGTTCAATCAAATGATGACCGGATTTTTGGCTATGCGAGAAGAGAACCGAGCAAGTGGTTCAAGAAACCCTGGCCGTGCAGCTCCGTATGTGGAGAGGTCCACTGAGATCCCGCATACCAAACTGATGGAAAGTTTTCTTAAACTCCAAGTGCCATCTTTTACCTGAATGACCAAGGACACCCTCTTTCCTAATAGATGGTTGAGAGAATTGGAAAAGGCATTTAGACACCTGTAGTGTTCAGATAATCAGAAGGTGTTGTTTGCAGAACAGAAGCTCCAACATGAAGCTGATGCATGGTGGACCTCCACCAGGCCTATTCTCGAGAACCTTCATGCTGGTGTGGTTACTTGGGAGTTGTTCAAGGAAGCGTTTTGTAGGAACTATTTCCCTGAGTCGGTGAAGGATGCCAAAGAGGCAGAATTTATGGCATTGGTTCAAGGTACCCTTTTTGTGCTGGAATACCAGCAGAAGTTTGAAGAACTCTTTTTCTTCGCCCCTGATTCCTTGAGTTCCGATGTTGCCAAGGCGAAGAAATTTTTCAAAGGGCTGCGACCTTCGATCAAAGTCCACCTCACTGCCTTACCTCTTGGAGACTATGCTCAGGCCGTGGAGAATGCGAAGAAAATTGAGGAAACTGAGAAGGAGAATGTGCGAGCACAGAAACCTTGGCAATCCAGATCTTCTGGATTTGTTGATCGTACTGACCGTCGTTTTGTGAAGCCTGCACCGTACCCCACTCCCACCTATCAGCCCCGGAGTGTTGGGCCGAGTCCCAGTGCCGCTCATGTAGGCCAGTATGGCCAGACTAGTGGGACCCGACCTGCAGGAATTGTTCAGCCTTCTCTACCTGGAATGGTACACCCCAGGCCTGCATTTCAGAGACCTCCAGTGGCAGCTACCTCTGTTGGACCGAAGGATAATGTTTGCTTCTTTTGCAAACAGCCCGGCCATTTTGCCCGCCTCTGCCCCAAGAAGTCTGTTCAGCCCGGTGCTCCTGTTCAGAAGAGTGTCCCTGCCCCTCCTGCCGGCAGAGTCTTCAGTATATCTGGTACTGACCAAGAAGCTTGTCATGATGTTGTTACAGGTACATTGTTAGTCGCTTCTTTACCAGCATTTGTATTATTTGATACGGGTGCATCTCATTCATTCATTTCATCTACTTTTGCTGTGAAGACTAACCTAACACCCAAATGTTTGTCTAGTTATTTATCAATTTGTACCCCTGTTGGGTCTGCTGTTAAACTAGATAAAGTGTTAGAGGAATGTCCTGTTTGTGTTTGTGGTTTGAACTTGAAGGCAAGGTTAGTGTTGTTCGATATGAGAGATTTCGACGTGATCTTGGGAATTGATTGGTTGACATCCTACGACGCTGTGATCTTGTGCTCTTCAAAGAAGATCCAATTCCGATTGGAAGGGAATTCAGTTTTGGAGTTCCAAGGAAGGAAGGGAAGAGTGAGCAAGAAGACCTTGACCGCCTTAATGCAAGTCCACTCCCTAGTGGAGGATGTTTCATCTGGAAGCAAGGTTAAGGAAAAGAAGAGACCTGAAGATATCAGTGTAGTTTGTAACTTCGCGGATGTGTTTCCAGACGAATTATCAGGACTGCCCCCTGATAGAGAGGTTGAGTTTTCCATAGACTTAACTCCTGGAGCGTCTCCGGTGTCTAAAGCTCCTTACAGGATGGCGCCTACCGAGCTAGAGGAGTTGCAAGCTCAGTTGAATGAACTCCTGGATAGAGGTTTTGTGCAGCCAAGTGTGTCACCCTGGGGAGCTCCGGTCTTGTTCGTTAAAAGATGGTAGTATGCGCCTATGCATTGACTACAGAGAGTTGAACAAGTTAACGATCAAGAACAGATACCCGTTGCCTCGGATTGACGACCTGTTTGACCAGTTGAAGGGTGCGTCTGTTTTCTCGAAGATTGACTTAAGATCAGGGTATCACCAGTTGAAAATGAAGTCAAGTGATATCTTCAAGACGGCGTTCCGAACAAGGTATGGGCACTACGAATTCAAAGTTATGCCTTTTGGCTTAACAAATGCCCCTGCCGTGTTCATGGACCTCATGAACCGGGTATTTCAGGATGTGCTCGATAAGTTTGTGATCGTATTCATTGATGACATCTTGATTTACTCGAAGAATGAAGAAGAGCATGCGGAACATCTGAACTTCACTTTGCAAAGGTTGAGAGAAAAGAAACTTTATGCTAAGTTTAGCAAGTGTGACTTTTGGCTCTCAAGGGTAGTGTTTCTTGGCCATGTTGTTTCAGCCGAAGGTATTCGTGTCGACCCGGAAAAAGTGCAAACCGTTACCGATTGGGAAAGACCGAAGACCGTGACTGAGATAAGAAGTTTCCTTGGATTGGCAGGATACTATCGGAGATTTATCGAGAATTTTTCTAGGTTGGCTGCCCCTATGACTAAGCTAACTAGAAAGGAAGAGAAGTTTGTTTGGACCGAGTCTTGCGAGAGGAATTTTGAAGGGCTGAAGGTTAGATTGACAAGTGCCCCGGTTTTGACTATACCTGATAGTTCCGGTGGGTTGACAGTCTACACCGATGCTTCCATGATCGGATTGGGTTGTGTGTTGATGCAACACGGAAAAGTTGTGGCTTATGCTTCTCGGCAATTGAAAGACTATGAGCGGAATTATCCCACTCACGACTTAGAGCTTGCCGCCGTTGTTTTTGCTTTAAAGATTTGGAGGCATTACCTATACGGTGAGAAAATCGCTATCTTCACAGATCATAAGAGTTTGAAATACTTCTTCACCCAGAAAGAGCTGAATATAAGACAAAGAAGATGGCTGGAGTTGGTTTCTGACTATGACTGTGACATCCAATATCACCCAGGTAAAGCAAATGTAGTTGCAGATGCTCTTAGTAGGAAGAGTCAGAAGAAGGATTTGAATTTGTGTGCTTTGAGTCGACCTTTATTGCTGTCAATGGAAAGGTTTGGCTTAGAAGTGGTGCCTGAGGGTTCGGATTGTATTCTTTTTGCCATGACGGCAAGATCCACCCTTAGGGACCGGATAGTCGCTTTGCAAAGTTCTGACCCTGAACTGAGAGAGAAGGTTGGGAAGGTTATCACGAATTCAGAGATGGACCCTGCTTTTAGTACATCTTTAGATGGTGCCTTATTGTTTAGAGGTAGACTTTGTGTGCCTGCTGTTGATGAAATCAAGAAGGAAATATTGAAAGAAGCACACCAGTCGATCTTTACAATACACCCTGGGGGTACCAAGATGTATAAAGACTTAAGGGAACATTTTTGGTGGAATAGCTTGAAGGCGGATGTGGAAGACTTTGTTGCCAAGTGCGAGACTTGTCAGCGTGTTAAAGCCATTCGCCAGCCTCCGTCCGGACTACTTCAGCCCCTTCCCGTTCCTAGTTGGAAGTGGGAAGATATATCCATGGACTTCGTGACTAGCTTGCCGCGGACAAGTAAAGGAAATGACACTGTATGGGTGGTTGTAGATAGGTTGACTAAATCAGCCCATTTCATACCTATGAAGATCACCTACACTTTGGACAAGCTAGCTAGACTCTATGTGGACAACGTGGTTCGTCTACACGGTGTGCCGATGAGTATTGTGTCTGACCGTGATTCTAGGTTCACCTCAAGGTTTTGGAATGGATTGCAGAAAGCCCTGGGAACCCAATTAAACCTGAGTACAGCTCATCATCCCCAGTCTGATGGACAATCTGAGCGGACGATTCAAATTTTAGAAGATATGCTTAGATCTTGTGTGGTAGACATGGGTGGAAATTGGGATGATCACTTAGCTTTAGTGGAGTTTGCCTATAACAACAGTTATCAATCAACAATAGGCATGGCTCCTTTTAAAGCTTTGTACGGTAACACTTGTAGAACGCCTCTGTATTGGACTGAGACAGGTGAAAGGAAAGTCTTAGGCCCGGAAATGATTGAAGCTACAAGTGCTATGGTCGACATGATTAGAGAGAGGATTAAGTCTGCTCAGTCAAGACAGAAATCCTATGCCGACAAGAGAAGGACCGATCTGGAGTTTCCTATTGGAGAGAAAGTTTTCCTTAAGGTATCACCTATGAAAGGTGTGATGAGATTCAATGTGAGAGGGAAGCTTAGCCCCCGCTTCATCGGACCTTTTGAAATCTTAGAAAGGGTTGGACCTGTTGCTTATCGCTTGGCCTTGCCTCCATCTCTTGCTGGAGTTCACAATGTGTTCCATGTTTCGATGCTTCGGAAGTACATAGAGAACCCGTAACACATACTACAGCAAGCACCCGAAGGACTTAGTGCTGATCTTTCTTACGATGAAGGACCGGCTGAAATCCTAGATAAAAAGGACAAGCAGCTGCGGAATCGCACCATTCCTTTGGTGAAGATTCGGTGGAAGAACCATACCCCGGAAGAGGCTTCATGGGAAAAGGAAGAAGAAATGAAGGAGAAATTTCCTCATCTTTTTGGTAGCACAGGTACGCTTTCAATTTCGAGGACGAAATTCTTTTAAGGGGGAAGAATGTAAAATCCAGCTTTTACCTAACCCTGACCCGACCCGGTCATTGTTATGTTTGTAGGTCCAAAGACCCGAAGTGGTGGTAGGAGGGACTTATGGGCCCTACTGGTTGATGACGTAATGTCGGGATTCCATTTTATGGACATTGATGATGCTGCTCCTTCCTTGAGCACATTACCAGTGTTAAGTTAGAATCTGCGCACTGATGAAGAGCGAGACAGTTGAAATAGCAAACGGACTCCGGTGCATAATCCGAAGGTACTCCCTGAAACTAGACCTCTTGAGTGAACTGTAGGAGAAAACCCCATGCAATTTGACCTTGTATAGCCCTCCAAGTCCGCACCTAAAGTTGCTGTACTATTCTGTAAAATTCTGCAGAGTTTGTTTTGGTCGATACTATTGGTCGATACCATCGACCAAAGGTATCGACCAACAAGTCTGCTGAGCCCAGATTTAAAGATTCTTAGAATATTCTTTTCTATTTATTTATTCCTCGAGACTGGAGCCCTATCCTCGCGTCTTTAACATCTGGGAACGTGAGAGAGCCTCCCAAGAACTCCTCCTTGGTAGTGGTGAAGCATCTTCTTCATCAATCATTGCCAACCACTTATTCCTACCTTCTTGTTCCACTTTAAAGGTATGACTCTCTCTCCTAATCACTTTCTCACTCATCTTTTCTCTATTTTACTGTTGGGACCATGGTCAAGGTGCTGCAACCTTGCATACACCTTGCCATGAACCTTCTAAACCCCACACAATGATGTTTTCACCGATGTGACTATGATTGATTCACCTCTTGATCATTGACTACACATTTCCATGATTTATTGCTTACCAACTTGCTTTATTTACCAAAACTGAGATGAAGCTCGTGATTTACTTAATTTATACCTTGCATATGTGCTCCATGTTACTTCTAAACGATTCCCTACCTAATCCCCCATGTTTTCCCCTAATTTGCATTGAGTTATAGCCAATGCTATGATCTACAACTCTTAACCTTAATATGTCAATTTGGGGATTTCCAAATGGACCATTGGATTATGAAAGTTTCTTGATAATTAGTGTCCCCATGTTGTGCCTAGACTATCCTCCAAGTTTCATGTCAATCCGAGACCAGGAAGACCAAATCTGGGCAAGAATCCGAAAAGCCAGCTTGCTGTCCTGGAATTGAATTGGTCGATACTATTGGTCGATACTATCGACCAAATGTATCGACCAATAGAGCTACTGTCAGCAACTTTTGCCCAGTTCGGATTCGTTTGATCTCCGATTGTTCTGATTTCTTCTCTAACCTTTCATATATGCTTGTTTAGGACTTTAAGACTATTTGGGCCACTGCTTGTGATCTTGGACCATTCTCTTCTCCGATTCAAGGTAAGGATAGTTATCGATGTAATTACCTAGGATATGGAAATCTTGACTTGGTATTCCTATCCTAGTAAATATAGTTTCTAATTCATATCCTTATCATGTTAGACTTGCTACATATGTATTTTAACAGTAGCTTTGTGTTTACATTATATTACTTCAATGTTGTATCATGTTTATCAATTTCAATATATGATGACTTATGTCAATGTCATGAATCGAATGTTTATTATGACGTTGTATCTTGTGAACTGATATGATGAACTTGGGCATGTGATTGCTTAAGTATAACTTGGGATTGAGGGGTACCCTACTGGTGCTTCTGTCCTTGGACATCGGAGGGAATAGTATGGGATATTCTCCGAAGGTGTCCATTGACGCTTTCCCGGGTTATTGAATGACATGCATAGGATTTGTCTAGATGTATGGCTAGGATGTCCCTATCATATCAGACCCGATTCGGAAGGGCATTGAGACCGAACAACCCGTGGTAGTAGTGTGGATTTGTGGGCGCTCAAGACCGGTATCCACTCCGTGAGAGGACATAAATTGCATTACGGTTACCCGAAAGGGGCCATTTATTGGTAGGGTTACAAATGGCTAGACTTGGGCTCACGGGCACTCAAGACCGGTGAAATGATCCGTGAGAGGGACGTGAGAGCTTCCCGTTTACCATTTGTGAATGACCAATAGGGTTGATGAGTCCGGTGAGTAATATCCGTGACTCTAGTGTGAAGGATACCGGAAAGGATCTCGAGAGGGGAGGAATGGAAGTATCTGGAACTGGCATGATATGATTAAGTAGATGACTTGCATTGGGCTAGGCTATACCCTGACATGCGCCAATACTTAGACCAAACGGTGATGTGAGAGAGCGGTGACCGACACCCCCAACCATGGATTTGTCCGAGAGGGATGCAGGACCCAAGTCACCCCGGTGATGAGTGACTGAGACTACCCAAAGAAGTATGGTGCTATGACTTAAAGCATGTCTACCATAGATGACCAGCATACTTAGAATAAAGTCATATTGCATTATATGCCTCATATCATCTGCATCATTTTATGATTATCTTGTGGTTTATGTGTGGGAGGATAACTTCCTTGCTGAGTTCTTTTGAACTCATTCCTTTTCTGTTGCAATATTTTGTTAGGCTATTCTATAGGTGACTACTCTGATGGCACCCTGAGACGGACCCGGATACCTCATACTACTATCCGGAGGCTAGCTACACTGAGACTTCGGTGACCATACCGAAGAAGATCACCCGGCGTACCAGGGTTAGCCCTGGAGTTGTATGGGAGCAGTCATGTTGGATCTCCATGGTCCTCACTTTTGAGGAGGACATATCCATTGTGGAGGAGACCTATGAGTAGTTACTACTTCTTTTTGTGACAGTTAAACTTAGAAGAATTGTAATAACTTTAATTTATCTTCATAACTTGAGACTTGTACTTAACTTAATTTTGACCTCACTTCCGTTTGGTGAAGGAGTGGATTCCGCCCACTGCCTTCTTAAGTTATCTGATTTGATATTTATTTCCGCACTCTGATTATGTCTGACACCTTATTTTTGAATTCCATGATCATTCATTGTTAGTTTATGATTATTATCTGTTCATGATTGTATTATCGTTGATGTGGATTATGTGGTCCCTGAACTATGGATCTGCGGGGTTGTGGATCACATCCCGGGTATGCCAGATAGGGTACCGGCTGGGTGGATGTGACAGACTAGACCTTTGGGTTCTCGGACTTGCAATACGGATTTCGGGTTAGAAAAACGAGGGTTGTTACAATGATTGGACATGATTTGAAGGCATTCCCCTATGTTAGGTGAGTTGTAGGTTTTGTGAGAAGCTCATTTGATTTTGATAAGAATTGGACCTTCATTTCCTTGACTTGGGCTTACTGTCAGCCTGGGTTGACTGCTTGGGTTGACTGGGCCAATCGACCCACAGTGATAGAATCTGTTTAAGATCCTCTGTTTAGGTTTTTGATGCTCTATATAATAGAACTTCATGTTTCCTAGCCTCCTCTGTTTCTAAAACCCCTAGCGAACATGGAGAACTCCTCTCAAAGCCTCTCCTTGGTGTTGGTGAAGAACTCTTGCAAATTTTCAAGTTCCTCTCTTGTTCCTTCAATCAAAGGTTAGTAATTTCTCTTACATGGTGTTAATCTACTCTTACTATGATCTATTATTCTCTGTACTGAGATTATGAAGAAGATGTTGTATCCTTGCAATTATCTTTTCTACAATCTCCATTCATTCTTATGGTGCTATGATCTTCATATTGATCTTAACCATGATTCTTGTGATTTCTTCTTGAAACTATGATCATACTCTTGATTTGACTTCTCTAGCATGATGGATACATCTTCATGGTCATTCTTATCTCTGATCTACTGTTTTAATCTACTAGAATGAGATCTTATCATCTCTAGTTCTTCTCTTCAGTTCATAGCTTGTTTTCATTGAAAACTATGGTTTCTACTAAATTAGAAAGTCATGTTTCCAAATTAGTAAGTATTGGTTTTGGTTAGTGTTTGGTGTCTAATCTATGCTAATTAGTCATAGATTACTATTTTAGAGGTTTCCTCCATGTTTCATAGTGTTTTGGATCTTGTAGAATGAGTTTCAGATAAAAAATTAGATTTTTGCTACACACTGTTCATTGGGTAGAATGCCTGGGTTGTTTGGACCAATCAACCCAGCCAATCTTCCCAGGAAGACAGCAAGGAATTTCTTCGTCTATCTTGATTTGTTTGATGCCTATTCTTTTAGGATTGCTTCCTAATGACCGTATAATGCTTGTTTAGGGTTTGTTTGCTAACTTTGGATCCATTCTCTTGTTCACCCAGAATATCTTTGAAGTTAATTAAGGTAAGGACAGTTATTTCCATATTAACATAGATTGCGTGAATCTTAGTTTCTAATTTTGGAAACTCGTAGATTTTCTACCATTATTATAGTTTCTTAATGTGAAACCTAGCCCAAACCTAGCCCGGGGCACCCTATTTATTTTGGGTGAAGAAAGACTTGTTTAATGTTAGACCTTGATGTAGGAGCTTGATTTCAGTATTACTATCTTTGAAAACCTTAGGAAGTCATGTCAGACCTTTCCCTTAGGGTAGGTCCATGTCCCAAAGTGAAGGAAGAGGTCTCTATGGCCCCTCTCGGTAGAAGACATGGTATTTGACCCGAAACCCATGGATGTGGTAGATGGTGCTCCATACTTGGATGCATTGTCAGTGTTAGTTAAGAATCTGCAGCCTGATGAAGATGAGCTTGGTTGGTGGACCTAATAAACTCCCGTGCTCAATCTGAAGGTATTTCTAGAAACTAGACTTCTTGATTGACTTGTAGGAGAAAACCCCACTCAATTTGACCCTTTATAGCCCTCCGAATCCTTGTCTAAAGTTTCTGTTCTTGTCTGGTCGATCAGTTGCCTGATCAACCAGCCAACTGACTCGATCGGCCATCAGATCACCAGTCGACCAGCAGTTGTTAACTTCGAAAAATAACAAAAATCTTGACAATTTTGACCCTACCTTTTTGGAACTCGTGAATGAAGGTCTACCCTAATCATTGGAACTCCAGAGAACGAGGAGTGACATTCCCTAGGCCATCTCTTGGTGTTTGTGAAGATTATTGGCTCTAATCATTGGCATTCCATCTCAATCACTTCTTCAAGGTATGGATTCTCTTCTTCTTCTTCTAATCTACTCAATCTCCTATTAATTTCTACTCTTGGGACCATGGCCGAAGTGCTGCAACCTTGCAAACACTTGGCCATGAGCTTCCCCTTTCATTTCCATCAATCTCACTTCATTCTTGCTATGATATACTTCCATTATGATTACTTACATTGCAATTCCATGATTTCTTTCATTTCAACCTATTCTTTAATTCAAACCGATGAGTAGATGTATGCTAGGTCTGAATTACTATGGATTTGTTATTCTAAGTTAGTTCTTATCATTCCCTTAATTGATTCCCCATCATTCCTTGCAATTGCAATCAATTCCAATTCAATTCGTGATGTTTAGCATGTAGAACCTAGGGTTTCAATTTGGGTATTCCTAACTGGACCGTTGGATCTTGATGAAACTTAGTGTAGTGTTCTTATATTGCCATAATCATTCCCTCCAAGTTTTGGATCGATCGGAGCACCGGAAGATCAGTTTCGGGCCAAATCTCCATTTCTGCCCGTTCTTGTTTGCTCTGGTCGACTGGCAGTTGACCAAGATATGACAGCAACTCTGTACTAGCCGAATTGCTCTGTTTGACCTCCGATTCGATTGTTTTCTTCTCTAATGTTGCTTATGTGTTGTTTAGGGTACAAACACTGACTTTTGGGCTATTCTTGGTGATTATTGGTATTATTCCAACTCGATTAAGGTAAGGATGGTTATCACCATAAATACATAGGCTATGTGCTTATGCCTTGATTTTCATAACTTGGTGAACATGGTCTCTTTATTACTTTTGAACATCATAGGACTATTATACATGCTTTAGAACAGTAGTATTGTGATTTCATATATTCTTGTTATAATGATTAATTATTATTGTCACTTATACTTATGATGAATCATTTCAATATTATGACTGAACTTCCATTATGATGATGTATCAAATGTATGTGAGATGTTGGACTTGAGTATGTGGTTGCTTAGGTATACCTTGGGATTGGGGAGTGTTCTATTGACGCTTCTGTCCTTGGGCATCGGAGGGAATAGTATGGGATGTTCTCCGAAGGTGCCCATCGACACTTTCCCGAGTTATTGAATGACATACATAAGATTGTCTAGTTGTGTGGCTAGGATGTCCCTGTCGTATCAAACCCGAATCGGAAGGGCATTGAGACCGAACGACCCGTGCTAGGGTATGGTTTGATGGTGCTCAAGACCGGTAACCAACTCGTGAGAGGACATAAACCATACTACGGATACCGGAAAGGGGCCATTTATTGGTAGGGTTGTAAATAGCTAGACTTGGGCTCACGGGCGCTTAAGACCGGTAACCAACCCGTGAGAGGACGTGAGAGCTTCCCGTCTATTATTTGTGGATGACCAATAGGGTTGATGAGTCCGTAGTCTCGGACTATGCTGACTCTAGTGTGAAGGATACCGGAAAGGATCGCCCGAGGCGAGGAATGGACGTATCTGGATCTGACATGATATGACTGAGTAGATGACTTGCATTGGGCTAGGCTTTACCTTGACATGTGCCAATACTTAGACCAAATGGTGATGTGAGAGAGCGGTGACCGAAACCCCAGCCAAGGTTGTCCGGAAGGTTTCAGGACCCAATTCCCACAGGCTTGAGTGATTGAGACCTACTCAAAGAAGTATGGTGCTATTCCAGATTTAATTGACAGGGGAAAGATCCTTACCTGGATTCGCTTTCCTAAATAATGAAGTATACGCAGCGGAAGTAAATCTGGATCCACGTTCTCGTTCCACCACCAAAGCTCTACCGGGTGATTCCACAATCACTAGGAAAGGGAATAATTTCCACAACCCAAATGCCGTGTGGGAAGAAGGATGGATGAGTGATCTAAAGCAAAGGAAGGAAACCTCCAATGAATTTCTCCTTCTTGTGTTTCTTGGAGAAAGGGAGAGAGAGATGGAGCCACCTCTTTTTTGGAAAAGCTCTCGTACGAATGAATCACTCTTACTCAACTGAGGCGGTGGTTAAAAATATACAACATATATTCTGTAACCGCCCTAATATGTGAGTTTCCTGATTTGCCCTTGGGCATCTAATTTATTAATTATATTAATAAATTCCAACATGTCCTTACCTTGATTATCGTCGAAGATAATCCAAAGATCAAAGAGAGAGGCTCCAAACTTAGCAATTAAACCCCTAACAATTATAGATATAGCATTAGGAAAGATGCCTAAAAGATCAGAGATCAAACGAATCAAATTGAGCGAAAAACAAAGCTACTGACTTCATTGGTCGATTGATTGGTCTACTGACCCAGTCGACCAACAGAGTTAGTACAAAGCAAATACGGGAATTCTGATCCGAAACTCAATCTACAGGGATCGAAACTTCACGAAACTTGGAGGAAAACTATAGGATAGCATTCTAACACTAAGGGAGTAAAGATCGGGCACTAATAATGATTAAAAACATTACCTTCAATTTAAAATCATGGTTTCCCCAATTGGGTGAAAACCCTAGAATTCGATAAAAATATACTATGGAACTCACATAAAAGACAAGGGATGATTTAGATCTCATCCAAGAAAAGGTAACCAGAATCAAATACAAGTACGCCATGAAAATTAGATTCGGTCTGCTAAGAAATCAGATCCATAAGAAGAACTAGGGTTTCAAATGGATCTTACAAGAATTACGGTAGAGATCTCTATGCTGATCATAAACCCTAAAGAAAGAATGAGATCATGGAAGAGATGGTTGCAAGAATGCAGCATCTTTTTCCCAATCTCAATCAAGAACAAGATCGAAGAAAGAATAAATTACAATATAGAAGAGATACTAACCTTAGATTGACAGATCGGAGATGAGAGGCTTCAGATCTTGCAGAGGAATCTTCGAAATCATGGAAGAGAGTATCAAAAGAGTCTTCCCACATTCTCAGAGTGTTTTGGAGGCAGAGGATACTAAGAAACATGAAGTGTGTTTAAATAGAGAGTGAAAACCCCTAAAATTGGAGTTTCTTGGATTTAACACACCATTGGTCGAATGCTTGGTCGACTGGCTCAGTCAACCAATCAGGTCAGCAAAGTTCAAACACGAAATTGGAGGATCAAATGGACAATAAACCTCAGGGGCTTTTGCACACACATCAAGTGACATACCTAGTGTGTAGAAATGCCTTCGAACCAAGTCAAATAATACTCCAAGTCTTTCAACTAATCTCATCTTCAAACAAGTGCAGCTTTCTTTCCAAATCTGCACAGACTTCCAAGTATGGAATTCCATCATCAACATCCATGGGTTTTTAGTCAAACACCATGTCTTCTATTGAGATGGCCCATAGTTGGCTTCTTCCTTTACTTCGGGTCTTCAGACCTAAAAACAACCGGATATCCGGGTCAGGGTTAGGCCTAGGATAGGGCTGGATTTCACAATAACCCTATTGGTCGATTGGTTGGTCAACTGGCCAGTCGACCAATCAGATGACCAACTATGTCAGCAACTCCAAAACAGGGATTTAATGGGCCTTACTCATATATCTTTGGGTGGGCTTCATATCACACCTCAAACAACTTACCTAGCATTGAGGGATGTCTTTAAACCAGGTTCAACTAGGCTTTAGGCCCATCAACCAAGTTCTTCTTCATCAATGTGCAGTTCAACTCCAAATCCACTAAGGTTTCAATAAGGAAGCACCATCATCAATATCCATGGGTTTCGGGTCAAACACCATGTCTTCTACTGAGATAGCCCACAAAGACTTCTTCCTTCATTTTGGGTCTTTGGATCTACACTAAGGGAGAGGTCTGACTTGACTTCCTAGGACCTTCCAAGGATAACAACACTGTACTTAAGGTCCAACTTCAAGGTCAAACATCAAACAAGTCCTTCACCAAAAACAGATAGGGTGTCCTAGTTAGGTTTGGGCTGGATTTCACACATATGAGTTTGCTCCAGATGACGCATACTATGCCCAAGGTGCTGGCTACGATGACTAGGACGGTGAAGAATTCCATGGTGAAGGAATATCGTATCAGGATTAGTCACACCCATGTGCTAGTTACGCGTTTAGATTCGGAGACCTTTACTTTTAGAAGTGTTCTCTATAGGCTTGAAGAGACACTAGTTTAGTTTTGATTACTTCTTTTCTATTCCTTTTATTTTGGGAATCGGTTGTAATCTTTCCTTTTTAGTTTCGAGCTACATTCCGTTGTACTTGTAGAGAGATTTTCTGCTACACTCTACTTTGATTTATTATATTGGTATTATTTTTCCGCACTCTGATTATACATGGATCTTGATTTTTTAGTTAATTTAGCATAACATTGATTTAGTCTTGTTCTTAATTATATTATTGTGAATGTGGGGGGTTGATTTCCTCGATGCTGATCTTCGAGGTTGTGGATCACACACTTGGGTATGCCGGATAGGGTACCGGCTGAGTGGATGTGACACTCCCTCCCATTAAATCCCCTCCTCCACCCATACTTGAGCCCACTCCCCACTTTTAAACCTCCCACCTCTAATGGAAACCGCTCCTCCCACCCCCATCCCAACTCGAGTCCCCCCGTAACTCTCTAATCGAAGCCTAACCCCCTGATTCTTGCCAACTATCCTTTTAAACTCTAGGCCCGCTTCCCTCTCATCACTTTGGCCCAACTCCTTACACTCTTTGCTCCCTTCAGGTAGCACTCCCAAGCCCATTTTAACCCAACCTATCTGGCCCTCTGTGAAACCCAGCCCTAACCTTGACCTAGAAACCCTGTTGTTTGTAGGTCCGACAACCCGAAGTAAGGCAAGAAGTCAACTATGGGCCATCTCTGTGAAAACCCACCTAATCCTAACCTTGCTGTTGTACCAAATGTATACATACCATATGCATTGTTCGATTTATTCTCTTTCGTATGAGTTGCCTAGTTTTGTTTGGTAGACGTTTACATCGAAGCTAATCTATTCTCTCTACAATTTCTTCTTGTGCCTCCCATTCCTTTTGGTCTTCTATCCCTGTTGTTCTAGAGTGGATCTTCATACACTCTATAACCTTGTGAATTCTCCACATGATGATTTTGAAGAGAAATCAAGTGTGATCTTCGTGATTTGTTAATCCTTCGAATTGCTTCTGATTTCAAAGCATGTTAGATTTACTCCTTTGTTTTCATCACAAAAGACTTATTGTTTTTTGTTTTCTGAAGATTTTGGGAGAAGAAAGTCAAGATAAAAGTGATGTATCTCTATTTCTTTGGAAGCCAAGTACTCTCCCAATTTCGAGGACGGAATTATTTTAAGGGGGGGGGGGGAGAATGTGAAATCCAGCCCAAAACCTAAATTAGACACCCTATTTGTTTTGGATGAAGAAGAACTTGTTTGATGTTTGACCTTAGTTGGACCTTGAGTATGGTTTGACCTTAGTTGGACCTTGATATGTTTAGAAGGTCCTAGGAAGTCAAGTCGAACCTCTCCCTTAGTGTAGATCTAAAGGCCCGAAGAGAAGTGAAAGTCAACTATGAGCCATAGCAGTAGAAGACATGGTGTTCGACTCCGAACCATCGGAGTTAGACAATGATGCCCCATATTTGAAGACCTTGGTTGATTTAGAAAAGAGACTACGCCTTGATGAAGAGAAGATTGGTTGATGACCTTAGAGCTTGGTTAGATATGATGCGAAGCCATTCTTCCATGCTAGGTAAGTTGTAGTTTATGTGTTTACAGTTTCGTTTGATTCCGAGTAGTGGAAGGCCCTCAATTCCCTGTTTCCGGCTAAGTTGACAGCCTGGGTCGACTGGGCTAGTCTACCCAGCCAATCAACCCAAGGATACTGAACTCAAGCAGAATTTGTTGTTTAGGTTATTTTGCTATATATACCTCATGACTTCGTGATTTTAGTATCCCTAGCCTCCAAAACACCTAGAGAACGAAGGGAACTCATCTCCAAGCCTCCATTGGTGTGGAAGAAGATCTACATTCAACTCTCAAGCTTTCTTTCTCTTGTTCTTCAATCAATGGTTAGTAATCTTACTTCTATGTTATTGATTTATTCTTTCTATGATCATTCTCTTCTCTAATATGAGATTATGAAGAAGATATTGCATCTCTGCAATCATATCTTCTACAATCTCTTCTCATTCTATATGCTATGATTTCATATTCATTCTCAACATGATTTTCATGATTTCTTCTTAAACTATGATCATATTCTAATTTCGATTTCTTCTAGCATTATAGATGTATTCTTATGATTATTCATACCTTTGATTTACTGTATTCATATACTAGAATGAGATCTCATCATGTCTAGTTCATCTCTTTCATTCATAGCATGTTTTCGACGAAAACCATTTTGTTTTCCAAATTAGAAAGTAAGATTCTAAATTAGAAAGTCATGAATTTTGATCATGGATGGTGTCTAATCCATGCTAGATAGTCTTATTATGTTTGTGTGACGTTCCCCTTCGAATTTTTGATGAATCGGACTTCAAACGAAGAAGTTATGACTGATTTGGTGTTGCTATCGAACACTTTTCTGGGCAGATTGCATGGGTCGACTGAACCAGTCAACCCAGCCAATCAACCCGCAATGACAGCAACTCCGTTTTTTATCCATTTCGACTCCAATCTTTTGGAATCGCTTCTTATGACCTATACATGTTTTGTCAAGCTTGTTTAGGTGATTTTGGATTTGTTCTCTGATCTCTTATTTGAAGACTATAAGTTCGGATTACGAGGTGAGTATTCCAACTCACAATATGCCTATTTACATGTCTTTATGTATTATGATATGAATGCATGATTAAACTATTGGTGTTTGGTTTTCTTTACATCATGATACTTCTGCAACTACAGTAGCTTGTCCACATTGTTAATTTAATATTAGAATTGATTATTGATTATGAGTATGTGTTATGGACTATGATGTGGATATGGATGTTACTATGACTTGTATGGAATCATGATGTGATGTGGATGCCTAGGTCGTAGTTGTAGAATGGGGAATGCCCTATTGGCGTTTTTGTCTTTGGACATTAGTGGAAGTGGTATGGGACGCTTTTCTATGGTGCCCCTTGACTCTTTCCTTAACTATTGGTTGACATACCTAGGATTGGTCTAGCAGTGTTTGGCTAGGAATACCCCTCTTATATTAGACCCGATTCGGAAGGGTATTGAGACTGAACAACCCGTGGTAGCAATGGGGATTCATGGGCGCTCAAGACCGGTAACCAACCCGTGAGGGGACATGAATCACATTGTGGGGGCCATTTATTTGTAGGGTTGCATATGGATAGACTTGGGCTCACGGGCACTCAAGACCGGTAACCAACCTATGAGAGTGTAAAACCCAGCCCTAACCTTGACCCGGAAACCTTGTTATTTGTAGGTCCAGTGACGTGAAGTAAAGTAAGAAGTCAGCTTTGGGCCATCCAGTGGAGGACTTGGTGTCTGGCTTTGAATCCATGAGAGTTGATGATGAGGTTCGATTTATGGAAACTGAATCTTGATGAAGATCGGATTAGTTGATGGACTTGGAGTGCTCTCTATCATGGTTTGAAGGCATTTCTACCTATTAAGTAAGTCACTTGATATGTGTGCAAAACCCCTTTAGGATTGGATTTGATCTGGGTCTTCAATTCCCTATTTAGGAGTTGCTGGAACGATTGGTCGATTGATTGGTCGACTGGACCAGTCGACCAATCCACTCGACCAATGGGTGTTGTCTTTGGCAATTAGGTCTTGCTTGCTCTATTTAAGTCCAATCTCGAGTCTAGTTCATATTTTCTGCCTCCAAACTCTTTGGAACGAACCAAAGACCTCTGCAAGTCATCTCCTTTGCATCCTTGGTGTTTTTCTTGACGGATCTTCGTCAAAACTCTTCCTTTTGCATCAAAGGTATGTCTACACTCTCTTCTTCTTCTCCATCTCTGTTTTTCTTTCCTTTTTGAGTTGAGACAGTAGAGGAGATGCTGCATTCTCTGTTGCAAACATCTCTGGACTTGTCTCTCATGATCTTCCTAAGGATTAATGGCTAATGCAATGATCTTAACCATGATCATTGCAAGCTTTTGAAGGAATCATGATCAAACCATGATCTAGTCTTTGTTTATATTTTGATTTGAATTCTGATCTCCTTAGATCTACTATATTGATCATGTTAGTAGTCAATTGTTGTGTTTTCTTTTCATGATCCATGATCTATCAATCTCTAGTTGTTTCTCTTCTACCATACCATGTTTTCTTCATGAATCATGATAGTTACATATATGGTAGGTTTTGTTTCCTTATTTAGATTTATGCTCTTAGGTCTATTTTCTTGAAGATCTAAGTATGCTTTTCATGATACCTTTACCTGAATCAATGATTCATTCTCCTATTGTTCTTGTCTTTGATTTCTATCTTGAATTCTTCAACAACCATGATTGATCTAATTATGGTAACTTTTTGTTTCCTAATTTGTATCTTGATGACTTGATTTGATTAGTGTTTTGAGATCCCCTATATGTTAGGATACTACTAATGTAGTTTACCCCTTGATTAGTACCCTTTTGAACCACCAAATTCGGATTTTAAATCCTAAAACTCTGATTTTATAGGCTACTGTCTGCATTGGTCGACTGATTGGTCGACTGGACCAGTCGACCAATCCACTCGACCAATGAGTACAGCAACTCCAGAATTGGTCTGTTTTGGATGTTTTGGTATCTTTTCTGTTAGGGATCTTTCCTAATATGTTGTATACACTTGTTTAGGACCTTCTTCTCAAGTTTGTCAAGATCTTACTTGATTTCTTAGGATTCCTCTGCAAGTTATAAAAGGTAAGGATGGTTACTTCTTTAACAACATAAATTGCATATCTTAGTTTCTATATTTGAATCTTGTTAAGTTATTTCTTTAATTAGATTCTTATAATGTTATACTACTGTGGTACTGTCTTGATATCAGTAGCATTACTTATTTATATTGAATTGACTCATGTATGATTTACTTACCAATTATATACAAATTGATTGTAATTATTGATTTCTTTCCATATATGAAGTTACCATATATGTGATGTTATGAATTGATGCTTGTGTATGCTTAAGTATGGTTTGGAAAGGAGAGGTGTCCTTTTGACACTTCTGTCCTTGGACTACTACGGGAATATTATGGGATGTTTCCGGAGATGCCCTCTGGACACCTTCCTAAACTGTTGGATGACATATCTAGGACTGTCTAGTAGTGTTTGGCTAGGAAGTCCCGTTATGTCAGACCCTAATCGGAGGGGTATTCAGACCGAACGACCCGTGGTAGCAATGGGGATTCATGGGCGCTCAAGACCGGTAACCAACCCGTGAGAGGACAGGAATCACATTGTGGGGGCCATTTATTGGTAGGGTTGCATATGGATAGACTTGGGCTCACGGGCGCTTAAGACCGGTAACCAACCCGTGAGAGGACGTGAGAGCTTCCCGTTTACCATATGTGGATGACCAATAGGGTTGATGAGTCCGTAGTCAGGGACTATGAGGACTCTAGTGTGAAGGATACCGGAAATGATCGTCAGGGACGAGGAATGGACGTATCTGGATCTGACTTGATGTAACTAAGTAGAAGACTTGCATTTGGCTAGGCTTTACCTTGACATGCGCCGGTACTTAGACCAATGGTGATGTGAGAGAGTTGTGACCTATACCCCGAGCCATGGAATGTCCCGAGGGATGCCGGACCCATTACCAACTGATGATGAGTGATTGAGACCTTCCCAAAGAAGTACGGTGCTATGACTTAAAGCATGTCTGCCAATAGAGACTAGCATATGTAGAGTTAGATTCATACATTCATTGTTTGTTTCATACCATATTGCATTTATGTTTGTTTTGAAATCCTGCCATTTATGTTATTATGGATTTAACTGCCTTACTGAGTTTCTTTGAAACTCATTCCTTTATTGTACAATGTTTGTTAGACTATTCTACAGGTTCTGAATATCATGACGGCCCGTATGAAGAAGCGCAAGGAGAAGAGGCATATCTCCAGGAAGGTGATTGCGGTTACAACAATTACACTGAAGATCCCGCGAGTGGTTATGCTCCGTACGATGCTTAGTCCGACCATAGAGTGGAAGCGCCCTTGTGCTGTTTATGAGATTTATACTTATAGGGATGTTGTCTATAAGATTGAGAACAATTTAGTTACCTATTGTTCCTGCTATTGGGATTAGATTCTATCTTGCTTATTCTCTTTTAGAGCTACTTTTCCGCTGGTTGTAGAGTGGGATTTCACCTCACTTTACTTATCTGATTTAGACACTCTGATTATATCTAGTACTCTGAGTTATATATGATTCATCTTTTTCTTATTTGGATCTATGGTTTATCTTCCGCACTTTTATTATTTATTGTTCATGATTATGTTATTGTTTATGTGGGAGGTTGATTACTCGATACCTGATCTTCGAGCTGTGGATCACACTCTCGGGTATGCCAGATAGGGTACCGGCTGGGAGGATGTGACAGAGAGGACGTGAGAGCTTCCCGTTTACTATATGTGGATGACCAATAAGGTTGATGAGTCCGTAGTCTGGGACTATGCTGACTCGAGTGTGAAGGATACCAGAAAGGATCGCTAGGGGCGAGGAATGGACGTATCTGGATCTGAGTTGATATGACTAAGTAGAAGACTTGCATTGGGCTAGGCTTTACCCTGACATGCGCCAATACTTAAACCAAATGATTATGTGAGAGAGCAGTGACTTAAACCCCAACCAAGGTTGTCCGTAAGGTGTACCGACCCATTGCCAACCTAGGATGAGTGAATTGAGACCTACCCAAAGAAGTATGGTGCTATGACTTAAAGCATGTCGGCCAATAGAGACCAGCATACATACATAGAGTTAGAAGCATATTGCATTTATTGTTTCATATCATTGCATATATGTTTGTTTGTGAATGCATGTGAAGATGCTTATTGTGTTTGGATTACTTGCTAAGTTCTTTTGAGCTTACCCTTCGGGGGACTTGTTTTTAGATGACATTGCAGGTACGAAAGAGAACCCGTGCCCCAGTATGGAGGACCTTTCCGTACATGGTACAGCTCCGGATGTCCTTGGACAAGGTAATGAACAGCGAGGCAGCCAACACTCGGATTCGGACTGCATTAACGGCTCCCATTGACGACAGCCGGCATAGTCTTATTCGTCGATGGAATCGTGCGCTAGGTGCTAATCAGAAGCTTCAAGAGCATGACTGTGAAACCCAGCCCTAACCTTGACTCGGAAACCCTGTTGTTTGTAGGTCCAACAACCCGAAGTAAGGCAAGAAGTCAACTTTTGGCCATTCCAGTAGATGACTTGATGGCTGGAGTGAAATCCATGAGTGTTGATGTCAGTGTTCCATCTATGGAAACTGCACCCTGATGAAGATCGGATTAGTTGATGGACTTGGAGTGCTCTCTGTATTGGTTCGAAGGCATTTCTACCTACTAGGTATGTCACTTTAGGTGTGTGCAAAACCCCTTGATGTTTGGACTTGATCTGAACCTTCAATTCCCTATTTTGAAGTTGTTGTTCTGATTGGTCGACTCATTGGTCGACTGGACTAGTCGACCAATCAATCGACCAATTGATTCTGTTTTTGAAAATTAGGTCGTGGCTACTCTATTTAAGTTTAGTCTCGGGAATACTCCACCTCATCTGCCTCCTAAGCCTCTGGAACAAGTTAGAACCCCTTTCTAATCAATTCCCTTGCATCCTTGGTTGATATCTCGCAAGAACTCAAGTGATCTTCATCCTCCTGCATCAAAGGTATGTTTATGATCTCTTTTCTTTCTATCTTTGATTTTCTTTTCTTCAACCTTGTTCTTGTTTAAGATCAGGAAGATGATGTTGCATTCTTGCAACCATCTATTCCATGATCTCATTTGATTCCTTAAGATCTATGATCACCGTCATGATCTCAACCTTAACCAATTAGATTCTTGAAACCCTAGCCAATTATTTCTTGAAACCCTAACCCTTGAATGATCATTCTGGAAACCTTTCGGTAACCTCCCATGTGAGGGAAACCTCATGGGTAATATTTAGGTTGATCTAAATTTAATATTCTATAGTTTTTCTTGTTGTTATTGGCAAATCATTAATTCCCTCCCTCCTGTGATCTCAACCTTTTTCATGGGAGCCAAAAAGGGTGAAACCCTAATTCTTGGATATATGTTAATTGACCCTGTTAATAGCCAATCAATGTGTTTTCCTTACAAGAATTGTATCCTATCATCCTCTAATTATTTACCCTTGATCATACTGTGTTTTCTTCATGATCCATGATTTAACCTAATTAGGTAACTTTTGGTTCCTATGTTGTAACTTGGAAACTTGATTTGGTTGGTGGTTTGATGTCCTCTATATACTAGGATACTACCATTATAGTTTCCCTCTTATTTTGTACCCTTTCGAACCACTAAATTCGGTTTCTTAATCTAAAAATTCTGATTCTTGAAGGCTACTGTCTCTGTTGGTCGACTCATTGGTCGACTGGGGCAGTAGACCAATCAGTCGACCAATGAGTACAGCAACCTCATTCTTGGTCTGTTTTGATTGATTTGAGATCTTTCCTTCTATGTATCTTTCCTAACATGTTGTATACACTTGTATAGGACTTTCTTCTCAGGTTTAGTCAAGGTCTTACTTGATTTCCCTAAGTTCCTTTACAAGTTATAAGGTAAGGACTGTTATTCTGTAATTACATAGATTGCATACTCTTGAGTTTATACTTTATGGAACTCTGAGTTTAACTATTGTTCTTGTACTTTGTACTTCTGTTATACTACTGTAAGTACAGTAGCACTTTACTTATGTTTTCTTTTTCATTATTCAAGCTTATAAGAATTGCTTATTACTATATTGTCTAATGATTAGATCATGATTGTATACTCTCTTTTATATGATGATGTGTTGACTGTGTATGTCATGACTGATCTGGGATTGTATTTGATTAGGTATGATTTGGGATTGTGAGGTCCTATTGACACTTCTGTCTTTGGACATTATCGGAAATAGTATGGGATGTTTCCGGGGTTGTCCATCGACGCTTTCCCGAATTATTGATTGTCATACCTAGGGCTGTCTAGCAGTGTTTGGCTAGGATGTCCCCGTTATATCAGACCCAAATCGGAAGTATATTGAGACCGAACGACCCGTGGCAGCAATGGGGATTCACGGGCGCTCAAGACTGGTAACCAACCCGTGAGAGGACGGGAATCACATTGTGGGGCCATGTATTGGAGGGTTGCATATGGCTAGACTTGGGCTCATGGGCGCTCGAGACCGGTGAGTTATATCCGTGAGAGGACATGAGAGCTTCCCATTTACCATATGTGGATAACCAATAGGGTTGATGAGTCCGTATTTGAGAGAGTCAGATACGCTGACTCTAGTGGAAAGGATACCGGAAAGGATCCCGAGAGGGGAGGAATGGAAGTATCTAGACCTGAGTTGATGTAACTGAGTAGATGACTTGCATTGGGCTAGGTTTTACCCTGACATGCTCCAGTACTTAGACCAAATGGTGATGTGAGAGAGAGATGACTTTACCCCCAGCCATGGAATGTCCGAGAGGGATGCCGGACCCACTACCAAACGGAGCCGTATGCGTGACCTACCCAAAGAAGTATGGTGCTATGACTTAAAGCATGTCTGCCAATAGAGACTAGCATACATAGAGTTTAGATGCATACATACATTATCTTTTTTCATACTGCATTGCATCTTGCTATGTTTTGCCACATGTTATTTATGTTGTTATGGATTAACTACCTACTTGAGTTTCTTTGAAACTCATTCATTTTTGTACATTGTTTTGTTGGACTATTCTACAGGTACTGACTACTATGAAGAACCATACACTGAAGCCCAAGCCGATGAAGCGTACTACATGCAAGGTGTTGGCGACAATCAAGATTACTCTGATGATCCCTCAGTTGATCAAGTTGCATACCACGATTAAAGGCAACATGGAATTGGAACGTCTCAAATGGATTGATGAAGTCCACTATTTTGAAGATGTCATCTATAGGATAAAAAACTCTTATGTTTAGTTATCTTTCTTAGTTCCTTTGATTTAGTTGTTATTTCTTTTAGACTTACATACTGCGTTCCGTTGTATTTTGTGGAGTGAGTTTCCGCCTCTCTCTACTTCTTTTGATATCTTTGGATATTTGGTATCATTTTCCGCACTCGGATTATATTGTTTATTCACTTCTTGTTTTGAACCTTATTTATAATATTAAACCTTGATTATTTCCTGTTTATGATTATGTTATTGTATATGTGGGAGGATGATTTCCTCGATACTTGATCTTCGGGGCTGTGGATCACACTCTCGGGTATGCTAGTTAGGGTACCGGCTGGGAGGATGTGACAATGACCCTAAAGCAAAGAAGATGAAGACTGAAGAAGAAGAAAAGCCAACTAATGATGTGGATTAGATTCTCTTGTTTCTTCTAGACTTTTATTTTACTTGTATTAACTTAGAGCTTGCTTTAGATTTCAATCTACCTTCCGCATATGTTGTGAGGTATATTTCCGCTATACTCTACAGTTGTTTTTTGATTTAGTATCTTGTTATTCCGCACTCTGATATTCTTTAGTGATCCTTCTGAGATCCTTTCTTGACTTTTATTATTATTTTATTGGAATACAATGATTTGTTCTTGCTTTTGATTATGTTATTGTGCTAAATGGATATGATCGTTCCTAAACTTGATCTTTTGGGCTTTGGATCACTCCCCCAGGTAACCCAGATAGGGTATAGGCTTGGTGTATTTGGGCGGGATGTGACAATCTTAGTGGAAGACTTGGTGTTTGGCTTAGAATCCATGAGTGTTGATGACAGTGTTCCATTTATGGAAACTGCACCTTGATGAAGAAGGAATTAGTTGATGGACTTAAAACACTCTCTGACTTGGTTTGAAGGCATTTCTACCTACTAGGTAAGCCACTTGGTGTGTCTGCAAAACCCCTTCAAGTTTGGATTTGATCTGAGCCTTCAATTCCATGTTTTGGACTTGCTGTCCTGCTTGGTCGACTACTTGGTCGACTGGGCCAGTCGACAAACCAATCAACCAATGGGTCCTGTTTTGTTGAATTAGGTATTGGCTTCTCTATTTAAGCCCAACTTCGAATCTAATTCCTCTTTTGTGCCTCCATACTCTTTGGAACGAACCAGAGCCCTCTTCAAGTTGTCTCCTCTGCATCCTTGGTGATTTTTTGACGGATCTTCGTCAAATCTCTTGCATTTACACAAAAAGGTATGTGATCATCCTCTTCTATTTTTCATCTTTGATTCTCCATTGTTTTTCTTTCCTTTTCTGTTTGAGGACGGTAGAGATGATGTTGCATCTCTGTTGCAACCATCACTCTACTCATCCCCTCTCTTTTCTTAAGGATCTAAAGCTGGTGGATGATCTTCATCAAGATCATCACTCGTTTTTGAAGGAAACCATGTATTCATTTTCTTTCCTTTTTAGATTCAATGTTCTTCAGTCTTAGATCTATTTTTCTAGAAGATCTATGCATGCTTTTCATGAATCCTTTATCAGATTAGTAATCCATCATCCTATAGTTTCTCGTCCATGATTTTGCTATATTTCTTCAAGAACCATGATTGATCTAATTATGGTAAGTTTTGTTTCCTAATTTGTAACTTGAAGACTTGATATTATTAGAGTTTTGAAGTCCTCTATATACCAATACACTATCCTTACATATTCCCTCTTGTTTGGTGCCCTTTTGAATCACCAAATTCAGATTTATAATAAAAAATCTTTGATTTTGTAAGTCACTGTCTCTGTTGGTCGACTGCTTGGTCGACTGAGGCAGTAGACCAATCAATCGACCAATGAGGACAGCAACCTCATATTTGGTCTGTTTTGGATGATTTGATCTCTTTCCTTCTAGGTATCTTTCCTAATATGTTATATATACTTGTTTAGGACTTTCTTTCCAAGTTTAGACAAGATCTTACTTGATTTTCAAGATCCTTTGTGAAGTAATTAAGGTAAGGATAATTATTTCCTTAATCACATAGATTGCATGATTAGTTTCCATATTTGAGTCTTTTGATTTACTTCTATATATAGATTCTCATATTGGCTGAATACTGATGCAATTACTTTGATTACAGTAGCACTACTTGTTTATGCTAATTAATTTATGTATGAATTACTTACCAATTATATACAAGTTGGATGTAGATATTGATTTCTTTCTATATAAGAAGTTACCATATATGTGATATGATGGATTTATGTTTGTGAATGATTAGCTATGGTTTGGAAAGGGGAGGTGTCCTTTTGACACTTCTGTCCTTGGACACCTATGGGAATATTATGGGATGTTTCGGAGATGCCCTTTGGACACCTTCCTAAACTGTTGGTTGACATATCTAGGGCTGTTTAGTAGTGTTTGGCTAGGATGTCTCGTTATGTCAGACCCTAATCGGAGGGGTATTGAGACCGAACGACCTGAGGTAGCAATGGGGATTCATGGGCGCTCGAGACCGGTAACCAACCCGTGAGAGGACAGGAATCACATTGTGGGGGCCATTGATTGGTAGGGTTGGATATGATAGACTTGGGCTCACGGGCGCTCAAGACCGGTAACCAACCCGTGAGGGGACATGAGAGCTTCCAGTTTACCATATGTGGATAACCAATAGGGTTGATGAATCCGTAGTCAGGGACTATGAGGACTCTAGTGTGAAGGATACCGAAAAGGATCGCTAGGGGCGAGGAATGGATGTATCTGGATCTGAGTTGATGTAACTAAGTAGGAGACTTGCATTTGGCTAGGCTTTGACCCCGACGTGCACCAATACTTAGACCAATGGTGATGTGAGAGAGAGGTGACCTAAACCCTAGCCATGGAATGTTCCGAGGGATGCCGGACCCACTACCAAAAGGCGTTGTGTGATGAGACCTTCCTAAAGAAGTATGGTGCTATGACTTAAAGCATGTCTTCCAATAGAGACCAGCATACATAGAGTTAGAATCATAATACATCATATGTTTCATATCATATTGCATCTTACTTTGCTTTGAAATCATGCTATTTATGTTATTGTGGATTAACTGCCTTACTGGGTTTCTTTGAAACTCATTCCTTTTGTGCTATGTACTGTTAGATTTCTCTAGAGGTTCTGAGTATCTTGATTGCTCGTATGAAGAAGCGCAAGGAGAAGAGACATATCTCCAGGAAGGTGATTGCGGTTACGACAATTACACTGAAGATTCCGCAGGTGGTTATGCTGCTTACGATGCTTAGTCCAACCATAGAGTGGAAGCGCCCTTGCACCATTTTTGAGATTTATACTTATAGAGATGTTGTCTATAAGATTGAGAACAATTTAGTTACTCATTGTACTTGCTACTGGGATTAGTTTTTATTCCTTTTCCTTTTCTCTCTGAACTACTTTTCCGCTGTTAGTAGAGTGAGATTTCTGCCTCACTTTACTTTATGATTTAGACATTTTGATTGTCTTTCGTACTCTAATGATATATGATTTATCCCTTCCTTATTTGGATCTCTCATTTATACTTTGCACATTGATTATTTATGTTCATGATTATGTTATTGTCTATGTGGGAGGTTGATTTTCTCGATAGTTGATCTTCGGGGCTGTGGATCACACACTCGGGTATGCCAGGTAGGGTACCAGCTGGGTGGATGTGATAGAGTGGTATCAGAGCCCAAAGTTCAAGGAAATCCTAACCACAGAAAACAATAATGGAACATTCCTGAGTCATGGATCTGAGATGACTCACCTACTCTTAGAAGTGAATAATAGAACACTTGGATTAGAAACTTAATTAATAAAGCATAACTAGACTTTTGGAATAACATACCATAATTATACTTAGACAAATGTCACTTAATACAATAAAAGAAAAGTGCATAATACACAATAATAAGTGAAATAAAGTGAACTTCATTAATTTCAAAAGTTTTTACAACGATTACATCTGATAATGCATAAATGGAAATCCTTAGTACAATCTATCTAGGTGATCTCCTCTGATCTCTAAATGCTCTGAAGTCCTCGGCCATCTGTGCAATCTGTGACTCTATCCTATCCTGCCGTGACTCCATCCTCTCGAGTGTAGAAGTCAGCAATCTCATCTAAGCACCTAAATTAGAAGTCTCTAGGACTGAATGTGAAGGGCCTCCTTTCTCGAAGTGTGGTGATCTGGGAATCTTAGGATACTCAGGATCAGCCTTATGCATCTCTGTGTCCTCCGCCTGATTATCAGAATCTGGACCAGCATCACCCTCATCTGCCCGAGCCTCCTCCTCACCCTCATCAGTCTCATCAACCTCCTCACCATCTGAACCCGGAGACCTCACAGTCTGAGTGTGCCTCATCTTCCTGATAGTCCTAGTCCCAATAGCATCCCCCAGTGTGTCTAAAGGACCTCAGTGTCCTCAAAACTAACCCCGAAGTGTCGGAAGATCAATGTTAGTAGTCTCCCGAAGCAAAGGTTCCTCATACTCAGACGTGCCACCAGATCTATCCTGACCTATTGGAAGATGTAGGACAAGTCTATCTGGAAGCCCATATAGATGCGGTAGATGACTATGGCCTCCATCCCAGAAACCCGGTTGTGATGTCCGGTCTTCGGCATGATGTTTCGGCCGACAATGCGACTGATGATCCTAGCCGAATCTGTCATTTGTCCATTGTCCCGCGGAAGGTAGCACCCTGAGTCATCCCAGAGAGTGGCGCATATCTCATCAAGCTCATAGGGCAGCAAGTATCGGTCCACCTCGGCCCCGATGGGTATCCATAAGCACTGTGGTGGATAGTGTGGCACATGGATAATATGCCAGTGCCCTAGTAGAGAAGCGGATCTGTGTCTATCTGACCCTGCTCTCTAGAATGAGTCTGAAAGGACGACCTGGTCCTCTAGCCTCCTCGATAGAAGTAAGGTTGCTGAAGAACAACCTCACAAGCTCAGGATAGACGGGCAAATCCGTCGTGAAGAGATGAGTCCATCCCTGAGTGTCAATTCTCTGTCGGATCCTGAAAAATCTCAGCTCTCGCAGGTGAAGAAGTGGCCCATACTCTATGTGGCAGTACTCGAAATATGCCTCGTACAGGAACTCCGCCTGTGGCGTGTCGAAGCGATCAAGTCGTATGACCTACTCCCTCGGCTGAGCTGGTACTCTACCTCTGCCTCGCCTCGGCTGAGCTGGTACTCTATCTCTGCATGGTGCGATGTTTGTGGAAAAGATAAAAAGACATTACATGTTAGTGTTGTTTCGAAAATTCAGCCAAAAGGGCATTTTCGTAATTTTCATCAAAATTGAAAATTTGGGGGGAATGCGAATTGAACATACTAGCATGTTCGTAATACTTGAAATTTCATGTCTATGAAGTTTATTTGGAGAAAATCGATCGAAATCTCGGTCTAAAGTTGAAAATTCAGCAAGAAGGAATTTGGGGATTTTGCATTCTAGGTCAAAATTGGATTTTTGAAATTTTGAATTGGTAAGATCAAATTACATGTTCACGTCCACAATATCATTTTGAGCATGTAGCATTTGATTTCGTGCGAAAACTCCAAACGGTTTGTGAGAAAATTAATTTTTTTTAAAAGTTAACGATTTTGGTACGAAAGCAATGTGAAAGTGCAAGATTGTGTTAGAACTTGTTGTTTAAGCATGGAGTTGTGCTAAAAACCTAGGGAACATGTTTCTAAGTGTTCCTAAGCATGATTTCTAGCAATAGACACAAGTAAAACATGGATTTTGTTAAAATGCAAGCATGAGAAGATGAAATTGAAAGTGAATATGGAGATTTACCTTATGTGAAGCTGAATGAGTGTTGTAGTGTTTTTGATGAAGCACCAAACTACTTGGGAAACACTTAAGAATGCTTTAACACCTCTTCCTCAGAGCTCCCTCTCAAGTTGGCAAAGTTTGGAATGAATTTGAAAGGGTTTTTGGCACTTAAAACCCTGAAATTCGCGTGCTGTAAGCCTTGGTCGACTGGACCACTCGACCAAACACTCGACCAAAGGAGACAGTAGCTCCAATTTCTGTTGAATTTTTGGAAAATGTGATTTTTGTCCTATGGATTATTGTTTGATGACTAAATGGAGTCTTTAAGCATGATTTAAATTTTCAAATCATGTGGACTTGTGGATTAGGATGAAACCTCGAAATTCGGTGTTTTTTATGTTTTTAGTTTTTGCAGAATGGTTACCTTGAGAAGTAGTCGTGGTGAGATACCTGATGTTGGTCATGATCAGCAGACCAATACTGGCGAACAGGGTACCCATGACATACCCAATGCCTCGAACGTCGGTAATTTCCGCGATATTGCCAACATTATGAGCAATATGATGCAGCAGCAAGCAGCCCATTTTAATCAGATGCTGATGGGTTTCATGACTCTGCATAATGAGACTTGTGCTGGTGTTAATGGAAATCTTCATACTGCAGTCCCGAATGCGAGAGGATTAGCCATAACTCCTCATACTCGTCTGATGGAGAGTTTCCTGAAACTGCAAGTGCCCACCTTCACTGGAGTGACCAAGGACCCCTTGTTTCCTAACAAGTGGCTTCGTGAGTTAGAGAAGGCTTTTCGACATTTGCAATGTTCTGAAGCCCAAAAGATCATGTTTGCGGAACAGAAGTTGCAACATGAAGCTGACCCTTGGTGGACCTCCACTCGGCCTGTTTTGGAAGGTTTGCATGCGGATGTTGTAACGTGGGATTTGTTCAAAGAAGCTTTCTGCATGAACTACTTCCCTGAGGCGGTGAAAGATGAGAAAGAAGCCGAATTTATGGCTCTTACGCAGGGATCCTTGTCTGTGTTGGAGTACCAACAGAAGTTTGAGGAGCTTCATTTCTTTGCTCCAGACTCTTTGAAGCTTGACGTCGCCAAAGCAAAGAAATCCTTTAAAGGACTACGCCCTGCCATTAAAGCTTACCTCACTGTCTAGCCTATAGTGAGCTATGCTCAAGTGGTGCAGAACTCGAAAAAGTTGGAAGAAACTGAGAAGGAGAGTGCACGAGTGCAAAGGCCTTGGAAGCCTAGGAACCCTGGTTTGGTGGATTGTAATGATCGGCGTTTTGTGAGACCTACACCCTACCCCACTCTTGCTTTTCATCCTAGGAGTGTAGGTCGGAGCCCTGGTTTTCAGCAGCTCGACCAGAATAGATAGTATGGCAGGAATTGACCACCGTTGAATGCGAATGCTAGGCCTGTGAATGCAAAGATTGGTTCGAAGGCATTTCTACCTACAAGGTAAGCCACTTGGTGTGTGTGCAAAACCCCTTCAAGTTTGGATTTGATCTGAGCCTTCAATTCCATGTTTTGGACTTGCTGTCCTGCTTGGTCGACTACTTGGTCGACTGGGCCAGTCGACCAACCAATCGACCAATGGGTCCTGTTTTGTTGAATTAGATCTTGGCTTCTCTATTTAAGCCCAACTTCGAATCTAATTCGTCTTTTGTGCCTCCAAACTCTTTGGAACGAACCAGAGCCCTCTTCAAGTCATCTCCTCTGCATCCTTAGTGATTTTTTTGACGGATCTTCGTCAAATCTCTTGCATTTACACAAAAAGGTATGTGATCATCCTCTTCTATGTTTCATCTTTAATTCTCCATTCTTTTTCTTTCCTTTTCTGTTTGAGGACAGTAGAGATGATGTTGCATCTCTGTTGCAACCATCACTCTACTCATCCCCTCTCTTTTCCTAAGGATCTAAAGCTTGGTGGATGATCATCATCAAGATCATCACTCGTTTTTGAAGGAAACCATGTATTCATTTTCTTTCCTTTTTAGATTCAATGTTCTTCAGTCTTAGATCTATTTTTCTAGAAGATCTATGCATACTTTTCATGAATCCTTTATCAGATTAGTAATCAATCATCCTATAGTTTCTCGTCCATGATTTTGCTGTGATTTCTTCAAGAACCATGATTGATCTAATTATGGTAAGTTTTGTTTCCTAATTTGTAACTTGAAGACTTGATATTATTAGAGTTTTTAAGTCCTCTATATACCAATACACTATCCTTGCATATTCCCTCTTGTTTGGTGCCCTTTTGAATCACCAAAATCTGATTTATAATCAGAAATCTCTGATTTTGTAAGTCATAGTCTCTGTTGGTCGACTGCTTGGTCGACTGAGGCATTAGACCAATCAATTGACCAATGAGGACAACAACCTCATATTTGGTCTGTTTTGGATGATTTGATCTTTCCTTCTAGGTATCTTTTCTAATATGTTATATATACTTGGTTAGGACTTTCTTTCCAAGTTTAGACAAGATCTTACTTGATTTCCAAGATCCTTTGCGAAGTAATTAAGGTAAGGATAATTATTTCCTTAATCACATAGATTGCATGATTAGTTTCCATATTTGAGTCTTTTGATTTACTTCTATAAATAGATTCTCATATTTGCTGGATATTGATGCAACTACTTTGATTACAGTAGCATTACTTGTTTATGCTAATTAATTCATGTATGAATTACTTACCAATTATACACAAGTTAGATGTTGATATTGATTTCTTTCTATATAAGAAGTTACCATATATGTGATATGATGGATTTATGTTTGTGAATGATTAGCTATGGTTTGGAAAGGGGAGGTGTCCTTTTGACACTTCTGTCCTTGGACACCTACGGGAATATTATGGGATGTTTCGGAGATGCCCTTTGGACACCTTCCTAAAATGTTGGTTGACATATCTAGGGCTGTCTAGTAGTGTTTGGTTAGGATGTCCCGTTATGTCAGACCCTAATCGGAGGGGTATTGAGACCGAATGACCCGTGGTTAGCAATGGGGATTCATGGGCGCTCGAGACCGGTAACCAACCCGTGAGAGGACAGGAATCACATTGTAGGGGCCATTATTTAGTAGGGTTGCATATGTATAGACTTGGGCTCACGATCGCTCAAGACCGGTAACCAACCCGGGAGGGGACGTGAGAGCTTCCAGTTTACCATATGTGGATAACCAATAGGGTTGATGAATCCGTAGTTAGGGACTATGAGGACTCTAGTGTGATGATCGCTAGGGGTGAGGAATGGACGTATCTGGATCTGAGTTGTTGTAACTAAGTAGGAGACTTGCATTTGGGTAGGCTTTGACCCCGACATGTGCCAGTACTTAGACCAATGGTGATATGAGAGAGAGGTGATCTAAACCCCAGCCATGGAATGTACCGAGGGATGCCGGACCCACTACCAAAAGGCGTTGTGTGATGAGACATTCCTAAAGAAGTACGGTGATATGACTTAAAACATGTCTTCCAATAGAGACCAGCATACATAGAGTTAGAATCATAATGCATCATATGTTTCATATCATATTGCATCTTACTTTGCTTTGAAATCATGCTATTTATGTTATTGTGGATTAACTGCCTTAGTGGGTTTCTTTAAGACTCATTCCTTTTGTGCTATGTACTGTTAGATTTCTCTACAGGTTCTGATTATCATGACTGCTCGTATGAAGAAGCGCAAGGAGAAGAGACATATCTCCAGGAAGGTGATTGCGGTTACGACAATTACACTGAAGATTCCGCAGGTGGTTATGCTGCGTACGATGCTTAGTCCAACCATAGAGTGGAACCGCCCTTGCATCATTTTTTAGATTTATACTTATAGAGATGTTGTCTATAAGATTGAGAACAATTTAGTTACTCATTGTGCTTGCTACTGGGATTAGTTTTGATTCCTTTTCCTTTTCTTTCTGAACTACTTTTCTGTTGTTAGTAGAGTGAGATTTCCGCCTCACTTTACTTTATGATTTAGACATTTTGATTGTCTTTCGTACTCTGATGATATATGATTTATCCCTTCCTTATTTGGATCTCTCATTTATACTTTGCACATCAATTATTTATGTTCATGATTATGTTATTGTCTATGTGGGAGGTTGATTTTCTCGATAGTTGATCTTCGGGGCTGTGGATCACACACTCGGGTATGCCAGGTAGGGTACCGGCTGGGTGGATGTCACACCCTCCCTGTACCCAATTAACCCACTCGAGCCTATCTGACACACCCTTCATAACTTTAACTCACCCGAGCCCATTTGGCCCACCCTCCAACCCAATTAACCCACATGAGCCCCCTGGACCACCCTTCATCCCCTATCCTTCCAATGCCCCCTGAAAGCCCTCTTTTCCCAGTCCCCCCTTTGTCAATCTATCTCTTCTTCTTCTTCTCTAGCTATTATACTTTGAACTCCCAGGAGCTTGGCCAATCCCTTCTCCATCCCTCATTCTGCCAACCCCTTTGTTTATGAGTAGCATGTCTCTTGTAATATGGACCTCTCTGTTAATTGCACAATAAAGACATCATTAGGTGTTCTCCACAGCCAATATCTCTATCCATTAGTATACCTAGACCATGATGGCTGTAGAAGAAGCAACTCTATTACCAATGAGCATTTCCAAGTTGATGGACATTTCCTTCCCAATTTACCTAGTGTTTCTAGTCTTCTTTTTCTTTGTTAGGCAGTGTCATAAGGCTTAGTGCCATAGTGTATTGCTTTTTTCCTCTTGGTTCTTGACTAACTTTTGTCCTTTTTGTTCACTCTGCACTCCCGTCCCCCACCCCCCCTACTTTGGTTAATGAATTTAATTTAGTCATCCAGAAAACCACCCTCCCCCTCCTTTGGTTAATGAATTTAGTTTAGTCATTCAAAAAACCACCGTCCCCATCCAACTTAAAATGGAATAACACTTCAAATTTTTTTTTTATTCCAAAAAAAGAAAAAATAGAGATCATAAAAATGAATAAATCATTTTATCGTCGGATTCTTTAAAAACATCACCATCCATCATTATATGGAAACTACCCCTTGGATGCGATTAACGAGTCAAGCGACTTGCAAAAGTAGACGAATTTAAGCGTCCAAGTGTAGGTTTGATTTAAAGAACGAAAAGTAAAAATCAAATATTCTATTTCGATGGTTACGAGTCTAGGTGAAAGGAAGGTTCCTGCAATCCTGTAGCAATAGATTTTCTCAAGGACTTTGATGACGAGAAGAAAACCTTTTCATACTTTCAACACTTCCAAACAATCTTCCAGGACTTCAAACCTTTCTCCAAGTTTCAATGGGGAGCCAAGGTCTTCCCATGGACTAGAGAAAGCGAACAACAAAGAAAAAGAAAATTAAGAAATGAAAAGGCGTTAGAAAGAGAAATTTAAAATACCATGGTGGGTTCCTGAAGGGTGACCAGATGACCTAGACCAAGTCATCGATCAATCTCTTCCAAATTATCATTCTTCACGCCGTGTCTGAAGAACACAAATACTTTGAATCATCTCTTGTATTTTCTAATTACGTACAAAACCAGAGAAAACCCAACAGGAGTGCAACACCAAGATTCTCGTTTTTCCCTTTAAAGTTCACAAGCTTCTCATCACCCAAGAGAGGCAAAATATGGAAGAGATTTTGTCTTTAATTCTCCATGGCTGCAAGTTAACTAGAGACCTAGAATCAAACTTTTCAATCCTGACAAACAACCCTATTTTACTTTCTAACTCATGTGAAGATATTGTAAGTGTCTTCACCAAAGCTTCTGATCGATTAAAAGCTTTAGCACCTCAAGCTCCAGTACCATCTGAGCTTGAGGCAGGTGTTCAGGAATGGCTGAGGTCTAGTTTCACACCATCCATGGCCGTGGCTTTGAACAGTTTTCCAGCCGCCCAGCAGCTTTTCTCAGATAAGAACCCATTTGATGTGAAATTGCTTATCACCGGGGATGCAGAGGGTTCTTCCTCAATGAAATTGAGAGGTGGAGCTGAAGCTTCTGATCCAGGAAAAAGCCCTGTGATACAACAACGTTCACGAAAGAGGTGAATATAATTTTTTTGTGGAGTTTATATTGAGTGTATTAATTGTGTTTAACAGTGTTGATTAATGTTAATCATGATATATTCTTTGCAGGAAAGGTGGTGCAGAGAAGCATACGGTAAGGGCAGCTGCTCCTCGTATTGGAAACACGGAAATCCCACCGGATGATGGCTTCACATGGAGAAAATATGGTCAGAAAGAAATCCTTGGATCAAGATTTCCTAGGTAATTAATCATCTTTCATCCTTTAGATTCAAAAATGCATTGTGATGATTTAGTTTACCTACTTGATCTTTTCATGTGTTTCTATTGACTTAGCCGCATAGACGTAGTAGATAAAAAAACTTTAAAAGCCCTTAGTGCTTTGCAATATCATTGAAGATAGACTTGAACAAGCCTCGAACATAATACAGTTGAGTTTAGGGTTTAAGCAAAATCTTGCTTAAAGCAATATACCCTGAGAATCTAGTTTAGAATTCCAGACTGTTACTTCCAGCTAGCACTTCTAGACAACAATATGTTCTACCGTTAATAGATTCTTCTTACTTTATGCGGTAAAATGTGTATTTGTCATTGAAAACAATGAAAAGGAACAAGAAACATTTCTCGATGTTCTTTTTTTTTTTTTTTTGGGGGGGGGGGGAGGAGTTGATGGCTACGAGTAGGATTTTAATAGTCTATCTAACACTGACCTAGATTTACCCATCTTTGTTAGATATAATAAATGATGATCTAGGTGTAGGCCCAGATTCTCTCCACCCAGGTGGGTTGTCCACTCATCCTCCCACACTCACAGCTGAGCTTACACACTCAGGCATGCCAAACTATGAGTGTGAGGGGATGGGAGGATTGGCAGTCAGGTAGAGAGGACCCGCATTGACTGACGTGGAGAACAAACATTATCAAGATGAGTGTTAGTCAAATTTTCCATTGGTTGAGGCGAATCATAAGCAAGTTCATCTTTGAGACGAATCTCTTGTGTGAGCAACATTCCACGTAATTCAGCATCTATAACAAGAAAGCCATGAGTGGTGTTGAAAGTGACAAAAAGCTGAATAATCAGGGTACAAACCATTTAAAACATGCAAACAGAGGTCATCATCTGAAACAACCTTTCCAACAGCTGCAAGTTGAATAATGATAGATTTTATGCAAAGGAGGTTGTCATGGATGTTACTGCCCTCGTTTCATATTTTGAACTTAGAGATGGAGGTGAATAATTCGAGTAGAAGATGAGGCCGCATAGGTTCCTTCAAGTTGCCGCTAGACATCTTTGGCAGTAGTACACCAAATGACTTGAGCACGAACTGATTCAGAGAGTGATGCAATAAGCCAGCAGAGAGAAGCTGATCTTGACGTATCCACTTGTTATACTTAGGATTCGGTTGATAAGTAGGTGTAGAGACTCAATTAGAAGAAGAGACAGGGATAGTGGTGGGTGGGCATCGTGAGGAGCCATCCATGATGCCCTACAGTTTATAATTTTTCAAGAGAGGTACAAGTTGAGACCTCCATAGCAAGTAGTTCCTCTGCATAAGCTTGATGGAGAGAAAGTTGTTCAATGAGGGAAATGAATTGGGGGGTTGGGGAACAACCTAGTTCTATAATGCATATTGGAGAAGTCATTTGAGGTAGAGAAAAGAGAGAGAGAAGACATCAAGGTTTACATGGTTTGCTTGAATTCAACCTACGTCCACATGAGAGTTAAGATGTTTTCCACTATGTTCAGAATAAGATGTTACTTGCCCTTTTAGAGAGAATTTGCAGAATCAAAGTCTTTATTCTTCCATCGTCTAGGACTCTGATAGTTGTGATCTTGTGGAGCCCTTGTATTGCAAGTCTTCTAGAGTCTGGTTTTACATGAAGTACTAGATAGGAGTTTGAGATTACATAAAATTTTGACAAGGGTTCTACAAGAATTGTGATCAGCTTCAGACATTACTTTGGATAAGGTAGAGCTCATGTAACCTTCATGTGCATTTGTGGATGAGATAGAGTCCTTTGTAACTTTCATGTACATCTGGGAGAAGATAGAGTCCTTGTGACCTTCGCATACGGCTGTAGATAAGATGAGTTCTTGGATAAGATAAGACTCCTTTGTCTCCCATGTATGCCTCAGAGTTGGTGGCGGCTAGGGTTTTACCAACCCCAGACTTCTACAAAAAAACCCTAGCCACATAAGTCTGAGGAGAAGTGACAGCTAGGGTTTTGGATGACTTTCCAGAAATGTCCTTAACAATATAGTTGTTGAATGTAGTGAGTCCCATTACTTTAGGGCTTGTTTGGTTTCAAATCTTGAAATCTTTATATTCATGAATGCGAGATTTATACCCGTTTGGTTGTAAAAATCCTTGGATTCATGAAATCTAGAGATTCATCTTTTTACACTAAAAACGTGAATCTGTAGATTTATGGTATATATAGAGATTTCATCCCTACTATAAAAGCGCTAAATGTTTGTCCCATAAAAATCACGTTTGATTAAACAATTTTTTAAGATGATTCCACAAATTTCATTCCATAGATTCACGTTAACCAAATAGTTAATTTTATGAATTATGGCTCGTAGATTTGAAATCTCTAGATATTTGAAATCTCCAGACTCATGTAACCAAACAAACCCTAAAGTTTGTTATCAAGAATTAGGAAAATTGATTTACACTATAAAATTCAATGTACACCATAAAAGCACTCTTCGAAATCATACCTTGTATGCTAAAAATATAAAGTGGGTGTTGTGATTATTAAAAAAAAAAGTAGAATTAGTATTCCTAAAACAAGAATTATTTCTTGGTTTTCATACTTGTTTTTGAAAGGGAATTGGGTAGAAGGGATTCACATCGTTTACTGTATCAACGTAGTAGAAGATTCAATTTTTGAATGCCATGTGTTAGAACTAGTGATTCAGTAATTTAGATTATATCGGATGATGTTGTACTTAGAATTTTAAATAAAATAAAAATAAACTTTATTTATATTTTTACCATGGTTAGTGGTTGTTTTGGAATCCGGATCTTCTCAGCTTCCTGACCACAAAAATCAGTGGGTCTCATTGCTGAAAAAGTTTTTTTATTTTTTTATTATTTTCCACAAAGTGTTTTTCACCGTGAGCCCCCCTGGTTCTTGTGGTCAGGAAGCGTCGGGGTCGCTGATCCGAACTCGTTGTTTTGTACCTTGAGTTTTTACTATTTACCTTGGGTAATGGTTGTAATCCTATTTCATGAACTTTTTTAATTTTACTTTGTGGTAAGCTATAACTTCTTCAAAGCTAAAACTTTCTTTTTTTGGTATATTCAAAGCTAAAACTAGGAATCTTCAAAATGGTGGAAGCCGGAAAAATAAGTAGACCCAAAATTTCCATAAGTAAATTTATTTCGCCCTGAGTTTGACTCAAAAGATTTGAGTTCCGACGGTGGATGTCGGTTATCACGAGGGCGTTGACGGCGCATTCAAGCATTGCCGACGTGCATGACCAACGCTCCGTTTGGTTCTCATTCCTGAAATTGGATTGCATGTGTTGGCAGCAGAAGAAGCTCAGATTACATGTTTGAGAGAGAGAGAGAGAGAGGCTGCGATAGAACTCCCAAGAGTTGAGTTGCAGGTTTGTTGGTCAGAGTCAGGTGCTCTCCCTTTGCTCTCCCCCTAAGACAATCCATGCCTGGTTGGTGACTGAGGTTTGATGGCCCTGGGCACGGCCTCAAGTGGCCGCCACCTTCCACTTTGAACGCCTTTGGTAGCCGTTTCATTCTAGAAGAACTAGTTCTTGTGTAAAGGAGATTATTCTTGAAAATGGGCACTTGATAAATTGTTCTGGAAATATTTCTCAATCAGAGTCCACCATGGAAAATCTTGGTTTTGAACTGGGGCATGTCATGAGAGCAAGGTAAGACGATTTTATGAACAAAGTGTTGACTGTTTCCAGAAATCTTATTGTGGAGACTATTTTATCAAGTTTATGTTCCCCAAAAGAATAAGTCTTAGGCTGCGTTTGTTTGCTGGAATAAAAGTGGGGTGGAAAAAAAGGGGTGGGAAAATTCTTGAAAAATGTGTAAATTTCTTACTTTTCCTTTAAATCCTAAAATGGTAGAGTGTTTGGTTGCTTGGGGTGGGAAAGTGGGAAACAAGGTTCCTTGAATCAAGGAACCTTGTCTGCTGATGTGGCAGTTCAACTTTCCCACCCCATGCTATTTTAAAACCCCACATATTTGGTGGGATTTTGTGGGAAAGTTGGGAAAAGTAAAAAAGTGGGACCCACCTGATCACTTTTCCACAAAAGCTTTTCCTTTTCTTTTCTTCTCCCTCACCCCACTACATGTGGGACCCACATGTTTTTTTTTCCCACCCCTTTTTTCCCACCCCACCTTTGCAAACAAACGCAGCCTAATGACGTTTTCGAATGTCGGTTATCTTTCTATTCTATAAAAAGATGGGAGATATATCCTTAACTAGACTTGTTTTTCCCAATAAAGAAATATCGCAACAAAAGAAATTTAGAATCCACGACCTCGTTCCTCCACAAAACTCGTCACCAACAAATCCTCCTCAATCTTGTGGGAAATGAAGTAATTCTACAACCCAAATGCCGTTGTGGATGGATGGTTGAAGATAGAGATAAAAAAACACAAGGAGAAGAAGAAAAAAATTCTCATAAAGCTATCTTCCTCGTTTTTCCGTTTCTTGGAGAGAGAGAGAGAGAGCGAAAGTTATTTCCCAAACCGAATCCGTAACTCAAATTGTCCGTGGAGTGATGCGGCAGTTACCAAAATATATCCCTATATTTTGTAACCGCTCAATAAGTGAACTTCCACATTTTCCCTTGGGCATATTAATAAATGCCAACATCTCCCACTTGCACAAGGGCAAGTGTCAATCTCTATGTCATAGTGAGTCCCAAACACACATGTATATCCCAGATATACACATTTCGATCTCTCTATCACAGTGTGTTCTAGACACATGTATATCCCAGATATACACATTTTGATATCTCTACTATGTATTTCAGATACATAGACCACTTGTGTTACAGACATCAACATCTACAAGTTATATTGGTAAATGGGTCAAGCGATCAGTGATATACCTGCACTCGTGAGCCCCAAACTATAAACCTTACTAGAAGGTCAGAATGACAACACATCAAATAAGCATTAGCACACCACAATGTCCTAGGTTTATTTAAACTCACCATACAAAAGGTATCTCGGTCCCTTTAAGAGATCACCTTCTTATCCTTAAAATGTTTGCTATTGTAACTAATACAGCTGGCACCAGCAAACACTCTTAAGGTGCAGATGAATCAAACATTTCATTTTGCCCCATACCATCACTACACTTGGGGTTAATTCTTTTTCTGGTAATGCCCTTTAGGTCGAATCAATCATGACCATAGGTAACACCTCAAAGTAGCCACATCAACCCCTCGTTTTATGACGTTGTCAAAAGTCACTAAGGACACTAATGGACCATAAAGTCTAGGACTCACACAATGAAAGTAGCAGGGATCCATCCTCTCATTTCCAATGATCGCTAAGCACACATAGCATGGTATACATGCTATGGTGGAACATTCTATACACAATAGAATGTATGTTTCTCCCAACACCATACAGGTCTTAGTCTAGTAGCAGCTCTTACGCTTAACTCGAGTTTCTTTATTGTCGCTACCCCAGCGCCACATAAAGTAGCCGCACATGGATTCTATAGGCAATATGAATAGTGGGAACATTCATGTCGATTCTCTTCAGAATAGAGAAACTCATCTTGATTCCAAAATCAAGGCAACAACATGATTATGAATCGACCTACACTAGGTCATTCACAATCTGTCTCATCTCTGCTCGCTTCCAAAGCGCCAGAGGAAAATGCTCGTGTGAGTGAGCCATTCTCATTCTTATTGACATATCACGTTTTATGCTAGAAGAACACAATCACATAAAAAGTGAAAAAACAAATGCTGGAATGAACTTATATTACACAATAATAAAAAAGTTTCAATATATAAATAAGTCACATTCTATGCAAGCCAAGGACTTTACACGAGAAATAAAAACATCATTGGCTATAGGTTTGGTAAGAGGGTCAGCTACCATCTGTCTAATAGATATGTGCTTAAGTACAACTTTCTTCCTTGCTACAATGTCTCTAACAAAATGATATCTCACTTGTAAATGTTTGGTCTTCCCATGATTCTTGGGGTCCTTGACATAACTAAGAGTTGCCGTACTATCACAAAAGACAAGGGCAAGCTCTTTGGATGTCAATAAAAATCCAGTAAGACGTAGGAACCTCCTCAACTAAATCAACCTCCTGTACCGCAACTGAGCATGCCACATACACTGCTTCCATGGTCAATAGTGCTATACAAGTCTGCTTCTTGCTACACCACAAAATGGCCCCGCCATTTAGCAAGAAAGCATATACAGATGTTGATTCACTCATCAATGTCTCCAACCCAGTCGGCATCGCTATAGCAAACCAATCGCAAATCCAATCCTTAGTAACACAGCATGTAGTTACTCGTTCCTCTAAGATATCTCAATATCCTCTTGACTGCTTTCCAGTGCTCCATGCTTAGGTTTGATTGGTACTGACTAACCAAACCCATTGTATAACAAATATCCAGCCTACTAGTACACCTCATAGCGTACATAAGGCTACCCATAACACTGGAATATGGAACTCTTTTCCATTTTGGTTTTCTACTCTAGAGTCTTAGGATCCGTGTCAAGCTCAAATGCAAACCCTTCTTCACTGTAGTATCTATTGGTTTGTTGTTGTGCATCTGGTATCTCTTTTAGACATTGTCAATATAGGTCTCTTGAGATAAACCCAGTAATCACTTTTGCCTATTCCTGAAAATCTTTACACTAAGCACATAGCTTGCTTCAACCATGTCCTTCATATCAAAAGTGGAAGATAACCCTTTCTTAATGGTTTCCAATAGCTCCTTGCAATTTCTAGCCATGAGTATGTCATCTACATACAATGTCAGAATGACATAATTACCATTAGATCTCTTGGTGTAAACACAGTGGTCTTCCTCAAGCATGGAAAAATCATTTTTCATCATAGCTTGGTGGAAGCACACATTCCATTGTCTAGATGCTTGCTTTAAGTCATATATGGATTCTTGAGCTTGCACACTTTGCGCTCTAGTCCCTTCACTTCAAAGCCTTGAGGTTGATCCATATAGATCTCTTCCACAAGTTCTCCATTGATAAAAGCAATCTTTCCATCCATCTAGTAAAGCTCCAAGTCCACCTGAGCAACAATGGCTAATATGAGGCGGATGGAGGCAAACCTAACTACAGGGGGAAAAGTTTCCTTATAATCAACACCCTCTCTTTGGGTGTAGCCCTTAGCCACTAAACGAGCCTTGAATCTCTTAATAGATCCATCCGCCTTTCTCTTAATCTTGAGAACCCACTTGTTCCCAATTGCCTTTCGGCCTAGCTATAAATCAACCAAGTCCCAAACATGATTAACTTTCATCGACTCCAACTCTTTCTCTATTGCTTTCAACCATTCCTTTGAGCTCGTTCCCGCAAGAGCATCTTGTACGCTCTTCGGTTTCTGCTCATCGAATGGAGTCATCTTAGTCACATCACAGTCAGTCACTTCAAGAGCTACCATGTAGGCTTCATCCTCTCTGTTGAAACTTCGACAAGGAACTAGCCTGAGCTCACTATAGTGAAAATGCATGTTAGATTGATCACCCTCTGAGGGAGCTATCACATCTGCACTCCCACTCCCACTAGGATCTCTTGGATGAACCCTAGGTTCATTATCCAGAATCTAAATCCTTGTAGTGACAATATCACTATCTTGTGTTTCAAAGAATTATGATGATTCTTTATTAACTCCTGCAAGAGATGGAAAATAATTTTCCAAGAATGTTGTATCCCTAGACTCGAGTTTCGTTCTCCTCTGACTCTCATCTAGCCGAATAAAGACATGGCCATTCGAGTGTTCAGAATATCTCACAAAGATTCTTCCTCTGGGTCCAAGCTTCCCATATTGGTGAGAGGTAGAGTGAACAAGTGCTGCACAACCCCATGCACACATGTGACTCAAATCCGGCGTCCTTCCAGTCCACAACTCATATGATGTGGAAGAAACCAATTTGGTTGGAATCTATTGAGGATATAGTCTGCAGTTTGTAGTGCATCTCCCCAATAAGAGATGGGTAGGTTTGCCTGTGCCATCATGGATCTCACCATGTCTAGGAATGTTCTATTCCTCCTCTCCGCAACCCCATTTTGCTGTGGAGTCCCTGGAATAGTAAGTTTCCTAGATATCCCCTTTTCATCACACAACCCTTTGAACACATCAGAGAGATATTCTCGACCTCTATCCATTCTAAGAGTTTTAATTTTTTTTATCTAATTGATTCTCAACTAAGCTCATGAACTTCTTAAAACATTCTAGAGCTTCTAACTTATGAGAAATTAGATAAATATGACCATACTGTATATAGTCATCTATAAATCTGATGAAGTAAGCTTGTCCTTTTCTAGTATGCACATTTATGGGGTTCACACACATCTGAATGGATAAGTTCTAGAGGAAGAGAGGCTCTCAAAGCCTTTTTGAATGGTTTTCTAGTTGCTTTCCTTGCTAAAGATGATTCACACGTTGACAAATCAGATAGTGAACCTTGGCCCAAGAGGCCTTCTCTTGCCAACTTGTTCATCATATCTAAACTAATATACCCTAGTCTAGCATGCCACACAATATAATCTATACACAATATTTTGGCACATAAAAACACTACTAGAATCAGATAAATAATCAATGGTATCTAATACAATAAAACCATTATGTAGAAAACCACAACCATAAATTGTATCACCTATATATAAAACCAAAGAATTGTTCTCAATACAACTCTAAAACCACGTCCCATAAGAAAATTAACAGAAAAAAGATTCCGCAGAATGTCCGGAGCATACATTAAATTATGGAGTAAGAGCATCTGGCCACTCTGCAAAACTAATTTGCATGTGCCAACGCTATGGACCTCCACACTCGAGTTGTTCCCTATTGTTACTCTTCTATTTCCTCTTGAAATACGACGGTATTCCACAAAGCTCGAGCGTTCCCTTGTTATGTGTTCTATCGCCCTGAATCAACAATCCATAAAGGACTTAATTCAGCAAGCAATGAAGTGCTTGTTACATAACAAGATGAGGTATAACACAAAGTATATACCTCTTGCTCAGTGCAATCACGAGCAAAGTGACCAAGCTTCCGGCAATTGAAGCAAATCAAAGACGATTTCTTTTTGCCAGCTCTGGTTCCCTTGGAACGCTTGGGGCCATTCTTGTTTCTGTTCCCACCCTTGTTACTTTGCCTGGAATGTTGCCTGCAGCCTTTTGGTGCTTGCTTCAGCAGCAAATACTTTAGTGGGAGGGGCATCAGCCAACATCCGATCCTCCTTCGGCTCAAGGTGCTTGGCAGCTTGATCAAAAGTCTTGATATCATCAGCATGAGTCAAGAAGATCGTCATGTGCTCCCAAGTCTTTGGCAGTGATCTGATGACTGCAGAGACTTGTTCTTCATTAGTCTTTTGGCGCCCACATGCACTCAACTCACTTATCATGTTGCACATGATGGTAAAATGCTACCTCATGGTGTGACCCTAGTGAATCTTATAACCATCAAAAGTGAGTCCGAGCTTGTGGCCTCTGGTGGTGGAAGTCCCTCCATACTGGAACTTCACAGCCTCCCACAAAGACTTTGCAGTCCTATGCTTCAAATCGAATCATCAGATCATCCCTCATAGAGCTCAAGATGGTAATCCTAGCTACCCTGTCCTTCCTCTTCTAGGCATTGTAAATCTCAAGGTCCATATGATGCTGTGCAGTGGTACCTTTTTCAGGTTGGGACACGGTTCGGTTTATCATTTCCAGCATATCCTGCTCTTCTAGGAGATATTGCAGCTTTCGGTGCCAAAGGTCATAATTCCTCTCATTCAGCTTATCTCATTTGGTGAGGTCAGCAACAATGCTCTTGGTAGTAGCCATTTAAACTAGAGACAATACATGCAAGGATGAGTTCTACTTTTCTAGCATAAAACATAAGCAACAAATTCACACTAGCATGATCAACCTATGGGATAAGCATTTGAACAAAAATAAATGCTAAGAAACAACCAATCAAATCCTCATGCAAATCCACATAGAATTTATATACTAGTTTCATTATGTGCTAAAAGCATGATTAAATAACCCAAACCAAAATCGTTTCGCTTCTTACCAAAGTAAAACATAAAGTCATGCTCTTGCTATGAGATGGTTCACACAGAATGCTTCTACCTCAATAGCTCCCATTTAGCCCTAGTAGGCTTTTAATCCCCAAACATCACTCAAAATGTCAGGCTTTAGGTGTCTAGAAAGTCAGAAACACCTTCTGAACTAGAGGACTGTTAAACGGATTCTGAGACGGACTCTAAGATGGATCGCAGTCTGGGAGTCCGTCTGCTCAGATGGACTTCCAGCTCACCAGACGAGAATTCCATCTAGTCCTTTGTGACCAGATGGTCCTCTGTCTGGTCCTCTGCAGACTAAACAGCCATTGTGTACACCTTGTAAAATAAAAAAAATAAAACTTATTCTCATGGTTATCAATTCATGCATGTTATTACAGAAATGAAATCACGAGAAGCCTCTTATTGGGAAAAAAAAAATTTAGGGTTTCTATTAAACCTTGGATCCTCCATTGGATCCAATCTAAGGAACAACAAACAATTCAGGAGGAACTAAGAACCGTGGCAACCTGGGCTCGATGCCAATGTTGATTATCTTTCTATTCTATAAAAAGATGGGAGACAAATCCTTATCTGGATTCGTTTTCTCAATAAAGAAATATCACAATAGAAGAAATTTAGAATCCACATCCTCATTCCTCCACAAACTCGTCACAGACAAATCCTCTTCAATCTCGCAGAAAGGGAAGTAATTCCACAACCAAATACCACTGTGGATGGATGGTTGAAGATAGAGATTATAAAAAATAAAAAATAAAAATAAAAATAAATAAATAAAATAAAAATGGAAGAAGAAGAAGAAATTCTCAGAGAGCTATCTTCCTCATTTTGCGTTTCTTGGAGAGACACAGAGAGAGCGAAAGATATTTCCAAAATTGAATCCGTAACTCAAATTGTCCGTGTAGTGATGCGAATATTTCCCTATATTTTGTAAATGCCCAATAAGTGATATTCCACATTTGCCTTTGGGCATATTAATAAATGCCAACATCTAGGAAAGGCATTCACCACTTTTCTTGTTCTTAAAAAAAACAAACTAATAGATTGTTTTAACAAAAATTTTCCGTACCATTATTTTGTTCTCCAAGAATAGAAGAATGTCATAATTGTTCTCCAAAAACATTACAAGCACATCTTTGTGTCTCTCCACGTCTATCATTCTATTCCTCTTTGGTTTTTTTTTTTTTTTGGTAAGATTCTATTCCTCTTCGTAAGAGAGAGACGCACAAATGTATACCCCACATCCCAGAAAGGGCCTCATCACTCTTAGAAATTTGTGGGATTATTTTTATAAAACAAACGCCCTAGATCGATTGTTGTAGCATCTCCCCTCTTTTTTTTTTGGTAAAAAGATATTTTATTAGAAAAAAAGAACTACGGAGGAAACCACCCAGTTGGCAACAGCATCTCCCCTCTAATGATTGCAGTTTTGGGTGATCTTAGGCTGCACACGTTGTAGAGGATCCGCTCCCTTATTATGAAACATTATAAGAAGCATTAAGTGTTATAATTTGATGACATGTTTTCTTATTAGTGTAAATTGAGAATAATTTCCCTACACATTAAGATTTGTAATCTCATTAATAAAGTTGGATTGAAAATGTTTAGTCGAATATGACATTTCTCATCCTTGTATCTCTCAAATTTTTTATTTTAAATCTTTTCGTTCTCATTTGTACGAAAGAAAACATGAAATATAGACTTAATGGTCAAAGTCCAGACCTCACGATATTTGCTCAGTCAATGATCTCCAATGGTTAGGTATGACTTGGTCTTTTACCCAAAAAAAAAGGTATGACTTGGTCTATAAAGCTACGCAGGTTTTGACTGGCATCGTTCAGGGCAATCCAGCCCAACCTACAATCGACCCGGTTCACTAATGCCCAACCTTCCAAGGCATTGAATTTATATTTATTTACCAAAAAAGAAGAAGAAATAATTGCACTTATTTTATGCAACCGCTCTCCTACTAAAGATTTTACACTACTGACTTATTGTGGTGAAGACAAATTTTCATAATAAATATTCTGGTGTATGTTTAGAGGCCTAAACATGCTCAGATCACGTTTGGCCGCTATTGAGTTTCTAGCTATAGGAGTATTTGTTTTTTTTCCCTTGAAGTAGGGTTTTTCACCTGCATTTGTATTTATATTTTTTTAGAACATAAACTTCTTTAAAGTGTGGAAGTGTTGGCATGTTTCCAACTAAGCCACCCCAGGGGTTACTCTCTGCATCTATAGTTAAAAGTGTTTTAACATGTTGAAAGAGGTATAAAACTATTAGGGTTGTGTTATGCTTTTCTCTTTAATTAAAAAAACTGTTACTGCTCGGGTGGAGACATATCGAGTGAACAACGTAAATTTTGTCTCATCCATGTGTTTGTGCACAGACTTGTTAACGTGACTTTTATTGAACCTCACATCAATACTGAATTCTTTATTCTTTGCAGGAGCTACTATAGGTGCACCCACAAGAGCTTCTACAATTGCAATGCCAAGAAACAAGTCCAACGACTAGATGACGACCCAAACACCTTTGAGGTAACCTACTGCGGCCACCACACCTGTCTTATGTCCTCCACCGCACCGTCAGTGCCGCCGCCACCAGCTTCTGCCACTTCCCAGTCAGAACCACTTGAAGTTGATCCAACACAATCCCCACTTCGCCAGAGAAGATGGAGATCCCTAGAGTTTGAACCCAACACCCCAACAGACCTACATTTGCGAATATCAGCTAGCAACATCAACGTAGCTGGTGGTTCAAGCAGCACCAACCACCCTCCAACCACTGAAGGTCAGCGACCTCCTTCACAATCACAAGCGCGTGATGGTAAAGAAGCAGAGTGGCCAGTGATGGATCTCGCCGATGCCATGTTTAATTCTGGGAGCAGTAGTAGTAGCATGGATGCTATTTTCTCTTTCATGCAAGACAAGTAGATCACCTTTCAGGACATTACATGAGTAGTTAGGTCCACACAGATTATTCATTCTTTGAAGCTGATGAGTTACTTCATCTGCACATCAATAACAGAAAACAAAATATATTGGCCAATTTTGTTACTTATTCCAAAAATGAAAGATGGTTAGCAAAGAAAATTATTTTGGCCTCAAAACCCCTTAGGGGCTATGCTTGTGTTCTTAAGATTAGGAAAGGAGCAACATTAGATGTCACATCCATCCAGCCGGTACTCTATTTGGAATATCCAAGTGTGTGATCCACAGTCTGGAAGATCTAGTATTCGAGGAAATCATCCTCCCATATTCATAATAGTATAATCAAGAACAAGATTAAATCAAATGTTAACTTTATTAATTAAACTATCCAAACAGATTCAAGAATACAATCAGTGTGCAGAAAATGATACCAATAGAATAAATCAAAATGTAGAATGAAGCGAAAACTCATTCCACAACAGCAGCGGAAAGTAGATCAAAATGTTACAAACGGTTCCCAAAAGAAAAAGGGGAATGGACAACTAAAGTCTCAGCGAAACTAATAAACATCAAAAGAAGGATGGAGCGATATTCCATCGCTAGCACTCAAGTGATAAAGCCGAACTACTCCTGATAAGTATCAGTCTCGTATTGATAGTCTTTACCAACGTAGTCACCATAGTCAGTATAGTACGAGTCATCAACTTGGTCTTCAAAGTACTGACCATCATAGTCAATAGTTGTAGTATTACTGCGCAGAAAAGTCTAACATAAGATATTGCAAAAAGGAGTGAGTTCAAAAGAACTCAACAAGGCAGTTCAATCCATAATAACATAATAATACATGGAAGCAAACCATACAGTATGCAAAATGATATGAAACAAACAATGCAGATATGCTTCTAACTCTATGTATGCTGGTCTCTATTGGCAGACACGTATTATGATAGAACACCACACTCCTCTGGGTAGCTCAGTCCCTCTTCCCTCAATGCTCTTATGCACGTCTATTGGGTTCTCCGCGGTAATTGGGTTAAGGCATCCATCCGGACATTTCATGACTGGGGTTTAAGTCAACACTCTCTTACTCCGCCATTGGTGTGAGTACTGGCGCATGTTAGGGTTAAGCCTAGCCAAATGCAAGTTTTCTACTTAATTATATCAACTTGGATCCAGATACTTCCATTTCTCTCATCCGGGATCCTTCTCCCTAGAGTCAACGTATCTTTATGGAATCCACCATCTCAGACTACGGACTCATCAACCTTATTGGCCAGTTACATCAAGCTAATAGGTACTTCCGTATCCTCTCATGGGTCATTTCACTGGTCTTGATTTCAAGGTCCCATGTTCCACTTCTGCAATTGTACCAATGAATGGCCTCTCACGAGTATCTGCAATGTGATTCATGTCCTTAACAGATGTAACTCAGTATTTGAAGTGTCACATCCACTCAGCCGATACCCTATCTGGCATACCCGAGTGTGTGATCCACAACCCCAAAGAACAAGTATCAAGGAAATCATCCTCCCACATATGCAATAACATAATCATGAACAGAATATAATCAATGTATAAAGACATAAACAAGAGATTTAAATAAGGAAAGAAATGACAATATAATCAGAGTGCGAAAATGATACCAAATGTATATAATCAAAAATGAGTAAAGTGAGGCGGAATCTCACTCCACAGTTACAGCGAAATGTAGCTAATAAATCAAAGAGAAAATACAACTGTTCTCAAAGGAAAGTAAGGAAATGAAAATCAAACTAAACTAAAGAGTCTTTGTGAAACCCAGCCCTAACCGAACCCTGACCTTGACCTGGTAACCCGGTTGTTTTTTGGTCCGAAGACCCGGAGTAAAGGAAGAGCCAACTATGGGCCATCTCAGTAGAAGACATGGTGTTTGACTCTGAACCCATGGTTGTTGATGGTGGAGTTCCATACTTGGAAGTCTGTGTAGATTTGGAAAGGAAGCTGCAGCTTGATGAAGATGAGACTAGTTGAAAGACTTGGAGTATTATTTGATTTGGTTTGAAGGTATTTCTATACACTAGATATGTCACTTGATGTGTGTGCAAAAGCCCATAAGGTTTAGAGCCCATTTGATCATTCAATACCCTGATTATTCCTTACTGTCTGCCTTGGTCGACTGATTGGTCGACTGGACCACTCGACCAAGCACTCGACCAAAGGATTGTTAAATCCGAGAAAAAGCAATTTTAGGGTTTTTCACTAATATTTAAACCATACTTCGTGTTTCTTTGTTACGACTGCCTCCTAAACACTTTTTGAACGTTAGAAGACCTCTCCGAAACTCTCTCTGGTGATTTCGAAGACTCCTCTGCAGATCTGAAGCCTCTCATCTCTGATCTGCCAATTCAAGGTTAGTAATCACTTCGACATTACGGATTTCTTTTCTTCGATCTTGTTATTGATTGAGATCAGGAAGAAGATGCTGGATTCTTGCAACCATCCCTTCGTGATCTCCTTCTATTTTTTGAGATCTATGATTATCGTCATGATCTTAACCCTAGCCTGATTAAATTCTTGAAACCTTGACCTTGTTTGATTTCTGGAAACCTTTGGTAACCTCCCATGCGAGGGAAACCTCATGGGCAATGTTTCTATTAATCTAAACTAGATTTTCTATGATTTCTTGTTATTTTCTTGATAGCAATCATTCCCTCTCATTCTGTGATCATAACCTTTTCTTGGGAGCCATAAAGGTTAAAACCCTAGTTTCTTGGGTCAAATCAAGAACCCATATTTTGACCATGACTTTATGATTTTACCTTCCCATATTGTTCTAATACATCCTAGGAAGTTCCCCTTCGAATTTCGGATCAATCCGACTTCAAACGAAGAAGTTATGACCAAATTAGTTTCAACAATTCCGTATTGACTCGATTGGTCAACTGCTTGGTCGACTGGGTCAGTAGACCAAGCACTCGACCAAAGGAAGCAGTAGCTTCATTTTTTGCCCGAATTGATTCGTTTGCTCTCTGATCTTTTAGGTATCTTTCCTAATGTTCTATCTATGATTGTTAGGAGTCTATTTGCTAAGTTTGGAGTTGCTCTCTTTGATCTTTGGATTATCTTCGGCGATAATCAAGGTAAGGACAGTTATTTCATAATAACATAGATCGCATACTCTCTAGTTTCTACTTTTTGAAACTATGAGTTTGCTTATTGGTCTTGTACTTTATACTTCTGATATACTACTGTAAGTACAGTAGCACTTGTTTATGTATTCTTTTCATTATTCAATTATATGAGATGTTATTACTGCTTGATCGGATTATGCTTTTACATTCTCTTTTATATGATGAATTGTTGGTTGTGTATGTCATGACTGATCTGAGAATGTGTTTGATTAAGTATGGTTTGGGATTGGGAAGTGTCCTTTTGACGCTTTTGTCCTTGGACATCGGAGGGAATAGTATGGGATGTTCTCCGAAGATGCCCATTGATGCTTTCCCGGATCATTGGTTGTCATACCTAGGGCTGTCTAGCAATGTTTGGCTAGGATGTCCCCGTTATGTCAGACCCGAAATGGAAGGGTATTGAACCGAACGACCCGTGGTAGCAGTGTGATTCACGGGCGCTCAAGACCGGTAACCAGCCCGTGAGAGGACGTGAATCATATTATGGGGGCCATTTATTGGAGGGTTGCATATGGCTAGACTTGGGCTCATGGGCACTCAAGAGCGGTAACAAACCCGTGAGAGGACATGAGAGTTTCCCATTTACCATATGTGGATAACCAATAGGGTTGATGAGTCCGTAGTCAGGGACTATTAGGACTCTAGTGCGAAGGATACCAGAAAGGATCGTCAGGGACGAGGAATGGACGTATCTGGAACTCAGTTGATGTAACTAATGAGATGACTTGCATTGGGCTAGGCTTTACCCTGACATGCGCCAGTACTTAGACCAAATGGTGATGTGAGAGAGCGATGACTTAACCCTCAGCCATGGATTGTCCCGAGGGATGAAGGACCCACTACCAACCGGAGCCGTATGTGTGACCTACCCAAAGAAGTATGGTGTTACTGTCACATCCACCCAGCCGGTATCCTATCTGGCATACCCGGGATGTGATCCACAGCCCGAAGATCCAGATCGAGCGGCCATGCCTCCCACATACACGTTAACATAATCATGAACAATATAATCAATGTATATAGAAACAATAGATGGATCAAAAGAATAAGACAAGATAGATAATGAGAGTGCGGAAACATTTAAATATCAACTTCAAAGTGATAACATCTCAAAGACAAGGAGTGATCAGAAGTCACTCCTTCACAAATAGCGGAAGCAGTAGTAAATCAAGTTTAGTACAGATAGTATCATAAATAAATCCATAAAAACTAGAGAGAGAAGATCCCAATGATTACAGTCATCAAGGGAAATGGGGCCTACACATAGGTTTCTTCTATCCTAATGAAGACTTCCTCGTAGGTATGGATGAAGTGAACCCAACGTGGCCGTTCCCTCACAAGAGTGGGGCTAACCCTGGAACGAACTATAATCCTCCTCGGCACCGCAATCCTGACTCTCATAGTAGCCATCACCCGCAGGGTAGTATGCGGGATCATAGCTCTGGTCGTATGACGCGCCATCAAGATCGTCAGTTACTGCAGGAAAATCTAACAATTGCACAAAAAAGAATGAGTTCAAAAGAACTCAGTAAGGCAAGTCGTTTCATAATACACAGTCCATTCGATACAATTCACATACGATGAAATATGATATGAGGCAAAATGAAATATGATTCTATATTAAGTATGCTGGTCTCTAAGGTAGACATGCTTTAAGCCGTAGCACCATACTCCTTTGGGTCGTCAATCACTCCCCCTCAATCATAAGATATATTGGGTCTGCCCGGGGAATTTCGGTAAGATCATCTCATAAACCATGGTTGGGGAATCAGTCACCGCTCTCTCACATCACCATTTGGTATAAGTACAGGCGCATGTCACGGTAAAGCCTAGCCCAATGCAAGTCATCTACTCAGTCATATCATGTCAGATCCAGATACGTCCATTCCTCGCCCCTGGCGATTTTTTCCGGTATCCTTCACACTAGAGTCAGCGCAATTCTGGATTACGGACTCATCAACCCTATTGGTCATCCACATATAGTAAACGGGAAGCTCTCACGTCCTCTCACGGATTGGTTACCGGTCTTGAGCGCCCGTGAGCCCAGGTCTATCCATATGCAACCCTACCAATAAATGGCCCCTTTCGGGTATCCGCAATATAGTTCAAGCCCTCTCATGGAGTGGATACCGGTCTTGAGTACTCTCGCTCATATTCTACCACGGGTCGTTCGGTCTCAATACCCTTCTGATTCGGGTCTGATACGACAAGGAAAATATCCTAACCATACACCTAGACAACCTTATATATGTCACCCAATGACCCGGGAAAGTGTCGATAGGCACCATCGGAGAACATCCCATACTATTCCCTCCGATGCCCAAGGACAGAAGTGTCGAAAGGACACCTCCCAATCCCAAGTCATACGTAATCAATTACAAGCTCAATCTCATCATATCATACTTGAATCAATAATTCATCATATAAACAATGTATATCATAACATGATTGATCATATTTAAATTCATAAAGCATAATTGAACATGATGTTCTAAATAATATATGACATTGTATTACTAATTAGAAACATTTAACAGTCATGTATGGTAAAGGAAATACTCATATTAACATAATCATTAACTTCCCATAATGTAAGCATGTTGATGTAATTAACATACTTAAGTTAACGACTGTCCTTATCTTAATCAAGTTGTAATTAAATTCAAGGATCACCAAGAATGGTTCCAAAGTCAGTGTTGATACCCTAGATAACATACAAGCAACATCAGAGAAGAAAACATTCAAATCGGGGTTCAAACGGATCAATTCGGCTGAAAACAGGGCTTTAACAACTCTTGGTTGACTGGCTTGGTCGACTGTCAGTCGACCAAGCAGTCGACCAAGACTTGTCAACTTCTGGGCAGCAAAGGAAATGTGATCAGAAGGTGCCCTTCCACTATTTCGATTGACATGAAATTTGGAGGGCATGTTTATAACAGTTAGAGGATATTGCACACCAATTTTCATGAAGATCCAACGGTTCAATAAAAAATGCTCAATTCGAAATATTAGGTTCTATATGGTAATCCTCAAGAATCAAAATGGAATTTATAGAAATTGTAAAGGATGGTAGGAATCAATCAAATAAAGGATAAGAATTGAGTTAGAGTCTTAATTTCAATATAGTCTATGCTTATCATGCAATTACATATCAGATTTGAATCAATTAGGCTAGATTGAATAGAATCATAGTGATGAAGTGAAATTAATCTTAATTGAATCATATCATATCATGAGTGAGATGTTTAAGGAATTTAAGAGGGAAAACTCATGGTTGAGTGTTTGCAAGATTGCAGCACTTCAGCCATGGTTTCAAGATTATCAAATGATAGGGAAATGAATAGATTAGAAGAGGATAGAAAGAATCATACCTTGGATTGATGATTAACACATACACACCAATGATTAGAGTCAAGATCTTCCCAAACTTCAAAGAATGGCCCAAGAGAGTGTCCAACCTCGAGCTCTGGAATGCCAATGATTAGGTTAGGTCCTCATTCACGAGTTCCAAGAAGGTAGGGGCAAAATGGGAAGAGATTTCATGAATATTCAGATTTCATGACTCTTGGTCGACTGTCTGGTCGACTGTCAGTCGACCAGGCACTCGACCAAGCTATGACAGCAACTTCAGGAGTGGATTTGGAAGGCTATACAGGGTCAAATAGAGTGGGGTTTTCTCCTACAAGTCAATCAACAAGTCTAGTTTCAGAAAATACCTTCGGATTGATCATGGGATTCCGGGAAAGTCTTCAACTAATTCAATCTTTGTCGATGCGCAGATTCTCACTCAAAACCGACAATGTGATCAAGTAAGGGGCATCATTGTCAATGTCCATAGGCTCCGCTTCTAGCATCGAATCATCAACTAAGAGGGGCCACAGGTCTCTTCTACCACCACTTCGGGTCTTCGGACCTGCAACAGTATAAAATCCGGGCCGGGTCAGGGTTAGGATAAGGCCGGATTTTACATTCTCCCCCCCTTAAAAGAAATTTCGTCCTCGAAATTGAAAGTGTATCTGTTCTCCCAAAAAGATGAGGAAACTTCTCTCTCATGTCTTTTTCTTTTTCCCATGAGGCTTCTTCCGGGTTATGGTTCTTCCACCAAATCTTCACCAAAGGGATGGTGCGATTCCCAGGTTGCTTGTCGTTTTTATCAAGAATTTCGGCTGGTCCTTCATCGTAAAACAGGTCGGCACTAAGTCCTTCGGGCACTTGCTGTAGTATGTGTTCCGTGTTTTCTATGTATTTCCGAAGCATTGAAACATGGAACACATTGTGAACTCCAGCAAGAGACGGGGGCAATGCCAAGCGATAAGCAACAGGTCCAACCTTATCTAGGATTTCGTAAGGTCCAATGAAGCGAGGACTAAGCTTTCCCTTCACGTTGAATCTTGTCACCCCTTTCATAGGTGACACTTTAAGGAAAACTTTTTCTCCAATTGGAAATTCTAAATCGGTTCTCCTCTCTCAAATTCACAAATCCAGTCATCATCTGGTTGAACTGAGCTTGCTGCTGTTGCATCATGTTGGTCATGACGCTTGCAATGTCCTTGAAGCTTCCAATGTCAGGGGCATTGGGGATGCCATTGGTAGTATGGCTGTCCTCCTGGGTCTGTTGGTCAGACCCTCTAGCAGGCGTCTCCTCATTTCCGGCACTACCGGAGCCGACAAGACGACTTCTCAAAAGAGCCATTCTGCAAAAGAACATTGATCACAACGAGACATGGAGATTCATCAAAACACACTTGACCACATGAATTAAAATGCTCAATTTATACATAGGTTCATCAATATTATAAGCAAATAATCCAACATTGGTCAAAATCCAAAAATTTCATCCAAAATTCCCATTTTCTCAACTTTTATAGCCTTGGTCGACTGTCACTCGACCAAGCCCAACAGTAACGAAAAATCAAGCTTTTTAACTTCATTTCTCCTTCATTTCTCATTTCTAACTCGTTTCTCTTGTGGAGGGGCTCTGGAGAACGCATTAGCAAATACTTCCAAGTGATTTCCATGTGATTAGAGGCTTCCACAACATCAAGACATCAAGCATTGTTCACCCAAGTAAGTAAATCACTATTCATCATCTTCTCAAATAGTTTCTTTACTTAGATTTCTCAAAATACCATGCTAAACTTGTTGTTCTAGGATAGAAATAGGTTCATGCATGCTTAGAAACAAAAATCCATAGTTTGCATGCAACAACAACGCTTAAACAACAAGCAAACACGAATTTTCAACTTGATCTCGCGAACGTAGCCGAAAGCTTCCATACTTCAGAAAAAAAAATTGATTTCTCCCAAACCGCTAGGAGTTTTAACGTCAAACTTGATGCCACACATCCCAAATGATATGCTTCATATTATCGTGCAATTCGTTTCGACCAATTTCGACAATATCAAAAATCCCCAAATTTGACCTAAGCATCAAAATTCTTCTTTTCTAGCTTGCTGAATTCTTAACTTTAGGACACGATTTCGACCGGTTTTCTTCGAACAAACACCACAATCATGCAATTCTAAGTATTGTGCATATGGCAGTATACTCGAATTGAATTTCCCCCTAATTTGAAAATTTCCAAAAATTACGAAAATGCCCTTCATGTCCAATTTGGTTAATTTTCTAACATTGACTTGTTGATCTTTTCTACAGGTATTTATACTCAATGGAGAGACGAGGACGAGGTGGTCGTGCATGAGGTAGGGTAGTAGGGGCCTGGAGAGGTAGAGGTCAGGTGCCTTTACTGCCACGAGCGGAGGTGATTGATCGACACCGCTTCGTCACACCATTGGCTGAGTTTCTTTATGATACATACTTTGGGCATTGTAACATCGAGAATGGTCGGCCATTTCGGGTTGGTGAGTTGACTACTTTTCGGATCGGGGAGAGATTCGATACTTTGGGATGGACACACCTACTTACTGAGAATTTGCCGGTGTACCCAGAGTTGATTCGGTTGTTCTACAGTAATTTGACTTCATTTGTGGAGGGGCGAGTTGATCAGATGGAGTTAGTGATAGCGAGTCAGATCAGGGAGACTCAGATTAGATTCACTACTCGCACACTAGCAGAGATTCTTGGGGTTCCTTATTGTCCACATGCATGTGTGTGGATATCGGCAGGGGAGGATTTCAGCAGATATATGCTTCCATACGAGTTGTATGAGATATGCATGACGCTTTGGGATGATGAATGATGTTTTCAGCCTAGGAACAACGGTGAGATGATTGCATCGGCTAGAGTTATCGGGCGAATCATAGGGAGGAACATCATACCGAGAGCGGGACATCATAATGTGGTTACGATGATGGATGCTTTACTCATCTATCGGATTTATATGGGATTCGAGATCGATTTGTCTTACATTATACAGAATGTCATGATCGAGGTTGTCATGCATCCGGGTATCAGAAATCTTTGCTTTGGGATTCTATTGACACGCATCTTTAGTCATTTCAGAATTGATCTGAGCAGGGAAGAGAGAGATGTTGGAATCACGGGGTATTCCATTGGTACGAGGACCATCGGATTGATGCAGTTGGATCATGTTGACAGGTCTCCCAGTCTAGGTGACGAGTCGGAGTCCAAGGATGATGATGAGGATATTCCAGCAGATGATCAGGCTGGGGATGATATCGGTGTACAGGAGGTCGGTCCCGATGATCAGGGGGTTCCCACATCACAGTTTGAGACTGGAGGTCCATCACAGGCTGCACCAGAGGCAACGGATCTATATGCAGAGATGTAGTCTATGACTTCCATGATGGAAAGGATGGGAGTTAGACAGGAGCAGTTGTTTGAGAATTTAGGAGCCAGACAGACTCAGATGTACGAGAGGATCGAGGTGAGGCTGGCACAGATAGAGTCCAGGCAGGATCAAATGCAGTCTCAGCTCACTCAGATCACTGAGGATGTCAGGACATCCAGAGTGCGACGACGATCTCCTAGATAGATAGAATGTACTAGGATTTCAGTTATGCTTTCCTTATGTAACCCATTGTAAAAACTTATTTAAATTAATGAATGTTATTTCGGTTTCATTTATTATCGTGTATTATTCACTTTCTTTATCGTTTCATTAAGTGTTGATTGTTAAATCATAATTATTGTATGTTATTCAACCATTCACTTATGCTTCAATTAGGTTTCTAGTCTGAGTTTTCTATTATTCACTTCTAAGAGTAGTTGAGTCACCTTAGATCTGTGACTCGGAATGTTCCGTTATCATTTCTGTGGTTGGGACCTTACTTGATCTTGGGCTCTGATACCACTCTGTCACATCCACCCAGCCGGTATCCTATCTGGCATACCCGGGATGTGATCCACAGCCCGAAGATCCAGATCGAGCGGCCATGCCTCCCACATACACGATAACATAATCATGAACAATATAATCAATGTATATAGAAACAATAGATGGATCAAAAGAATAAGACAAGATAGATAATCAAAGTGCGGAAACATTTAAATATCAACTTCAAAGTGATAACATCTCAAAGAGAAGGAGTGATCAGAAGTCACTTCTTCACAAATAGCGAAAGCAGTAGTAAATCAAGTTTAGTACAGACATTATCATAAATAAATCCATAAAAACTAGAGAGAGAAGATCCCAATGATTACAGTCATCCAGGGAAATGGGGCCTACACATAGGTTTCTTCTATCCTAATGAAGACTTCCTCGTAGGTATGGATGAAGTGAACCCAACGTGGCCGTTCCCTCACAAGAGTGGGGCTAACCCTGGAACGAACTATAATCCTCCTCGGCACCGCAATCCTGACTCTCACAGTAGCCATCACCCGCAGGGTAGTATGCGGGATCATAGCTCTGGTCGTAGGACGCGCCATCAAGATCGTCAGTACCTGCAGGAAAATCTAAAAATTGCACAAAAAGGAATGAGTTCAAAAGAACTCAGTAAGGCAAGTCGTTTCATAATACACAGTCCATTCGATACAATTCATATATGATGAAATATGATATGAGGCAAAATGAAATATGATTCTATATTAAGTATACTGGTCTCTAAGGTAGACATGCTTTAAGCCGTAGCACCATACTCCTTTGGGTCGTCAATCACTCCCCCTCAATCATAAGATATCTTGGGTCTGCCCGGGGAAGTTCGGTAAGGTCATCTCATAAACCATGGTTGGGGAATCAGTCACCGCTCTCTCACATCACCGTTTGGTATAAGTATAGGCGCATGTCACGGTAAAGCCTAGCCCAATGCAAGTCATCTACTCAGTCATATCATGTCAGATCCAGATACGTCCATTCCTCGCCCCCGGCGATCCTTTCCGGTATCCTTCACACTAGAGTCAGCGCAATCCTGGATTACGGACTCATCAACCCTGTTGGTCATCCACATATAGTAAACGGGAAGCTCTCACGTCCTCTCACGGATTGGTTACCGGTCTTGAGCGCCCGTGAGCCCAGGTCTATCCATATGCAACCCTACCAATAAATGGCCCCTTTCGGGTATCCGCAATATAGTTCAAACCCTCTCACGGAGTGGATACCGGTCTTGAGTACTCTCGCTCATATTATACCACGGGTCGTTCGGTCTCAATACCCTTTCGATTTGGGTTTGATACGACAAGGAAAATATCCTAACCATACACCTAGAAACCCCTATATATGTCACCCAATGACCCGGGAAAGTGTCGATAGGCACCATCGGAGAACATCCCATACTATTCCTTCCTATGCCCAAGGACAGAAGTGTCGAAAGGACATCTCCCAATCCCAAGTCATACGTAATCAATTACAAGCTCAATCTCATCATATCATACTTGAATCAATAATTCATCATATAAACAATGTATATCATAACATGATTGATCATATTTAAATTCATAAAGCATAATTGAACATGATGTTCTAAATAATATATGACATTGTATTACTGATAAGAAACATTTAACAGTCATGTATGGTAAAGGAAATACTCATATTAACATAATCATTAACTTCCCATAATGTAAGCATGTTGATGTAATTGACATACTTAAGTTAAGGACTGTCCTTACCTTAATCAAGTTGTAATTAAATTCAAGGATCACCAAGAATGGTTCCAAAGTCAGTGTTGACACCCTAGACAACATACAAGCAACATCAGAGAAGAAAACATTCAAATCGGGGTTCAAACGGATCAATTCGGCTGAAAAAAGGGCTTTAACAACTCTTGGTTGACTGGCTTGGTCGACTGTCAGTCGACCAAGCAGTCGACCAAGACTTGTTAACTTCTGGGCAGCAAAGGAAATGTGATCAGAAGCTGCCCTTCCACTATTCAGATTGACATGAAATTTGGAGGGCATCTTTATAATAGTAAGAGGATATTGCACACCAATTTTCATAAAGATCGAACGGTTCAATAAAAAATGCTCAATTCAAAATATTAGGTTCTATATGGTAATCCTCAAGAATCAATATGGAATTTATAGAAATTGTAAAGGATGGTAGGAATCAATCAAATAAAGGATAAGAATTGAGTTAGAGTCTTAATTTCAATATAGTCTATGCTTATCATGCAATTACATATCAGATTTGAATCAATTAGGCTAGATTGAATAGAATCAAAGTGATGAAGTGAAATTAATCTTAATTGAATCATAGCATATCATGAGTGAAGATGTTTAAGGAATTTAAGAGGGGAAACTCATGGTTGAGTGTTTGCAAGATTGCAGCACTTCAGCCATGGTCTCAAGATTATCAAATGATAGGGAAATGAATAGATTAGAAGAGGATAGAAAGAATCATACCTTGGATTGATGATTAACACATACACCAATGATTAGAGTCAAGATCTTCCCAAACTTCAAAGAATAGCCCAAGAGAGTGTCCAACCTCGAGCTCTGGAATGCCAATGATTAGGTTAGGTCCTCATTCACGAGTTTCAAGAAGGTAGGGGCAAAATGGGAAGAGATTTCATGAATATTCGGATTTCATGACTCTTGGTCGACTGTCATGGTCGACCAGGCACTCGACCAAGCTATGACAGCAATTTCAAGATTGGATTTGGAAGGCTATACAGGGTCAAATCGAGTGGGGTTTTCTCCTACAAGTCAATCAACAAGTCTAGTTTCAGAAAATACCTTCGGATTGATCATGGGATTCCGGGAAGGTCTTCAACTAATTCAATCTTCGTCAATGTGCAGATTCTCACTCAAAACTTACAATGTGCTCAAGTAAGGGGCATCATCGTCAATGTCCATAGGCTCCGCTTCTAGCATCGAATCATCAACTAAGAGGGCCCACAGGTCTCTTCTACCACCACTTCGGGTCTTCGGACCTGCAACAGGATAAAATCCGGGCCGGGTCAGGGTTAGGATAAGGCCGGATTTTACAGTTACGACTTAAAGCTTGTCTGCCAATAGAGACCAACATACATAGAGTTTAGATGCATACATTCATTATTTGTTTCATACTGCATTGCATCTTGTTTTGTTCTGATATATGTATTTATGTTGTTATGAGTTAACTTGCCTTACAGAGTTTCTTTCGAAACTCATTCCTTTTTGTACAATCTTTTAATAGACTATTCTGCAGGTACTGACTACTATGACGGACAGTACGATGAAGCGCAAGCCGATGAAGAGTACTACACACAAGGTATTGGCGACAATCAAGATTACTCTGATGATCCCGCAAGTGATCACATTGCGTACTACGATTAGAGGCAATGTAGAGTTGGAGCATCTATGTTTGATTGATGAAGTCCACTATTTTGAAGATGTCATCTATAGGATAGAAAACTCTTAGTTTAGTTGTCTTTCTTATTTTCTTTTGTTTCAGCTGTATTTCTTTTAGACTTATGCACTGCATTTCCGCTGTATCTGTGGAGTGAGTTTCCGCCTCTCTCTACTTCTTTTGATATCTTTGGATATCTGGTATCATTTTCCGCACTCTGATTATATTGATTATTCATTTCTTGATTTGAATCTTTGCTTATAATATTTAAACCTTGATTATTTCCTGTTTATGATTATGTTATTGTATATGTGGGAGGATGGTTTCCTCGATACTTGATCTTCGGGGCTGTGGATCACACTTCCGGGTATGCCAGTTAGGGTACCGGCTTGGGGAATGTGACAGAGTGGTATCAGAGCCCAAAGTTCAAGGAAATCCTAACCACAAAAAATAGTAACAGAACATTCTTGAGTCATGGATCCAGAAGTGACTCATCTACTCTTAGAAGTGAATAATAGAACACTTGGATTAGAAACTGTTTAATGAAGCATAACTGAATACTTTTGAATAATATACAATAATTATATTTGAACAAATGTCATATAAGCAATAAAAGAAAGTTCATAATACACAATAATAAAGTGAAACAAAAAGAACTTCATTAACTTTAAGAAAAGTTTACATCTGAAAAGCATAAAGGGAAATCCTAAGTACAATCTATCTAGGTGATCTCCTCTGATCTCTATATGCTCTGAAGTCCTTGGCCATCTGAGTAATTTGTGACTCTATCCTATCTTTCCGTGACTCCATCCTCTCATACATTTGCTCCTGTCTGACCTCCATCCTCTCTAGTATGGAAGTCATCATTCTCATCTGAGCACCTATATCAGAAGTCTCTGGGATTGAATGTGAAGGGCCTCCTGTCTCGAAGTGTGGTGATCTGGGAATCTAATGATACTCAGGATCAGCCTCATACATCTCTGTATCCTCCTCAGCCTGATCATCAGAATCTGGACCAGCATCACCCTCATCTGTTGGAGCCTCCACCTCATCCTCATCCTCATCTGTATCCTCCTCACCATCTAGACCCGGAGATCTCACAGTCTGAGTGAGCCTCATCTGCCTGATTGTCCTAGTCCCAATGGCATATCCCAGTGAACCAGTAAGCTCCTCTGTATCCTCCAAACTAACCCCGAAGTGTCGGAAGATCAATGTCAGTAATCTCCCGAAGCAAAGGTTCCTCATACCAGGACATGCCACCAAATCTATCATGACCTGCTGGATGATGTAGGATAAGTCTATCTGGAAGCCTGTGTAGATGCGGTAGATGACTACGGCCTCCATCATAGAAACCCGGTTGTGATGTCCGGCCTTCGGTATGATGTTTTGGCCAACAATGCGACCGATGATCCTAGCTGAATCTGTCATCTGTCCACTGTCTCTCAGCAGGTAGCACTCTGAGTCATCCCAGAGAGTGGCGCATATCTCTTAAAGCTCGTATGGCATCAAGAATCGGTCTACCTCTGCCCCGATAGGTATCCATAAGCACTGTCGTGGATAGTGTGGTACATGGAGAATGTGTGCCAGATCCCTAGTGGAGAAGCGGATCTCTGTCTCTCTGACCCTGCTCTCAATGATGAGTCTGAAAGGACGACCCTGTCCTCTGGCCTCCTCGACAGATGTGAGGTTATTGAAGAACAACCTCACTAGCTCAGGATAGACGGGTAAGTCTGCCGTGAAGAGATGAGTCCATGACTGTGTGTCGAATCGCTGTCGGATCTAGAATACTCGAAGCTCTCGCAAATGAAGAAGTCGCCCGTCTCTATGTGGCAGTACTCAAAGAATGCCTCGTACAAGAACTTTGCCTGTGGTGTGTCGAAGCGATCGAGTCGGATGACCTCTGCTCTAGGCTGAGCTGGAACTCGACCTCTGCCTCGCCTAGCTCCAACTATCCTGCCTCTGTCTTGTCCACCTCTCTGCATGGTGTGATGTCTGTTGGAAAAGATAAAAGACATTTCATGTTAGTATTGTTTCAAAAATTCTGCTAGAAGGGCATTTTCGTAATTTTCATCAAAATTGGAAATTTGGGGAAAATGTAAATTGAGCATACTAGCATGTGTGCAATACTTGGAATTGCATGGCTATGAAGTTTATTTGAAGGAAATCGATCGGAATCTTGGTCTAAAGTTGAAAATTCAGCAAGAAGGAATTTGGGGATTTTGCATTCTAAGATTTTTGAAAATTTTTGAATTGGTGTGATCAAAGTACATGTTCACATTGATAATATCATTTTGAGTGAGTAGCATTTGATTTCGTGCGAAAACTCCAAGCGGTTTGAGAGGAATCGAAATTTTTCTAAAGTTAATGATTTCGGTACGAAAACGATATGAGAATGCGAGATTGTTGTAGGACTTGTTGTTTAAGCATGGAGTTGTGCTAAAAATCTAGGGAACATGTTTCTAAGTGTTCCTAAGCATGATTTCTAGCAATAGACACAAGCAACACATGGTTTTTGGATGATTTGCAAGTTTGAGAAGATGAAAATGAGAATGGGAATGAAGATTTACCTTGTGTGAAGTTGTTGAGTGTTGTAGTGTTGTTGTTGAAGCAAAAAACTACTTGGAAAATACTTAGGAATGCCTTAGCACTTCTCCTCTTGAGTTCCCTCTCAAGTTGGCAAGGTTTGAAGTGAGTTTGAATGGGTTCTTGGCACTTAAAAAACTGATTTTCGCGTGCTGTGAGCCTTGGTCGACTGGGCACTTGACCAAGCACTCGACCAAAGGAGACAGTAGCTCCAAGTGCTGTTGGATTTTGGAAAAATGTGATTTTTGTCCTATGATTGATTGTTTGATGACTAAATGGATGTATTTAAGCATGATTTAAGATACTTAATCATTTGGACTTTTGGATTATGTCGAAACTTCGAAGTCCGGTGTTTTTGACATTTTGGTTTTTGCAGTATGGTTATGTTAAGAAGTGGGTGTGGTGAATCCAGTGGTCATAGAAGTGACGAGATACCAATTGGTGGTCATGATCAGCAGACCAACACTGGTGCCCAAGGTACTCCTGATGTGCCCGGTGCCCCGAATGTCGAAAGCTTTCGTGATATTACCAATATTATGGGTAATATGATGCAGCAGCAAGCAGCTCACTCTGCACAATGAGACTCATGCTGATGTCAATGGAAATCCTCATGCCGTAGTTCTGAATGTGGGTGGATTAGCTGGAACTCCTCATACTTGGTTGATGGAGAGTTTTCTGAAGATGCAAGTTCCTAACTTCACTGGAGTATCCAAGGATATCTTGTTTCCTAACAAGTGGCTGCGTGAGTTGGAAAAAGCTTTTCGTCATTTGCAATGAACGGAAGCCCAGAAGATTTTGTTTGCCGAGCAGAAGTTGCAACATGAAGCTGACGCTTGGTGGACTTCCACCCGGCTTGTTTTGGAAGGTTTGCATGCTGGCATTGTGTCGTGGGATTTGTTCAAGGAAGCTTTTTGTAAGAACTACTTCTCAGAAGTAGTGAAGGATGCGAAGGAAGCTGAGTTTATGGCTCTTACTCAAGGATCTTTGTCGGTGTTGGAATACCAACAGAAGTTTGAAGAGCTTCACTTCTTTGCTTCTGACTCTTTGAAGGTTGATATTGCCAAAGCGAAGAAATTTTTCAAGGGATTGTGACCTGCAATAAGGGCATTTCTCACCATTCAGCCTATTGATAGTTATTCCTAGGTGGTGCAGAATGCCAAGAAGTTGTAAGAAACTGAGAAAGAGAATGCTAGAGTGCAAAGACCCTGGCAGCCAAGGAATCCTGGATTTGCGGATCGAACTGATCGACGTTTTGTGAGACCTATGCCATACCCTACTCCTGCTTTTCAGTCTAGGAATGTAGGTCAGAGACCTGGATTTCAGCAACCAGGCTAGTTTGGTCAGTTTGGTGGGAATCGGCTGCCGATGAATGCGAATGCTAGGCCCGTGAATGCTATTCCTAGGCCTTTGGATCAGAAGCCTACAGTTGCACCTATTCCTGTTGGATTTAGCAACCCTGTTTGCTTTTACTGTAAGCAGACTGGTCACTTTGCTCGTGATTGTCCTAAGAAGCCTGTTCAGCAGTCTGCTCCTGTAGTGAAGAGTACTCCTGTTCCTCCTTCTAGAAGAGTGTTCAGTATTTCTGGTACTGAACAGGATGCGAATCATGAAGTGGTTATAGGTACTTTATTTGTTACTTCTATTCCTGCATTTGTGTTATTTGATACGGATGCTTCTCATTCTTTCATATCATCTGCATTTATCAAGAAGATTGATTTGGAACCTGAGAATTTATCAAGCTGTTTATTGATTTGTACTCCTACTGGACCTGTTGTGAAACTAGATAAAGGATTAGTTAAGTGTCCTATTTTGGTTGGTGAAAAGAATTTGGAAGCCAATTTGGTACTTTTGGATATGAAGGATTTTGATATCATTTTGGGTATTGATTGGTTGACTGCCCATAATGCTGTAATTCTTTGTTCTTCGAAGAGGATTCAATTTCGGATTAGTGGAAGTTCAAGTTTTGAATTCCAAGGCGAGAAAGGAAGAATTGGTAAGAAGACATTGTCTGCACTGATGCAAGTCTATGCATTAGTTGAAGGTTTGCCATCAAAAGGAAAGATTAAGGAAGGAAAGAAAGTTGAAGAAGTTGGCGTTGTATGTGACTTCGTTGATGTCTTTCCCAAAGATCTGTTAGGCGTACCACCAGATAGAGAAGTGGAATTCTCTATTGATTTAATCCCTGGTGCTGCCCCGGTATCTAAGGCTCCATATAGAATGGCTCCCATTGAGTTGGTTGAGTTGCAAAAGCAGTTGAAAGAACTCTTGGATAGAAGTTTCATTCGACCTAGTGTTTCACCTTGGGGAGCCTCGGTCTTGTTTGTTAAGAAGAAGGATGGTAGTATGCGTCTGTGCATTGATTACCGTGAGTTGAACAAGTTGACCATTAAGAATAGATACCTTCTGCCTCGAATTGATGATCTCTTTGATCAGTTGAAGGGTGCAGCAATGTTCTCGAAGATTGATTTAAGGTCGGGATATCACCAGTTGAAAGTGAAGTCAAGTGATATTTTCAAGACGGCTTTTAGAACAAGGTATGGTCATTTTGAGTTTCGAGTTATGCCTTTCGGTTTGACTAATGCTCCTGCTATGTTCATGGACCTCATGAACCGAGTCTTTCATGATGTGCTCGATAAGTTTGTGATAGTCTTCATTGACGATATCCTGATTTATTCGAAGAGTGAAGAAGAGCATGCAAGGCATCTAGATTTCACTTTGCGAAGACTAAGAGAAAAGAAGCTTTATGCTAAGTTTAGCAAGTGTGATTTCTGGCTCAAGAGTGTAGTATTCCTCGGCCATGTGGTTTTTGCTGAAGGTATTCGTGTTGATCCCTTAAAGGTACAAGCAATTGTTGATTGGGAAAGACCGAAGACTATAATGGGAAATAAGAAGTTTTCTTGGTTTGGCAGGATATTACAGAAGGTTTATTGAGAATTTTTCTAGGTTGGCTGCTCCTATGACTAAGCTAACTAGAAAGGAAGAGAATTTTGTTTGGTCTGACGCATGTGAGAAGAATTTCCAAGAATTTAAGGTTAGATTGACAAGTGCTCCGGTTCTAACTATACCTGATAATTCCGGTGGTTTGACAGTCTACATTGATGCGTAGAAGATTGGTTTGGGTTGCATTCTGATGCAACATGGTAAGGTCGTAGCCTATGCCTCTCAGCAATTTATGGATTATGAGCGGAATTACCCCACTCATGACTTAGAGCTTGCCGCAGTTGTCTTCGCCTTGAAGATTTGGAGACATTACCTCTATGGTGAGAAAATCGCTATTTTCACGGATCATAAAAGTTTGAAGTACTTCTTTACCCAAAAGGAGTTAAATATGAGACAAAGAAGATGGTTGGAATTGGTCTTTGATTATGACTGTGACATTCAGTATCACCCTGGTAAGGCGAATGTGGTTGCTGATGCTCTTAGCAGGAAAAGTCAGAAGAAAGTATTGGACTTGAATGCTCTGAGTCAACCTTTGTTGTCCTCGATTTAGGATTTTGGTTTGGAAGTTGTCCCTGAAGGTTCGGAAGTTGTTTTGTTTGCTATGATGGCGAGATCCACCCTTAGAGACAGAATTGTTGCTCTGCAAGGTTCTGATCTGGATTTTAAGGAGAAGATTGAGAAGATTTCTTTGAATCCTAATTTAGACCCTGACTTTGGTATATCTATGGATGGTGCCTTATTGTTTAGAGGAAGACTTTGTGTGCCTGCTGATGAAGGAATTAAGAAAGAGATTTTGAAGGAAGCACACCAGTCGATCTTTGCAATACACCCTGGAAGCACCAAGATGTATAAAGACTTAAGAGAACATTTTTGGTGGATTGGTTTGAAGGCCGATGTTGATGATTTTGTTGCCAAGTGTGAGACTTGCCAGCTTGTGAAAGCCGTTCATCAACCTTCATCTGGATTACTTCAGCCACTTCCTATTCCTGGTTGGAAGTGGGAAGATATCTCTATGGACTTCGTAACTAGCTTACTTCTGACAGGTAAAGGTAATGACACTGTATGGGTAATCGTTGATAGGTTGACCAAATCAGCCCATCTCATTCCTATGAAGATCACTCATACTTTGGATAAGCTAACTTGGCTATATGTGGATAATGTAGTCCGTCTGCACGGTGTGCCTGTAAGTATCGTGTCTGATCGTGATCCTAGGTTCACTTCAAGGTTTTGGAACAGTTTGCAGAAAGCCTTGGGAACCCAATTGAACTTGAGTACAACTCATCATCCACAATCTGATGGACAATCTGAGCAGACGATTCAAACTTTGGAAGATATGCTTAGATCTTGTGTAGTGGATATGGGTGGAAATTGGGATGAACACTTAGCTTTGGTTGAGTTTGCCTATAACAACAGTTATCAAGCAACTATAGGCATGGTTCCGTTTAAGGCTTTGTATGGTAACATTTGTAGGACACCCATATATTGGACTGAGACTGGTGAGAGAAAAGTCTTAGGCCTGGAGATAATTGAACCTCCTAGCGCAATGGTCGATATGGTAAGAGAAAGGATTAAGTCTGCTCAGTCAAGACAAAAATCTTATGCTGATAAGAGAAGGACCGATTTGGAATTTCAAATTGGGGAGAAAGTTTTCTTGAAGGTTTCACCTATGAAGGGCGTGATGAGATTCAATGTTAAAGGAAAGCTTAGCCTTTGGTACATTGGACCTTTTGAGATCTTGGAAAAGGTTGGATCTGTTGCTTATCGATCGGCATTACCTCCGTCTATTGTTGCTGTGCATAATGTGTTTCATGTTTCGATGCTTCGGAAATACATTGAGAATCCAGAACATATCTTACAGCAAGCTCCTGAAGAACTTAGTGCGGATCTGACCTATGATGAAGAGCCAGCTGAAATATTGGATAAGAAGGACAAGCAACTGTGGAATCGCACCATCCCTTTGGTAAAGATTCGTTGGAAGAACCATACCCCTGAAGAAGCTTCTTGGGAGAAGGAAGAAGATATGAAGGAGAAATTTCCTCAACTTTTTGGAAGTTCAGGTATGTTCTCAATTTCGAGGATGAATTTCTTTTAAGGGGGGAGAATGTGAAACCCAGCCCTAACCTAACCCTGACTTTGACCCGGTAACCCGGTTGTTTTCAGGTCTGAAGACTCGGAGTAAAGGAAGAAGCCAACTATGGACCATCTCAGTAGAAGACATGGTGTTTGACTTTGAACCCATGGTTGTTGATGTGGAGTTCCATACTGAATGAAAGGTGGAGAAGTTCGTGCTCGAGTCTATCATATATCGGTTCGGGATGCCAAAATTAATCGTCACCGATCATGGCACTCAATTCGAAAACCCACAATTTGAACAATTTTGCGGAACTTATTTGATTGAGCACCATATGTCATCAGTGGCATACCTCCAAAGCAATGGCCAAGTAGAGGTTACAAACCGAACATTACTTGAGGGCATAAAGAAAAGACTCGAAGCTGATAAAGCCTTATGGGTCAAAGAATTGCACAACGTACTGTGGGCCTATCGAACTACGGTTCGAACACCCATAGGAGAAACTCTTTTTAAACTGGCTTATGGATCTGAAGCGTTGGCACCTGTTAAAGTAATGGCTGGAACACTACGGGAAAGAGAGTTCGAAGAAAAAGCGAACGAACAAGGACTGCTAGATAGCCTTGACTTGTTAGATGAAGTTCGTGCAAAAGCAATAGCACGAACTCAACATTATCAACGAAGGAGAGCGTCACATTATAATTCCCGAGTGAAGAATCGTCGATACATAGCAAGAGACTTGGTATTAATGCATACCTTAGCTTCAGATCCACGCCATCAGAGGAAATTGGACCCTTCATGGGAAGGCCCCTATATGGTTATTAAACCAGTAGGTTCGGGAGCTTATAAGCTGAAGAACATGACAACTCAGAAAGAGCTGGATCGTTCGTGGAATGCTAGGCACTTGAAGAAATATTAACCTTGAAGAGATTATCATTTTCATTCAAGTTGTAACAAAATTCAACTCAATCAATACAATTTCTGTCACATCCTCCCAGCCGGTACCCTATCTGGCATACCCGAGAGTGTGATCCACAGCCCGAAGATCAGGTATCGAGTAATCAACCTCCCACATAAACAATAACATAATCATGAACAATAATAATAAGAGTGCGGAAGATAAACCATAGTTCCAATAAGGAAATAATGAATCATATATAAATCAGAGTACTAGATATAATCAGAGTGTCTAAAACAGATAAGTAAAGTGAGGCAAAATCCCACTCTACAACCAGCGGAAAAGTAGTTCTAAAAGAGAATAAGCAAGACAAAATCTAATCCCAGTAGGAAGTACAATGGGTAACTAAATTGTTCTCCACTTTATGGACAACATCCCTATAAGTATAAATCTCATAAACGGCACAAGGGCGCTTCCACTCAATGGTCGGACTAAGCATCGTACGGAGCATAACCACTCGCGGGATCTTCAGTGTAATTGTTGTAACCGCAATCACCTTCCTGGAGATATGCCTCTTCTCCTTGCGCTTCTTCATAGGGGCCGTCATAATATTCACTACCTGCAGAATAGTCTAACAAACATTGTACAATAAAGGAATGAGTTTCAAAGAAACTCAGTAAGGCAGTTAAATCCATAATAACATAAATGGCAGGATTTCAGAACAAACATAAATGCAATATGGTATGAGACAAGCAATGAATGAATGAATCTAACTCTATATATGTTGGTCTCTATTGGCAGACATGCTTTAAGTCATAGCACCGTACTTCTTTAGGAAGGTCTCAATCACTCATCATCAGTTGGTAATGGGTCCGGCATCCCTCGGGACATTCCATGGCTGGGGGTATAGGTCACCACTCTCTCACATCACCATTGGTCTAAGTACCGGCGCATGTCAGGGTAAAGCCTAGCCAAATGCAAGTCTTCTACTTAGTTACATCAAGTCAGATCCAGATACGTCCATTCCTCGTCCCTGACGATCCTTTCCGGTATCCTTCACACTAGAGTCCTCATAGTCCCTGACTACGGACTCATCAACCCTATTGATCATCCACATATGGTAAACGGGAAGCTCTCACGTCCTCTCAAGGGTTGGTTACCGGTCTTAAGCGCCCGTGAGCCCAAGTCTATCCATATGCAACCTTACCAATAATTGGCCCCCACAATGTGATTCCTATCCTCTCACGGGTTGGTTACCGGTCTTGAGCGCCCATGAATCCCCATTGCTACCACGGGTCGTTAGGTCTCAATACCCCTCCGATTAGGGTCTGACATAACGGGACATCCTAGCCAAACACTACTAGACAGTCCTAGATATGTCATCCAACAGTTTAGGAAGGTGTCCATAGGGCATCTCCGGAAACATCCCATAATATTCCCGTAGTAATTCAAGGACAGAAGTGTCAAAAGGACACCTCTCCTTTCCAAACCATACTTAAGCATACACATGCATCAATTCATATCATCACATATATGGTAACTTCATATATGGAAAGAAATCAATAATTACAATCATTTTGTATATAATTGGTAAGTAAATCATACATGAGTCAATTCAATATGAATAAGTAATGCTACTGTTATCAAGATTATGCAACAGTAATATATCATTGTAAGAATCTAATTAAGGAAACAAATCAATGATATTCAAATATAGAAACTAGATTCATGCTATCTATGTTGTTAAAGAAGTAACCATCCTTACCTTTTATAACTCGCAAAGGAATCCTAAGAAATCAAGTAAGATCTTGGCAAACTTGAGAAGAAGGTCCTAAACAAGTGTATACAACATATTAGGAAAGATCCCTAACAGAAAAGATACCAAAACATCCAACACAGACCAATTCTGGAGTTGCTATACTCATTGGTCGAGTGGATTGGTCGACTGGTCCAGTCGACCAATCAGTCGACCAATGCAGACAGTAGCCTAAAAAAAACAGAGTTTTAAGATATAAAATCCGAATTTGGTGGTTCAAAAGGGTACTAATCAAGGGGTAAACTACATCAGTAGTATCCTAACATAAAGGGGACCTCAAAACACTAATCCAATCAAGCCATCAAGATCCAAATTAGGAAACAAAAAGTTACCATAATTAGATCAACCATGGATCTTGAAGAATTCAAGATAGAAATCAAAGACAAGAACAATAGGAGAATGGGTCATTGCTTCAGGTAAAGGTATCATGAAAAGCATACTTAGATCTTCAAGGAAATAGGCTTAAAAGCATAAATCTAAATAAGGAAACAAAACCTACCATATATGTAACTATCATGATTCATGAAGAAAACATGGTATGGTAGAAGAGAAACAACTAGAGATTGATAGATCATGGATCATGAAAAGAAAACACAGCAATTGACGACTAACATGATCAATATAGAAGATCCAAGGAGATCAGAATTCAAATCAGAAGTTAAACAAAGACTAGATCATGGTTTGATCATGATTCCTTCAAAAGCTTGCAATGATCATGGTTAAGATCATTGCATTAGCCATTAATCCTTAGGAAGATCATGAGAGACAAGTCCAGAGATGTTTGCAATAGAGAATGCAGCATCTCCTCTACTGTCTCAACTCAAAAAGGAAAGAAAAACAGAGATGGAGGAGAAGAAGAGAGTGTAGACATACCTTTGATGCAAAAGGAAGAGTTTTGACGAAGATTCGTCAAGAAAATCACCAAGGATGCAAGGGAGATGACTTGCAGAGGTCTTTGGTTCGTTCCAAAGAGTTTGGAGGCAGCAAATACGAAGTAGACTCGAGATTGGACTTAAATAGAGCAAGCAAGACCTAATTGCCAAAGACATCACCCATTGGTCGAGTGGATTAGTCGACCAATCAGTCGACCAATGCAGACAGCAATTCCAAAACAGGGAATTGATGGCCCAGATCAAATCCAATCCTAAAGGGGTTTTGCACACATAACAAGTGACTTACCTAATAGGTAGAAATGCCTTCAAACCATGATAGAGAGCACTCCAAGTCCATCAACTAATCCAATCTTCATCAAGATTCAGTTTCCATAAATAGAACTTCATCTTCAACTCTCATGGATTCAAAGCCAGACACCAAGTCCTCCACTAGGATGGCCCAAAGCTGACTTCTTACTTTACTTCGGGTCACTGGACCTACAAATAACAAGGTTTCCGGGTCAAGGTTAGAGCTGGGTTTTACATTCTCCCCCCCTTAAAGAAATTTCGTCCTCGAAATTGAAAGCGTACCTGTGCTTCCAAAGAGGTAAGGAAACTTCTCCTTCATGTCTTCTTCCTTCTCCCAAGAAGCTTCTTCAGGGGTATGGTTCTTCCACCGAATCTTCACCAAAGGGATGGTGCGATTCCGCAGCTGCTTGTCCTTCTTATCCAAGATTTCGGCCGTTTCTTCATCGTAGGTCAAATCAGCACTAAGTCCTTCAGGTGCTTGCTGCAAAATGTGTTCCGGATTCTCTATGTATTTTCGGAGCATCGAAATATGAAACACATTGTGAACACCAGCAAGAGGCAGAGGTAATGCTAATCGATACGTAACAGGTCCAACCTTTTCCAAAATCTCGAAAGGTCCAATGAAACGAGGGCTAAGCTTTCCCTTAACATTGAATCTCATCACACCCTTCATTGGTGAAACCTTCAGAAAGACTTTCTCTCCAACTTGAAATTCCAAATCGGTCCTTCTCTTATCAGCATAAGATTTCTGTCTTGACTGGGCAGACTTAATCCTTTCTCTTATCATATCTACCATAGCACTCGTAGCTTCAATCATTTCAGGACCTAAGACTTTTCTTTCACCTGTCTCAGTCCAGTACAAAGGTGTCCTACAAGTACTGCCATACACAGCCTTGAATGGAGCCATGCCTATTGTTGCTTGATGATGCGTCCAAAATCTGCTCAGCCCTTGGATCTCCACGTGATGTCCTGCAAAACGAAAGCGTCAGATGTGGCCCGACCGCTGGGGTCGGGAGTCCACCTCCAAAGGCTAAGTCAGTTGATGAACTTAATCACAAACGGCTCTGCTAGAAGCACAGAGCTAATGAATGAAGAAACGAGAATGGTGATCTAGATAGCAGGACGCTGATAGTTTAGGTCTATCAGTATGTATCTGAACCTGAGTCTCAGATAGTATTCTCCTTGATCGATTGATCCGTCCCCCACCTTGTATAGTAGTGAGGTTTATATAGAGTGTACCTTCGAATCTCCTTCGTTGGATGCACTCGAGCCTTCTTCGGGTAGTCGTTGGATCTTATCGATAAGATCCGTTGAGCGATAGACTTCTACTAGTTTGGGCTAGTAGAGGACTACTGAGATAACCGTTAGGTTATGCGATAGTTATCCCTTTGATGATGATTATCCGCAGCCGTCAGTTTGAGTCTGCTGTCATCAAGGTGATTACCCTAATCCATAAGTAAGATTAGGGCACGCTTGCAGCCGAATAATCTTTCTTCTTCAGCAAGCCATCTTCTGGATCCGGTTCGCTCGGGAGCGATTCGGTTTTCTCCGTCTCGACCGGGGTCGAGGGTCGGACCAGGTATGAACCCGGTCTGATCATAAACTCTCCATATCACGAGCCCCCCAGACCAAGCGTTCGGTCGATCCCGAGGGCTTGGTTTTTAACTGGTTCGTCGTCAGGTGATGATCTCTGCGTGCTTCATTAAATGTCATATCACATTTAATGCGGTGGTCACTTTTCCTCGAGCGTTGTGAGTGTAAGGCCACATGTCTTTGTTGCAGTTTATCTGTCGTGGCTCACGTCATCCAAGCGACGGTTTCCGAACGCCTATTTCAGATTCGTGAGTTCAAACTTTCAAAACGTCTTTGAATCTTGATCGTCAATTTTGAATCAATCTCGATCGTTCAGATTCCCGAACACTCGTGCGGGAGTTTTAAAAGCGGTTCGTTGTCTTCGTAGGTTTCATTCTTCCTGTCTGGAATTTGAACCTTTGTCGTTTGCTTCGCGCCTTCCTGCTCTCAAGCTTCCGTCTCACTGAATCAGTAAGTTTACTGGTCTTTTCTTTTTGTAGTTTACTGAAACGAGTAATGGCGGACGATAGGGCTTCTTTAGTACCCCATGTTGGTGATAGCAGTGATGCTTTTGCTCCTCCTGCTCCCGAACAGTCGGATAGTGATAACAAAACCCTAACCATCCTCTGGCAGGAGTTCGCTGAAGTTTCTCAAAAAGGTTTTGAAAGAAAAACCGAAACTTCTCCTGTCCTTGTCGAGTCTGGATCTTCCAAGATCGTTGATTCCTCTAGGCAAACTCAAATCTCCGGGTCCAATGGTGGGCCTGGCTCTGTTCCCTCCATTTATAATGGAGAAACTCTTCTTTCCGCTGTCCAAGATTTTGACCTTCCTTCCTCATATCGGGTTAGGGCTCCCCACCCTGATGAGAGGGTTGATTCATCCCTTTCGGGTGAATTTTCTCTGTACATAGATACACTGGAAAGCGGGGTTCGCTTTCCCTTTTTTAATCCTTTATTTTCCGCAGTTTTGAATCACTGGAACATTTGTCCCGGAATGCTCCTCCCCAATAGTTGGCGTCTCATCGTCGGCTTCTTGGGTTTGTGTTTTGGGCTTGGCATCACGCCATCTCTTTCTCTTTTTGTACATTTTCATGTTCTTTCTATCTCCCATCCTCCCGGATGGGTCTTTCTTTCCAAACGCAATAAGGCTGAACTTGATTGGAGGGGCAGCATCCTTGCCAAAGGAACTTGCCCTTCTAACCACAAAAGATGGCGCGAACGATACTTTTTCTGTCGAGCGCCTCCATCAGATCTTAACTTCCTGACCACCTGGAGGAGGTTTACTTCTTCATCCGAAAGGAACCGGGGCCTTCCCTTTATCCAAAGAAGACGAGGCGGCCATCATGAAGATCAAATCCATTTCGTGGTATCAAGAGATACATGGATATGAAATGGAGTATAACTCCATCCTTCAGTACTGGGGCTTGGCTCATTGTGAGCTTCTAACCACCATCCTTTGATTTGACTGAAGTGATATGTCTTGAATTCTGATTCTTGTCCTTCTTCTTTGCAGTGCCTCCCAGAACGAACCCTGAAAGCCTGCGGGTGAAGGCCGCTAGGGCCGTTGTGACAGCCGAACAACGATCACCCGTGGTCTTGATCGCAGATCAAGAGGCTTCTCTTCCCTCTCCCAACCCCTCTTACAGGGGTATCAGGAATATCAGGCCTGTAGCTGATGCTCCGGGTAAAGGGAAGAAACCAATGGTGGAGAGGGCCACCGTTTCCTCCTCCGTCCGAACCAAGAGGAGGCATGACACAATTGATGCTCCCTCCAACAAAAAATCCAAAGCTTCGACGGATGGTGAGGAAGTCTTCCTCCCCCAGTGGACCCTGAAGATGACCGATAGGGTCACTCGGGATCCTGAGAAAGCTGCAGAGTGGAGCTCTCTCAGTCTTGCTCCTTCTGATCGCCAGGAGTTTGAAGCCCTGGATGACACCTCCCTTGTGAGTCAATCTACAAGGTAACGGTCTTCTTGCTTATTTATGTTTTCATAATTTCTTATGACTTCTTCTGATATCTTCCATCTTCCCAGGAATGCTGTGTTGAGCTTTTATCAACACATGGAAGCATTGAGCCGTGTTGGTCGCACCAGCTCCTTGCTGCAAACTTGTGAAGAGAAATTGGCCAAGGCCAATTCTGAAATAGACCAGCTGACTGCAGCCTACCGTCAGAGCTGCAGAAAAAGCATGAGGAAGAAGTGACCTCCCTCAAGGAAGCCCTTGAAGCTTCAAGAATTCGTGTCTCTGCTGCTGAGCGCGAGGCCAGGAAGCAAAAGGCAGCTGCCACGTTGTTTGGTGACAGCCTTGAAATTAAGAGTAAGGATCTCGAAGAACATCTGAAGTTGGCAATCCCTAGCAAGCCTAAGCATATAAAGCCAAACCTTCGGAAGGAGTGCATCCGGAAATACCTGGACAGCGTACCTTTCTCCGAATTGCTAGGTTTCTACAACATTCAGGCCTATCGCATGGGGCAGAACGACGTTTGGGAGCCGATCCTTGGAACGATCCCTGACTTCGACACTGCTCCTTTTTGTAAGGTATGCCACCCGGAGGTCTTCGGGAAAGTTGGTATGGATCTCCCAGACTGGGCCCAGGGAGTAGATGATCCTTTTCCAGCTGACCCTCAATATGAGGCATATCTAGATGACGAGCCGGCACTTCCAGAGGAGAAATCACAAGCCGAGTCTCAAGTTGTTGCTGTAGAGGATTCAGCCGATGCCATTCTTGAGGAAGGCTCTTCTCAGGATCCTGAGAAAAGTCATCCCGACCAGGGTCCCTCGGGCAACAATGAAGAAAAGGCTTAGGGTGTTGTTCCTTTGTAAAGATGTACCCTCATTTTAATGAATAGACATTTCTTTATTCATGTTGGCCTCAAAATTTCCCCATCTCTTGCCGAAGTATTGCCTTGAATATCAAAGTATTAATGATAAAACTTATCACTTAACTCTTCATTCTTCGCCTAATAATGGTCTTGTAGAAATATTGTGAAGATGCGTTTCGGGAAGATGCGTTGATCTTCCCCACTACTTCATTTATTGCAAAGTCCGCACGTTTCCCTTCTGCGAAGTTCAAACGTTTTCCTGCTTTTGTGTACCATTCATTGTTTCCAATGAATCGAAAATACCTCCATTATTTTAATGGCGGTGCGACGATTGGAGGTTTCTCTCGCATCGGTGCTCGCTTCCACATGTTTCCATGTGGCATCCCTTCGACCGTTGATCTTGCTTTTTGCGGATTTCGAAGCGTTGTTTCGATCTGGGTCGTCGGTTGTCCTTAGCCTTCAACCGTCGTCTTATACCTGAGGCTATTTAAAGCCTTCGTGGGTACTCTCCATCTATCCTGACTTCTGCAAGATAGATTTGCTAAAGTGCCAAAGCAACCTTTCGTCCTTCGGCCTGCCTCCGTATTCCTCGTACTTCGACGACAGCTCTATCCATTTCTGAACAAGTGAGTTTTTTGATTTCTCATCTCTTTCCCCTCTTCCCCCCAAAGTAAACTGCACAATAGTTATACTTGAGGTTTAGTTTGTTGGTCTGTCAGATGCTTTAGAAAACTAGGGTTTCCCCATTGTTGCTGTCGTTTATTTATTTCATCGATCTGAGCTGTTTTTTTTTTGATAGTGGCTCCCAAGATCAACCCGACTTTATCGTAGCAAAATCTCGCAAGAATAGCGTTCCGTCGGTGGTGATTGGGGCCAGTGCGGTGATTTCAGCTAGTGAATCCTCCAAGCGTAAGGCGATTGCTGGCGGTGAATCTTCAAGTCAGATTCCTGCAGCTTCTGTTGATGCCGTCCCTGCGCCTTCTTTGCCCGTAGTGACCGCTCGTGTTTCCCAAGAAGATCTTGATCACTCCGTTGCCGATGGTGCTGGCGGCAATCCTGCTGGTGAGCCTGTTGGTGAGCCTCTGTCGGTGCACCCCCGAAGGAGACTCTTCGGGCATCCGAGGCAACTATGTTGGCGTCCTCGATGAAGGTGTGGCCCCAGCAGTGCTGCTCCTATTTCTAACTCCGGTGCTTGTTTGGCATCCTCCTCCTCTCCTTCCGAGTTGGAGGATTTTGCTACCGGAAGCGCCGTCGGATGACAAGTGATGAAGCTCATCCTTCTCTTGGTGTAGTTCGTCCTTCTCATCCTTCGCTCGAATTAGTGTCAAACGAGTTTGACAGAGTGTTGGAATGGTGTCTTGCTGCTCGAATGACTTCCGAGAGCGCAGTTTCTTTCCAAACTTCCGGATGAAGTCTTTACGAAGTCACTTGGTGATGTAAGTCTTTCTTCATTATCCTCCCGATTTTGAAAAATTACTTTTCTCGCTCCTCGCTAACTCGAAAGTTGTTTGCAGGAGTCTTGCTTGTAACTTCCACAACCAAGTGGAAGCAAGTTACTAGACTAAGTAGGTTGAGCAATGAAGTTTCTAGGCTTCGGGAATCTCTGAAGCTAAAGATGTTGAGATTGCTCGCCTTCGGAATCTAGCTTGGGAGGTGGCGGGAGAAAAGAATTCAATGATTGGTCGTCTTCGGTCAGATTTGGATGATGCCGGGGAGAAGATCCGGCGACTGGAATGGACAGTTGGAAAGTCGGGAGCTAAAGGATCCGAAACATTACCCGAAAGGCAAGCCGTCGTTCCTTTGCTCGAATCCCTTCCAACTGATGTTCGCAGAGCTGCGTCTTCAAGTATTTACACAGTAAGCCTTTTGTTGATATGCTGAATGCTTATAACTTGCGGGCGTCTCGGGGATGGTGAGAACGAAGTATGGGAATCAATATTAAGGAAAGATCCTCATTTTGATACGACTCCCTACAAAGTCTTTTGCCATCCCGAAGTATTTACCAACACTGGGTATTCCTCCTCCCGACTGGACCAAGGATAAGATTGATCCTCCACCTTCCGATCCGGATATTATGCAATATCTGGAAGATTCTCCTGTTTATTCTCCGCCGGAAGAAGTCAATTATGACGAGCTTGTGCCGAATGTGAGTTTGGTCGAGGACCATTCTTCTCCTTGGACAAGTCGGGGCAAAGAGTATGAAATTGCAGAGGATTTTCTGAATATTTGTAATCCTCATTTCTTCTCTTCCTCACCAATGGTTGACTCATATGTTTGTTCTAGCAAAGTTGCGTCGATCTTGTATAACTAGTTAACAGTCACTTGTAATGACTTTCTTCTTTGATCAGAGATTGTATCCAGCTCTTGTAATTGTTTTGATACTGGCCTCTTTGGATCTTCTGAAGAAATAAGAAATTACTTTATCTTGAACTTTGCTAGCCACTTGAATCGCCGTTGCATTAGGTCTTAGTTGTCTGAAACAATGCCTACACTTAAGGATTTCCGGAGAAATACAATAAGTCTGAGAAGGAACTCACTCGGGTTTTAAACCGATGCCTTATACTTAAGGATTTCCGGAGAAATACAATAAGTCTGAGAAGGAACTCACTCGGGTTTTAAACCGATGCCTTATACTTAAGGATAATTCAAAAATTCAATAAGTCTCGAAGGAACTCACTCGGGTATTAAACCGACGCCTTGCAAAAGGAACTCACTCGGATTTTCATCCGATGCCCCGACTTAAGAAAGTTCGAAAGATTTTCCAAAAGTGTTGAAGTGTTGAAGGACCCACACGAATTTTCATCCGATGCCTTATAGTTGGATCTTGTTCTTGAATGTGGTGTATGATTACATCACGAACAAAATTGAAATCATCTTCAAGGATAAAACTTTTTGAGATGCCTAGCATTCCACGAATGATCCAATTCTTTCTGGGAATCAATGTTCTTCAGCTTGTAAGCTCCTGAACCGACCGGTTTCACAACCATATAAGGTCCTTCCCAGGAAGGGTCCAACTTTCTTTGGTGACGCGGGTCGGAAGCTAGGGTGTTTCTCAACACCAAATCTCCGGCTAAGTACCGACGATTCTTCACTTGAGTATTATAATGAGACGCTATCCTTCTTTGATAATGTTGAGTTCGTGCTATTGCCTTTCCTCGAACTTCGTCCAACAAATCAAGACTATCAAGCAGTCCTTGTTCATTTGCTTTTTCCTCGAACTCACGATCCCGTAACGTCCCCGCCATTATCTCCACAGGTGCCAATGCTTCGGATCCATATGCCAACCTGAATGGAGTTTCTCCTGTAGGTGTTCGAACCGTAGTTCTATAAGCCCACAGTACATTATATAGTTCTTCGACCCAAGAAGCTTTGTCAGCTTCGAGTCTTCTCTTTATTCCTTCCAGTAGCGTTCGGTTAGTAACCTCTACCTAGCCATTGCATTGGGGGTATGCCACTGAGGACATACGATGCTCGATCATATATGTTCCACGAGAATTGCTCAAATTGTGGACAATCGAACCGAGTACCATGGTCAGTGACAATTATCTTTGGAATCCCAAAGCGATATATGATTGATTCAAGCACAAATTTCTCCACTTTTTCTCGATAATTGTCGCCGCAGTACTGGCTTCTACCCATTTTGTGAAGTAATCAATTGCTACTATCAGATATTCCCGTCCGCCCGATGCCTTGGTGAATTTGCCCATGATATCAATTCCCCACATTGCAAAGGGAATGGGATTTAGAATTGAAGTCATAATTTCTGCCGGGCGCTTCGATACTGTAGCATGAATTTGGCAGTTACTACATCGACGAACGTAGTCCATAGCAGCTTCTTGGATCTTAGGCCAATATAACCCCAGTCTTAGAATTTTGTGGGCCAGGGCTCTGCCACCCATGTGAGCGCCACAAATTCCTTCATGAACCTCAGCCAAAGCTGAGTTTGCTCCTTCAGGGCCTAAACATCTCATAAGGGGTCTAGCATAAGATCTTTTATATAGTCTCCCATTCTGAATGACAAATCTAGCTGATCGAATCTTGATCAACCTTGCTTCTACTTTGGATCCTCGGGTAACTTGTCATCTCTTAGATATTCAATTATTGGATCCATCCAAAGCAACGTTCGCTTCAATATAAGAAATTTCTTTCTCATGATAACTTGGAAAAGTTACCTCTTCAATGTAGACCGAAGGGTCTAGATTCTTTTCCTTGGCATTGGCTAGTCGGGATAGCTCATCTCCCACCGAATTTTCATTCCTCGAAATCTGAGATATCTTCAAATTCGAAATTGGTTCTGAAATGCCTGCACTATCTCCCGATATTTTTGCAAGCGTGGTTCTTTAATGCCATACTCCCCCTGGACTTGGTTGACTATAAGCTGAGAGTCACTATAAATAGTAAAATATGCAATAGCTAATGCCTTTGACAACCGAAGTCCTGCTATTAGGGCCTCATACTCCGCTTCGTTATTACTTGCATCAAATGCGAATCTCAAAGCATATCGAATAATGAATCCTGCCGGACTTTTTAATAGAATTCCAACGCCTGCTCCATCTTTATTACTCGAACCATCGACATATACCTCCCAAGTGGTTGGTATAATGGGATCCTCAATGGTGGGTTCCACTGCTGCAGTAGTTTCTACTACAAACTCGGCTAATGCCTGAGCCTTGATTGCAGTCCTGGGCTTAAAGCTCACTTGGAACTCACTTAGCTCAACCGACCAGGATACCATCCTTCCAGACAAATCAGGTTTGTTAAGAACTTTACTAAGAGGAAAAGTTGTAAATACCTCAATTGGATGAGCCTGAAAATATGGCCTTAGCTTCCTGGCGGCCATCATGAGAGCCAGAGCTTGCCTCTCAATCTGCGAATATCTCATCTCCGCATCCAGCAACACGTGGCTTACATAGTAAATCGGCCAATGTTTCTTATCTTTTTCCCGAACAAGTACTGCACTGACCGCGGAAAGGGATGTCGCTAGATATAACTGTAATATTTCCCCCTTCTCTGGCCTGGACAAGATCGGTGGTTGTCCAAGTGCTTCTTTTAATTCCTCAAAAGCTTTCGGCACTCTTCGAGTCCACTTTGCTTCCTTACGCCCTTCAGGTCTTTAAGTGCCTTGAAGAAAGGCAAACATTTCTCTCCGGACTTGGAGATAAATCGATTTAAGGCAACAACTCTCCCTGTCAAAACATTGTACATCCCGAACGGTTTTGGGAGCCTCCATATCAATCGAGCTTGTATTTTGGCAGGATTTGCCTCAATTCCCCTCTCGTGATACCATGAAACCCAAGAATTTGCCCGAGGAGACTCCAAAGGCACATTTTTCGGGGTTCAACTTCATTTGATGTTTCCTCGATCTTGAGAAAACCTCGATCAAATCTGCAATGTGATTTGCTTTTGTAAAGCTTTTCACCAGCATGTCGTCAACATATGCTTCAATGTTCTTTCCTATCAGCTCTTTGAAAATCTTGTTGACGGCCCTCTGATATGTTGCTCCTGCATTCTTCAGGCCAAAAGGCATGACCTTGTAATAATAGTTTTCACGATCAGTCGTAAAAGCCGTATACTTCTCATCTTCCTTATTCATAAGGATCTGATTATACCCCGAGTAGGCATCCATGAAACTTAAAGTTTCATACCCTGCGATAGCATCTATCAAGAGGTCAATCCGAGGCAACGGGTAGCAATCTTTTGGGCAAGCTTTGTTTAGATCCGTGTAGTCTGTACACATCCTCCACTTCCCATTCGCCTTTTTCACCATCACCACGTTGGCCAACCAAGTTGGGCACTCGATTGGTTCTATGAAACCAGAATTCTTAAGTTTTTCAACTTCGTTCCGAACGGCTTCATACTTTTCAATAGAGAAATTTCTTCTTTTCTGTACCACTGTTTTCGCCTTAGGGTCTATCCAGAGTTTGTGCTCTGCAATGGCCCGATCGATCCCAGGCATGTCCTCAGCAGACCATGCGAATACATCCTTATTCTGTTGAAGAAATAACTTCAATTCATCTTTAAACTCTTCCAACTGTTCAGACCCGACATAAGTAATCTTTTTCGCATCCTCGGTACACAGCTGGATTTGCTCCAGTTTCTCCACTGGTTCGGGCCTTTGCATCTCCGTCTCTTCCCGATCATCTCGAACTTCTATGGGGAGGGCGGTAACCTTCTTCGGACCCTCCTTGTCTTTTAAATAGGCAACATAACACCTGCCGAGAGATCTTCCGGTCGGAGGAGAGACTTGACCGATTCCCATATCAATCGGGAATTTTATCTTCAGGTGCTTTGTCGAAACAATAGCACCTATTTTGGATAAAGAAGGTCGCCCAAGAATCATATTATAGGCTGGTAGTTCTCGAACCACCAGAAAATTGATTCGGACAGTTGTTTCTTTGGGAAAACTTCCAATGGAAAGATCCAACTGAACCGATCCTTCCGCTCTGCAGATGACCCCAAAGCCATATAGGTGTGTTGATGAAGGTTTCATCAAATCTTGATCCACCTTCAATTTTTGATACACTTCGTAAGAAATTAGGTCAGCTGCAGACCCTGTATCAATCAATACTCTATGCACTTCCCGCCGTGCAATCTCTACCTTGATGACTATAGCATCATCATGAGGTAAACAAACATCTCTCTCGTCTTCTTCGCTAAAGGTGATAGAATCTTCACCATTCAGCTTCTTCCGCTTCTGCGCCTCTCCGGCTCCAACAAATTTGGATTTGGTTTTTAAACTCCGGAATGATTCGGGCTTTGGACCCCCGAAGATGGTAAGGATCGGTGACGGAGTAGCAGCTTCAATCACCTCCTTGCCTTTTTTGGACTTCGGGGCCTCCCTTGATCGTTCTGAACTAACCAAACGATTCCTTTTAGGGGCAGCCGCACGTGGCCCGCGTGGCTCCTCCCTTCTCCTGCTAACAAAACTGGACAGATGTCCCTGAGATATCAATCTCTCAATATCTGCCTTCAGATGACGACAGTCATTAGTGTAATGACCATAGTCCTTGTGGAATCGGCAATACTTTTCCCGATCCTGCTGCTCTCCGGGTTTCAAAAGAATTTTAGGCGGCCACTTCAAAATATTTTTTCTTTTGAGGCTATTCAAAATATCGGCCCGAGGAGCATTCAATGGAGTGTACTCACTTCTGCCGGGGGATCTTTGGCGCCAAGGTTGGGATCTTCCAACCCGATCACGAACATTCTTCTTTGGCTTCTGCTTCTGCTCAGGAGCCTTTTGTTCCTTATTGGAGACTTTATTATCTCCTTGGCGCACATCTAGAATCTCCATGACTTCAGCCTCGCTTCGGCATCTCCGTACCAACTCGGCATAAGTCGTGGGTATATCCCGTAGTAATAACTCCAGGAGTTTCCGATTTGTGAGTCCTGTGAATAGAGCGATTCACGCTACTGTTCATCCAAGTTTTCTATCCCCATCGTCACTTTGTTGAATCTTTTCAGAAACTCTCTGATCGATTCGCTCTTTCCCTGTTTGACAGTAAACAAGGTTTCTTCCGTTTTCTTGACCTGTATCCCACTCTGGAATCGCCATATGAATTGGCGTGCCAATTCATCAAAGTTTACGATCCTTCCCGAGGGGAGGTTAGAAAACCACTTTTGTGCCGCTCCGATTAGAGATGATCCGAAAACCACCGCATAAAATTTCATCGAATTACACCGAAAGCGCCATGGTCTGCATTGGTAATAGCCAATGTGAGCTGTTGGATCTCCGGAGCCATTGAATGTTGAGAAGGTAGGCAAACGGAAGTTATGGGGAAACCGATATCCCGCAATTGGCTCAGCAAAAGGAGTCTTCCGAATGACTGAGTAAATATCCTCAGTTATTCTTCCCTTAGCCATTTGCCCTAACTTCTCATTGATGTTGGCCAATTCTTGACCAATCTGGGTCGGGTGATCTTCAGCAATACGATCACGACCTCGATTAACACGATCATCACGTGCTACTCGATCATCACGAACAGCCCGTCCTTCACGAACGTTTCTCTCGTCACGAACCGCTCGATCATCACGAACGGTTCTTCCGACGATGGGTGAGTGAGTTCTTACCCTGAAATCCAGCCTTGTATTTGAATCGGTTGTACTCTCTTGCGGTCTATCGAACCGATCGCCTCACCTTGGTTGATCATCAATCCTCCGAAGTCCTCGGTCTCCTTCACGGAAATTCTGATCGACATTCCGGTCTTCAGCCATTCTTTGGTCACGTGGCAATGCACGTCTCCCTGAGTCGTGTTGATCAGGTTCTTGTGGTAAAACCACTCGTCTGGTGAGCAAGCGGAGTGCTTGGCTCACCTCCAAGAGTTGAATCTTTACCTGATCCAATTGATCTTGGATTGTATCAGGAGGAAGATTACGTCCTCCCTGGCCTTTATCCACTTCGATCGGATTTTGGCTTTCCTGGGGAATATCTGGATTATTCACCCCAGGTATCTAAACACCGGAATTGCGTTGTGCAGCGGCTGCTGCGGCTGCTGATCTAGTCACCATGGCTTTTTCAAGTCTTTCCCACAGACGGCGCCAAATGATGCGTCCAAAATCTGCTCAGCCCTTGGATCTCCACGTGATGTCCTCGCAAAACGAAAGCGTCGGATGTGGCCCGACCGGCTGGGGTCGGGAGTCCACCTCCGAAGGCTAAGTCGGTTGATGAACTTAATCACAAACGGCTCTGTTAGAAGCACGAGAGATAATGAATGAAGAAACGGGAAAGGTGATCTAGATAGCAGGACCCTGATAGTTTAGGTCTATCAGTATGTATCTGAACCTGAGTCTCAGATAGGATTCTCCTTGATCGATTGATCCGTCCCCCACCTTGTATAGTAGTGAGGTTTATATAGAGTGTACCTTCGAATCTCCTTCGTTGGATGCACTCGAGCCTTCTTCGGGTAGTCGTTGGATCTTATCGATAAGATCCGTTGAGCGATAGACTTCTACTAGTTTGGGCTAGTAGAGGACTCCTGAGATAACCATTAGGTTATGCGATAGTTATCCCTTTGATGATGATTATCCGCAGCCGTCAGTTTGAGTTTGCTGTCATCAGGGTGATTACCCTAATCCATAAGTAAGATTAGGGCACGCTTGCAGCCGAATAATCTTTCTTCTTCAGCAAGCCATCTTCTGGATCCGGTTCGCTCGGGAGCGATTCGGTTTTCTCTGTCTCGACCGGGGTCGAGGGTCGGACCAGGTATGAACTCGGTCTGATCATAAACTCTCCATATCACTTGATAACTGTTGTTATAGGCAAACTCAACCAAAGCTAGGTGTTCATCCCAATTACCACCCATATCCACCACACAAGATCTGAGCATGTCTTCCAATGTCTGAATTGTCCGCTCAGATTGTCCATCAGACTTGTGGATGATGAGCTGTACTCAAGTTCAATTGGGTTCCCAAGGCCTTCTGCAAACTATTCCAAAACCTTGAGGTGAACCTAGGATCACGATCCGAAACAATACTCAATGGCACACCATGCAGACGAACCACATTATCCACGTAAAGCCTCGCTAGCTTATTCAGAGTATGAGTGATCTTCATAGGAATGAAGTGGGCTGATTTGGTCAACCTATCAACAATCACCCACACAGTGCCATTGCCTTTACTTGTCCGAGGCAAGCTAGTCACAAAGTCCATAGAGATATCCTCCCACTTCCAACTAGGAATAGGAAGAGGTTGAAGTAATCCAGATGGGGGTTGTCGAACGGCTTTCACATGTTGGCAAGTCTCACACTTGGCAACAAAATCATCAACATCAGCCTTCAGACCAATCCACCAAAAATGTTCCTTCAAGTCCTTGTACATCTTGGTGCTTCCCGGGTGTATAGTAAAGACTGACTGGTGTGCTTCCTTCAATATTTCTTTCTTAACTTCTTCGTTTGCAGGCACGCACAGTCTTCCTCTAAACAATAAAGCACCATCCATGGATATACCAAAGTCGGGGTCCGACTCAGGATTCGAAGAAATCTTCTCAACTTTGATCAAAAGCTCTTGATCAGAACCCTGCAGAGCAACAATCTTATCTCTAAGACCAGATCTTGCCGTCATGGTAGAAAGAATAAAATCAGAATTCTCAGGGACAATTTCCAAATCAAAACTCTCCATAGAAGACCACAATGGTAAACTCAAAGCATTCAAATTCAAAGTCTTCTTCTGGTTCTTCCTACTAAGAGCATCAGCAACAACGTTTGCTTTCCCAGGGTGATACTGAATATCACAATCATAATCGGAGACTAGTTCCAACCATCTCCTTTGTCTCATGTTCAACTCCTTTTGGGTGAAGAAGTATTTCAAACTCTTATGATCCGTGAAAATGGCAATCTTCTCACCGTAGAGGTAATGTCTCCAAATCTTCAAAGCAAAGACAACAGCGGCAAGTTCTAGATCGTGAGTGGGGTAATTCCGCTCATAATCTTTCAATTGCCGAGAAGCATAGGCTACGACCTTGCCATGTTGCATCAAGATCGCAACCCAATCCAATCTTTGACGCATCGGTATAAACTGTCATACCACCGGAACTATCAGGTATAGTCAAAACCGGGGCACTTGTCAATCTATCTTTCAACTCTTGGAAATTCTTCTCACAGGCATCAGACCAAACAAACTTTTCTTCTTTCCTGGTCAACTTAGTCATAGGAGCAGCAAACCGAGAAAAATTCTCAATAAACCTTCTGTAGTAACCCGCCAATCCAAGAAAACTTCTTATTTCCGTTACCGACTTCGGCCTTTCCCAATCAGCCACAGCTTGAACCTTTTCAGGATCGACACGAATACCTTCGGCTGAAACCATATGACCAAGGAATACTACTCTCTTAAGCCAGAAATCACACTTGCTAAACTTAGCGAACAACTTCTTTTCTCGCAACCTTTGCAAAGTGAAACTTAGATGACTCGCATGCTCTTCTTTGCTCTTCGAATAGATCAAGATGTCATTAATGAAAACAATCACAAACTTATCAAGCACATCGTGAAATACTCGGTTCATGAGGTCCATGAACACCGCAGGAGCATTGGTCAATCCGAAGGGCATGACTCTAAACTCGTAGTGACCATACCGCGTTCGGAAAGCTGTCTTGAAGATATCACTAGACTTCACTTTCAATTGGTGATATCCGGATCTTAAGTCAATCTTTGAGAACACAACTGCACCCTTCAACTGATTGAAGAGATCATCAATTCTGGGCAGCGGGTATCTATTCTTGATAGTCAGCTTATTCAACTCACGGTAGTCGATGCACAAGCGCATACTACTGTCTTTCTTCTTGACAAACAAGACCGGAGCTCCCCAAGGTGACACACTAGGCTGTACGAAACCTCTATCAATGAGCTCATTCAACTGATTTTGCAACTCTTTCAACTCAGTAGGAGCCATCCTATACGGAGCTTTAGATACCGGAGCGGCACCAGGGACGAGATCAATAGAAAACTCGACATCCCTGTCTAGAGGCACTCCCGATAGATCATCAGGGAAGACATCAACAAAGTAACAGACAACCCTGACTTCATCGATTCTTTTCTCCACTTTACCCTTGCCTTCAGATGAAGCATCATCCACTAGGGCATAGACTTGCATCAGTGCGGACAGCACCTTCTTACAAACCCTTCTCTTTTCACCCTGAAATTCCAAGACCGGACTTCCACAAATATGGAACTGAATCTTCTTTGAGGAACAAAGGAACACAGCTTTGTGGGCTGTTAACCAATCAATTCCCAAAATAATATCGAAGTCCTTCATATCAAGAATTACAAAATTGGCTTCCAAGTTCTTCTCACCAATCAACACAGGACATTTAGATAACCCCTTATCTAGTTTCACAACAGACCGATGAGGTGTACTAATCAATAAACAACTAGACAACTTCTCGGGGATTAGGCTAGTCTTCTTGATGAATGCGAGATGACATGAACGAATGAGATGCACCCGTATCAAATAAGACAAATGCGAAATAGAAGCAACTAACAATGTACCTGTAATCACTTCATGGCTTGGATCCTGCTCAAGACTGGAAATACTGAAAACTCTACCGAGAGGGAGGAGCAGGAGCACTCTTCACCACCGGAGCAGAGCTCTGGCACGGACAGGCCGCTTCGGACAGCCACGAGCGAAATGACCAGCTTGCTTGCAGGTAGAAGCAAACAGGATTGCTTGGATCCAACGGGGGTGGCTGCAATAGAGGGCTTCGAACAAAAGGCCTAGCACTTGCACTTGCCGATGGTCGGTTTCCGCCATACTTGTCCTAAACCGCCGGGCTGCTGAAAACCCGAGTTCTGACCTACACTCTTAGGCTGAAAGGTAGGAGTGGGGTAGGGTGTAGGTCTCACAAAACGCCGATCATTACGATCCACCAAACCAGAGTTCCTTGGCTGCCAGGGCTTTTGCACACGTGCACTTTCCTTGTCTGTTTCTTCCAATTTCTTCGAGTTCTGCACCACTTGAGCATAGCTCACTATAGGCTGGACTGTGAGGTAAGCTTTAATGGCAGGGCGCAGTCCTTTGAAGAACTTCTTCGCTTTGGCGAGGTCAACCTTCAAAGAATCTGGAGCAAAGAAATGAAGCTCCTCGAACTTCTGTTGGTACTCCAACACAGACAGAGATCCTTGCGTAAGAACCATAAACTCAGCTTCCTTCGCATCTTTCACCGCCTCGGGAAAGTAATTCATACAAAAAGCCTCTTTGAACAACTCCCATGTTACAACTCCTGCATGCAAACCTTCCAAAACAGAGCCGAGTGGAGATCCACCATGCATCGGCTTCTTGTTGTAACTTCTCTTCAAAGAAACAGAATCTTCGAGCTTCCGAGCATTGCGGATGTCGGAAAGCCTTCTCCAACTCACGAAGCCACTTGTTAGGAAACAAGGGGTCCTTGGTAACTCCGGTGAAAGTGGGTACTTGCATCTTCGAGAAAACTCTCCATCGGGCAGAGTGTGAGGAGTTCCAGCTAAACCTCCCGCATTCGGGACTGCGACATGAGGATTCACATTAGCACCAGCTCGAGTCTCATTATGCGAGTCATGAAACCCACCAACATCTGGTTGAACCGAGCCGCTTGTCTGCTTGCATCATATTGCCCATAATATTGGCAATATCTCGGAAACTTCCAACATTCGGGGCACCAGGTATCTCATGGGTACCCTGATCAACATTAGGTATCTCACCACCTCCATGAGGTATTTCACCACCTCCTTGACCACTGGATTCACCACGCCCACTTCTCAGAGTAACCATTCTGCAAAACTGAGAACATCAAAATACCGAATTTCGAAGTTTCAACAAAAACCACAAGTCCAAATGATTTGAAAACTTAAATCATGCTCAAATATATCCATATAGTCATCAAACAATAATCCATAAGGCAAAAATCACATTTTCCAAAAATTCAACAGCAAATGAGGTCTCTGTGACCATTGGTCGAGTGATTGGTCGATCGACCCGATCGACCAATGAGTCGACCAATGCGATGCAATGCGAAAATTCGCATTATAAGCCTCATTTCCACATTCCAACTTCATTCTATCTTCTTTCAAAGGTGAGAGAGCTCTAGGGAAAGTCTCCAAAGGTTCTCACAAGTGTTCTTGAGGTGTTTTGGTGCTTCAACAACAACACAACAACACACAATCATCACAAACAAGGTAAATCTCTCATTCTTTCTTCCATTTTCATCTTCTCATGCTTGCATTTCAATCAAAACCATGCTTTGCTTGTATCCAATGCTAGAAATCATGCTTAGGAATGCTTAGAAACATATTCCCTAGGTTTTAAACACAATGCCATGCATAGACAACAAGTTCTAACATATTGGTGTTCATCTAGCAACGTTTTCATACCGAAATCGTTATCTTTAGAAAAATTTCGTTTTCTCTCAAACCGCTTGAAATTTTCGCACGAGATCAAATGCTACATGCTCAAGATGATATTGTAGATAGGTCCATAAAATTTGATTAAACCAATTTCAACTTTTCAGAAATCCAATTTTGACCTAAATTGCAAAATCCCCAAATTTCCTTCTTGCTGAATTTTTCGCTTTAATCCAAGTTTTCGATCGATTTTCTTCAAACAAACTTCATAGACATGAAATTCCAAGTATTGCGCACATGCTAGTATGTTCAAATCAAATTTCCCCCAAATTTGAAATTTTCCGAAAAATTACGAAAATACCCTTTTGGCTCAAATCTTAAGGTAGCACTAATCGGAATTGTCTCTTGTCTCTTTCACGGATACACACTATGCAGAGGGGAGGGCGAGGACGAGGTAGAGGTCGTGGTCGCATTGTAGGGGCACTTAGGGGCAGAGGTCAGGTTCCTTCAGAGCCTAGACAAGAGGTTAGGAGACCAGACATGTTCGACACACCTCGGGCCGAGTTCCTCGTACGAGGCCTACTTCGATTCTTCGTAATATCGAGATGGGACGTCTACTTCACCTACGCCAGCTCACAGTCTTTAGGATTCGGCAGAGATTCGACACGTTGCGGTGGACTCATCTCTTCACCGAGGATCTGCCGGTATACCCGAGCTAGTGAGGTTGTTCTTCAGCAACCTTACCTACACGAGAGGAGGCTCGAGGTCAAGGACATCCACTTAGACTTGTCCTAAGGAGCAGGGGTCTTCGGGACTCGAGATTCGCTTTTCCACCCGAGCACCGGGCTGAGATCTTGCAGGGTTCCTTACTATCCACAAGCAGTGTGTGTGGATACCGCAGGAGCAGATATGGACAGCCATCCGATGCCGTACGAGCTTCGCGAGATATGCTCTACGCTATGGGATAGTCATCGATGCTTCACTCCGTGGACCAGCGGACGGATGACGGATTCTGCACGGATTATCGGTCGCATAGTCGGCCGAAACATTATGCCGAAGGCCGGACATCACCATCGGGTCACGGTGATGGAGGCCTTAGTCATCTACCGCATCTACATGGGCTTCGAGATCGATCTCTCCTACATCATTCAGCAGGTCATGTTGGACTTGGTTCTGCGGCCTAGCATGCGGAACCTTTGCTATGGGAGGCTACCGACCTTGATCTTCGGGCATTTCGGGGTGAGTTTCGAGGATACACCAGTGGACACCGGTTCACGGGGATACTCGATCGGGACTCGGACCATTCGTCGAGATGAGACTGCAGCGATCGAGAGATCTCCCGGTCCGGAGGGTGAGGATGATGAGGAGTCGGAGGATGAGGATCAGGAGTCGGAGGATGGAGGAGAGGATATCGGTTCCGATAGTGATGATCGGGCCGGAGATGATACAGATATGCACGAGGCTGAGCCGGTGCATCATGAGTTTCCTTCATCACACTTCGAGGCGGGTGGCCCATCACATGCGGTTCCGGAGACTTCAGATCTTGGGGCACGAGATGAGATCGATGACTTCCATGCTAGAGAGGATGGAGGTCGAGACAGGAGCAGATGTACGAGAGGATGGAGTCACGACGGGATAGGATAGAGCATCGGGTGACTCGGCTAGCGGAGGAGTTCGGAGCATACAGAGATCGGAGAAGATCACCTAGATAGACTCGTACCCTAGGATTTTCATTTATGCATTTCAGATGTAATCTCTGTAAAAGCTTTTGAAATTAATGAAGTTCATTTTGTTTCACTTAATTATTGTATATTATGCACCTTTCTTTTCTTTGCATTAGTGACATTTGTTTAAGAATAATTATGGTATGTTATTCAGAAATGTTCTGTTATGCTTCATAGGTTAAGTTTCTAATCCAAGTGTTCTATTATTCACTTCTAAGAGTAGAAGAGTCATTTCAGATCAATGACTCAGGAATGTTCAGTTATTGTCTTTTGTGGTTAGGATTTCCTCGAACCTTGGGCTCTGATACCAATCTGTCACATCCTCCCACCCGGTACCCTATCTGGCATACCCGAGAGTGTGATCCACAGCCCGAAGATCAGGTATCGAGTAATCAACCTCCCACATAAACAATAACATAATCATGAACAATAATAATAAGAGTGCGGAAGATAAACCATAGTTCCAATAAGGAAAGAATGAATCATATATAAATCAGAGTACTAGATATAATCAGAGTGTCTAAAACAGATAAGTAAAGTGAGGCAAAATCCCACTCTACAACCAGCGGAAAAGTAGTTCTAAAAGAGAATAAGCAAGACAAAATCTAATCCCAGTAGCAAGTACAATGGGTAACTAAATTGTTCTCCACTTTATAGACAACATCCCTATAAGTATAAATCTCATAAACAGCACAAGGGCGCTTCCACTCAATGGTCGGACTAAGCATCGTACGGAGCATAACCACTCGCGGGATCTTCAGTGTAATTGTTGTAACCGCAATCACCTTCCTGGAGATATGCCTCTTCTCCTTGCGCTTCTTCATAGGGGCCGTCATAATATTCAGTACCTGCAGAATAGTCTAACAAACATTGTACAATAAAGGAATGAGTTTCAAAGAAACTCAGTAAGGCAGTGAAATCCATAATAACATAAATGGCAGGATTTCAGAACAAACATAAATGCAATATGGTATGAGACAAGCAATGAATGAATGAATCTAACTCTATATATGCTGGTCTCTATTGGCAGACATGCTTTAAGTCATAGCACCGTACTTCTTTAGGAAGGTCTCAATCACTCATCATCAGTTGGTAATGGGTCCGGCATCCCTCGGGACATTCCATGGCTGGGGGTATAGGTCACCACTCTCTCACATCACCATTGGTCTAAGTACCGGCGCATGTCAGGGTAAAGCCTAGCCAAATGCAAGTCTTCTACTTAGTTACATCAAGTCAGATCTAGATACGTCCATTCCTCATCCCTGACGATCCTTTCCGGTATCCTTCACACTAGAGTCCTCATAGTCCCTGACTACGGACTCATCAACCCTATTGATCATCCACATATGGTAAACGGGAAGCTCTCACGTCCTCTCACGGGTTGGTTACCGGTCTTAAGCGCCCGTGAGCCCAAGTCTATCCATATGCAACCTTACCAATAAATGGCCCCCACAATGTGATTCCTGTCCTCTCACGGGTTGGTTACCGGTCTTGAGCGCCCATGAATCCCCATTGCTACCACGGGTCGTTCGGTCTCAATACCCCTCCGATTAGGGTCTGACATAACGGGACATCCTAGCCAAACACTACAAGACAGTCCTAGATATGTCATCCAACAGTTTAGGAAGGTGTCCATAGGGCATCTCCGAAAACATCCCATAATATTCCCGTAGTAGTTCAAGGACAGAAGTGTCAAAAGGACACCTCTCCTTTCCAAACCATACTTAAGCATACACATGCATCAATTCATATCATCACATATATGGTAACTTCATATATGGAAAGAAATCAATAATTACAATCACTTTGTATATAATTGGTAAGTAAATCATACATGAGTCAATTCAATATGAATAAGTAATGCTACTGTTATCAAGATTATGCAACAGTAATATATCATTGTAAGAATCTAATTAAGGAAACAAGTCAATGATATTCAAATATAGAAACTAGATTCATGCTATCTATGTTGTTAAAGAAGTAACCATCCTTACCTTTTATAACTCGCAAAGGAATCCTAAGAAATCAAGTAAGATCTTTGCAAACTTGAGAAGAAGGTCCTAAACAAGTGTATACAACATATTAGGAAAGATCCCTAACAGAAAAGATACCAAAACATCCAACACAGACCAATTCTGGAGTTGCTATACTCATTGGTCGAGTGGATTGGTCGACTGGTCCAGTCGACTGGTCGACCAATCAGTCGACCAATGCAGACAGTAGCCTAAAAAAAACAGAGTTTTAAGATATAAAATCCGAATTTGGTGGTTCAAAAGGGTACTAATCAAGGGGTAAACTACATCAGTAGTATCCTAACATAAAGGGGACCTCAAAACACTAATCCAATCAAGCCATCAAGATCCAAATTAGGAAACAAAATGTTACCATAATTAGATCAACCATGGATCTTGAAGAATTCAAGATAGAAATCAAAGACAAGAACAATAGGAGAATGGGTCATTGCTTCAGGTAAAGGTATCATGAAAAGCATACTTAGATCTTCAAGGAAATAGGTTTAAAAGCATAAATCTAAATAAGGAAACAAAACCTACCATATATGTAACTATCATGATTCATGAAGAAAAAATGGTATGGTAGAAGAGAAACAACTAGAGATTGATAGATCATGGATCATGAAAAGAAAACACAGCAATTGACTACTAACATGATCAATATAGAAGATCCAAGGAGATCAGAATTCAAATCAGAAGTTAAACAAAGACTAGATCATGGTTTGATCATGATTCCTTCAAAAGCTTGCAATGATCATGGTTAAGATCATTGCATTAGCCATTAATCCTTAGGAAGATCATGAGAGACAAGTCCAGAGATGTTTGAAACAGAGAATGCAGCATCTCCTCTACTGTCTCAACTCAAAAAGGAAAGAAAAACAGAGATGGAGGAGAAGAAGAGAGTGTAGACATACCTTTGATGCAAAAGGAAGAGTTTTGACGAAGATCCGTCAAGAAAATCACCAAGGATGCAAGGGAGATGACTTGCAGAGGTCTTTGGTTCGTTCCAAAGAGTTTGGAGGCAGCAAATACGAAGTAGACTCGAGATTGGACTTAAATAGAGCAAGCAAGACCTAATTGCCAAAGACATCACCCATTGGTCGAGTGGATTGGTCGACTGGTCCAATCGACCAATCAGTCGACCAATGCAGACAGCAATTTCAAAACAGGGAATTGAAGACCCAGGTCAAATCCAATCCTAAAGGGGTTTTGCACACATAACAAGTGACTTACCTAATAGGTAGAAATGCCTTCAAACCATGATAGAGAGCACTCCAAGTCCATCAACTAATCCGATCTTCATCAAGATTCAGTTTCCATAAATAGAACTTCATCTTCAACTCTCATGGATTCAAAGCCAGACACCAAGTCCTCCACTGGGATGGCCCAAAGCTGACTTCTTACTTTACTTCGGGTCACTGGACCTACAAATAACAAGGTTTTCGGGTCAAGGTTAGGGCTGGGTTTTACAATTTCAGTTTTCAATCATACTGTCTTTTGACTGGGGGCAACACACAACACTCAAGATCAGATCCAGCGACAAAATCAAAAGGCATCGGTTTAAAACCCGTATGGGACCTTCTACAAGGCATCGGTTTAAAACCCGAGTGAGTTCCTTCTCAAACTTATTGAATTTCTCCGGAAATCCTTAAGTAAAGGCATTGGTTTAAAACCTGTGTGGGACCTTCTACAAGGCATCGGTTTAAAACCCGAGTGAGTTCCTTCTCAAACTTATTGAATTTCTCCAAAAATCCTTAAGTAAAGGCTTCGGTTTAAAACCCGTGTGGGACCTTCTACAAGGCATCGGGTTAAAACCCGAGTGAGTTCCTTCTCAAACTTATTGAATTTCTACGGAAATCTCTAAGTAAAGGCATTGTTTTGAAACGACTAAGACCTACTGCAACAGAGACTCAAGTGACTGACAACGTTCAATGATGAAGTTAATTCTTTATTCCTTTAAAACGACCAGAAGGGGCCAACCTTTACATCAAATATACATATGAGATAACAAGTGTTGAGGTACAATCGTCGTTTGGTCAAAAAGGAAAGTCATCGTCGGTGATCATCAAGAATTTAAAATAAGATCGAAACAGCTTTGTCAGAAGCAACACAGAGTCAAGAAGAAGAACAGAGTCGGGAAAACATATGCTATCATTTGTTTATCTCCCTCGGGGATTGCGAAGCATTCTGTAAATACAAAATTCTTCGCAATTCCATACTCTTTATCCAGCTTTTCAGGAAGAAGCTTTATCTTTGATCAAATCTACATTCAAGGCAAGCTCTTCATAGCTGAATCCTTTAAGAGGAGACAAAGGAGGAGAGTCGTCAAGATGATGCATTATATCCAGATCTGGAGGTGGAAGGTCCATCACATCCTTGGCCCAGGCAAGAAGAGGAAGTCCCAACTTTGCAAACACTTCAGGATGACAGTTGGCACGGTGGGGAGTCGTGTTGAAATAAGGATTTCTCCTTAGTATCGATTCCCATACCTCGTTCTCACCATCCCGATATGCCTGCAAGTTATAAGCAATCAACATGTCAACAAAAGGCTTACTCTGCAAATATTTGAAGATGCAAGCCCTGCGAACATCAGTCGGAAGGGACTCGGGCAAAAGGGTAACAGCTTGCCTTTGGGGCGTTGATATAGCTCTAGACCCTTTCACCCCTGCTGAAAGCTTTCCAACTTCCCGCTCCAGCTGCCGGATCTTCTCCCTGACACCATCCAAATCCGAACAAAGATGCTCGTTCTCGGAATTCTTCTCTCGGGCAATCTCCCAAGCTTTGTTTCCAAGACGAGCAATCTCAGCATCTTTGGCTTTGGATTCTTCTTGAAGCCTAGAAAGCTCATCACTCAGTCTCCTGAGTCTAAAGGCTGCTTCCACTTGATTGTGGAAGTTACCAGTGTTACTCTTGCAACAACTTAAGGGTTAGTCAAGAGCAAAAGAAAAATCTTCAAAACGAAAGGTAATGAAGAAAAACTTACATCACCAGGGATTTCATAAATTTCCTATCCGGGACCGTAGAGAAGGCTCTGCTCTCGGCAGGCATTTGAACAATAGTGCACCATTCTAGTGCTTTGTCAAAATAGCCTATCACCAAGTTAGATCTCTTCAACGACCAGGAAGGATGGAACACATCATCGGCCAACCGAGGGCGCTTCCTAGAAGCAGAGTTCTCGGCCTCTTCGAAAACCTCCACAGTAGGAGGGTTGAAGGAGGATGCCAAACAAGCATTAGAGTTGGGTTCAGAGGCCCGAACGAAGACTGCAGGGACCACGTCTTCCTTAGAAGCCCGAAGGGTCTTCATCATGGAAGAGGACTCCAACGTAGTGCCAGCAGGGGTTTCAGCAGTGCGAACAAAGACGGAGGGAGCCACATCCTCCTTAGAAGACCAAACGGTCTCTCTAGGCAAAAGAAGCGTGGGAGAAGCATCAGCAGAAGCTGTGGGAATCTGATATGAAGATTTACCAACAACAATCTCCCCACGTTTAGAAGATTCACTAACGGCAATCACCTCAGAGGGAACAACCTTCGTCAGCACTGGAGCAGTCTTCTTACAAGATTTTTCCCTAATATTATCCAAGTTAATTCTTGAAGGTACTACAAATGAAAGGCAAGCAACATCAGTACGAGAAATCCAACAAAATATAGCAGAAAAGGGAAAACCCTAGATTTCTGTTGAACAGATGAAGTAACGAATACCCAGCAGGGAACTTCTATAATGAGCAAACCCCAAGTATGAATACTGTGGAGATTACTCAGGGAGAAGAAGAAGTTCGTGATAAAACTGAATGACAGAGCAGAATACTTACTTGTTCAGGTGTTGATCGAAGATATTGTTGGAAGATAAAAGTACAGAGACAACAAAGGAAGACAAAATACTACTTTGCAAATCTAGCAGACAAGAATAACTTGCAGATAGCGAGGATAAGGATGAAGCACACTTGAGGAACTTAAATAGCCTCAAGGACTGATGCGACGGTTGAAAGCCAAAGTTAATCAAGGGATAGGATGAAGAGACGTTTCGAGTTTCGAAAAATGCAGGATCAACGGTCAGGAGATAACGGTGCTTCAAATTCGAAACTTGAAGTCTGACATAAGTTTCCACGTGGAACAATGTGCACTTGATACGAGGATACTGCCAAATACCAACCGTCGCATCAGTATTACATAAGAAAGTATTTCCAATTCCTTGGGAAGAGCAACTTGTACGCGAATACAAGGAAACATTTGGGCTTTGTCATAAAGGAGGAGCAGTTGGGAGATAAAGTTCAAGTGTCATAAAAGGTTCGGAAGAATCAAATTAACGCTCCCAAACGCATCTCTCCCGAACGCATCTCTCTGATGTCCCGAACGTTATCTTCAATTAAGGTATAAGTTGATCTTACATGATAACTTATCTCATTCTTAAATATCTCTTACATGAGGGAATAGACAAATCCCTGGATACATATGAGAAAGTATTATGGCAATCATTGGAAGAGTTCGAGAAAAAGGAGGCAAATTTCTATTTCATTATAGAAGACTGTGGGGGGCCAACTCTTACAAAAAAAAAAAAAAAAAAAAAAAAAAAAAAAAGAAGAAGAAGAAGAAGAAGAAAGAAAGAAAGAAAGAAAGAAGAAGATAGCTTCCTATTGGTTTTTTACATTTTGGGCCGAAGGATCGTTGTTTGAGGCAGACTTTTGAGGTTCTTCGGGAAGAGGCGGCGAATCAGCAAGATACTCCTCGATGTCTGGATCTGCTGGAATGGGGTCCTCCTCTTTCAAAACCCAATCGGGGAAGGCAGCTTAAGCTTCTCAAAGATTTCCTTGTGACACACCCCTCGAAAGGGAGTTGTGTCAAAGGAAGGGTCAGTTTCAAGGATATTTTTCCAGACATTATTCTGCCCCTCTCGATAAGCTTGAAGGTTAAAGGAACCCATCAGGTCAGTGAATGGAACGTTGTTCAGATACTTCCGAATGCAGTCCCTCCGAAGATCTTGTGAAAGATGTTAGGGCTTGCTAGGAACTACCATTTTCTTCAGGCGTTCGTTATCCAGGGCCTGAAGCTCGAGGCTCTCACCGAATGCGGTAGCAATATTTCAGTTTCTTGGCTTCGTGTTCGGTAGCAGGCAGACGACTAACCGACAAGTCAAGTTCTTTTCTTAAAGAACTCATGGCCTCGTCATTCTTCTCCTTTGACTCTTTGGCTGCTTTCTTCAACCGGTCATTCAGAATTGGCCTTCGCCAAATTTTCTTCACAGGTCTGTAGCAAGGAGCCGCTACGACCGACTCGACTGAATGCCTCCATGTGTTGATAGAAGCTCAACACAGCATTCCTGGAAAGGCAAGAGAATTATCAAAAAATCCTAGTTGAGATTACAAAGCAAGTAGTGAAAACTCAAGAAAAGTAATACCTTATGGAAAGACGAACCAGAGTGCCATCTTGCAGGGTTTCGAAGGCCTACCGATCAGTAGGCATAAGGCTGAAAGAGCTCCATTCAGCAGCCTTCTCGTGGTCCTGCGTGACTCGGTCTGTCTCCGTCAACGACCACTAAGGGACGAAGATCTCCTCAGAATCCTTATTCTTCTTGGATTTTTTCGGGGCAGAAGCATCAACCGAGTCATGCTTCCTTTTAGTTCGAATGGGAGAGGGGGCCTCGACCTCTTCCGCCATTGGTTTGTTCCCTCTCCTTGAAGCCTCAACCACTGGCTTCAGGTTTCTAATACCCTTGTAAGAAGGGTCTGGAGGAGGCCTAGAAGCCACTTGTTCTGCAATCAATGCTCGAGGAGACCGTTGCTCTACAGTCACAAAGGCCTTAACAGCCTTCACCCGAAGGTTGTCTGGATTCATTCTGGGAGGCACTACAAAGAAAGACGAAAGTCAGAAAGTTGAAAAAGTTCGCAGTACATTCAAGAAAACGAAACGTGGCAGTTAGAAAGCTCACGTTGAGCCAACCCCCAGTATTGAAGAATGGAGTTGTATTCCATCTCATATCCATGTATCTCTTGATACCATGGAATTGACTTGATCTTCCTGATAGCAGCTCTGTCTTCTTTGGATAGTTGAGGGACCCGGTTGCCCTCAGAGTATGAAGTGTACAGTTTTCAGGTGGTCGGGAAGTTAAGATCTGATTGAGGCGCTCGGCAGAAAAAATACCGCTTGCGCCACCCTTTGTGATTGGAAGGGCAAGTTCCCCTGGCAAAAATGCTGCCCGACTAGTCAAGCTCAACTTTGTTGCGCTTGGAAAGCACAACCCAGCCAGGAGGATGGGAAAGAGAAAGAACATGAAAATGTACAAAAAGAGGAAGAGAAGGTATGCTGCTGAGTTCAAAACATAAACCCAAGAAGCTGACGATGAGACGCCAACTATTGGGAAGAAGCATTCCGGGACAAATGTCCCATTGATTTAGAACAGTAGAAAAAAAAGTATTGAAGAAGGGAAAGTGAACTCCGCTTTCCAGAGAATCTATATACAGGGAAAATTCGCCAGGAAGGATCGAATCAACCCTCTCATCAGAAGTGGGAGCCCTAAGATGGTACGAGGAAGGAAAGTTGGATGGCTAAAGGAAGGTTTTCCTCAATACATGAGGTAGCAACAGAACCAGGTCCATCAGTGGACTTGATAGCTTGTTTGGACTACCCAAAGGATTCAGCAGTCACCTTCGGAGTCCTGGAGGGTCCAGACATAGGAAGGGCAGAAGAAGCCTCAACATTTTCTTCTGCTTTTCTCGGTTAGGTAACTTCTGCGAAGTCATGTCAGAGAGCAATTAGGGTTTTCTTGTCGCTATCCAACTGCTCAGAGGGGACAGAGGCAAAGGCCTCATCGCCAGTATCGCCCTTACCGGCGCTAAGTCTAGGAGAAATTTCAGAAGAAACCCTACTGGCCCTCCATTACTAAAAACTCGATTGTGGTTTCTAGCAAGAAAAAAGAAACTTGGAGACGAAAGTAAAATTTGCAAAGGAGTCAGTAGACTTACTGAATCATTGAAGCAGAATGCTCGAGAGCGAGAAGATCGTTAGGGCGCGAAGAAGACAACAAGGTTTCAAAATTCCAGACAAAGAGAATGAAACCTACGAAGACAACTTTTAAGCACTTGCACGAGTGTTCGAGGACGTGTACGATCGAGATTTGGAGACGGTTCGAAAGTTTGAACTCACGAATCAAAAACAGGCGTTTAGAAACCATCATTTCGATTTCGTGAGCAACGATAGTTTCGGCTACAGAGGACGCGTGGCATCACCCCCACAAAAAGTGAAAATTCTCACAATGCTCGAGGAAAAAGCGACACAGCCGCATTAAATGTGGTATGACGTTTAATGGGTTGAGGATTATGCAAAACTATTGTTCGACAGAGAACCCAGTTAAAAACCATGCGCTCGGGATCGTCCGAAAATGCTTGGTCTGGGGGGCTCGTGATATGGAGAAAATATAACCGAACTTGGTTCAATCTTGGTTCGACCCTTGACTCCGGTCGGGACAAAAGGAATCGACTCGCTTCTGAGAGAGCCGGCTCTAGGAGATAGCTTGCTGAGGAAGAAAACTAACTCAGTCACAAGCACGCCCTAATCCACTAAGATCGGAATAGGCTATTCGACAAAGAGATGGGTAACAGCATTTGGCGGCTGTCACTTATCGCTATTATATGGATAACTACCATATAACGATCGTATTATCAAAGGAGTCATCTATTAGTCCAACCTAGTAGGGATCTATCACTCAACGGATCTATCCGTTAAGATCTGACGACTATCCGAAGAAAGCTCAAATACATCCAACGAAGGAGATTCGAAGGTGCACTCTATATAAGACATCACATACTCACAAGGTAAAAGAGAACACATACAATCTGAATCGTATTCTTGTTATTCATTCCTTAGCTCTGTGCTCCAGCAGAGCAATTTGTGATTAAGTTCATCAACTGACTTAGCCTTCGGAGGTGGACTCCCGATCCCAGCGATCGGGCCACATCTGACGTTCGTTTTTGCAGGTCATTCTCAGGAGATCTAAGGGCTGAGCGGATTTTGGATGCATCATATGGCAACCATTCTGTGCCAAAATTCCCAATTCAACACAGAATCCACTTTTTATGCTTCTATGCTGAAGTGGGCAAATTTGGCACAAAATCTATAGTGAAATCTTGTATGGTTGGACACAGATGGGCATGTTTCTCTGGCCCATCTTGGCACAGAATCTTGTATGGTATGTACAAAGTCAGAGTACAAAATGGACATGTTTTTTTTTTTAATAAAACAAAAACTAAACTAAACTAAATGCAAATACCACTTAAGAACATCAAAAACAAAGGAAAGATCACCAAAGGCTCCATCTATTTATAGAAAAATGCTTTTCATTATTTGTCAAAACAAAATTAACAACATGAATCCTGATGGAATCGAACCATCATACCCTAGAAACTTTCTAGGTGCTCTTCCATTTGGGCTAAGGATTCTCACCTACAAAAACACATGTTGGATCAATCCAAAAGAGTCCCTACTATGAAAATAGCCTTAAAATAAATATTTTCTTCTATGACAAACAAAAGGTTAAGCAAATAACCTATTTCTAGTCATAAAAGAATTACTTTTCTTCCAACAGTAGAAACCACATCTTTCATGCAACGCTTAAGATTTAGACAGCAACTCATCTCCATTAGACATAAACAAATGATCATTAATAACTAAAACACATCAATATCTTAACCCATGCTAAAAAACCATAATAAAACATGCTAATACTATCTGAAATCAGAACCAGAAATTCAGTAGTAGCAGACACCTACATCTACCTAATCTATTCGCATAAAGATGATCATCAACACTAAACTAAGACTAACTTTAGAGAATGAAAAGACATGGTTGAAGTTCAGAGGAGCAACTTGGTCTAAGATTCAATGCTTCCATGTATTGCACCCATTGTAATCTTATACACCATCAAGTACACAAAACAAGAAAAGAAAACTTATACTAAAGGGTCATAATGTACACAGCATTACCCCTACTTCATTGAGAGGATGTTTCCTGGCTCAAACCTTGACCTCTAGGTTTCAGTGGAGCTCCAATACCATGTGTTTCCTGGAACTGTTGTACTAATTAAATGTATAGCACAAATACAATAAAAATACCCAATAACCACCACCAACAACACCAAAAGATGGAATGGAAGAAAGAGAAGAAACATGTTGACCTCATGAAGTATCTCCATAAACCCCTCAACCAATTCTTCTGATTTCTCTCGTCTGGTTATTTGCGATTCTTTAAAATTTTGGAGATCGGTGTATATATCAGCAGTTAATGGTATTCTAATGTTTTGTGTGCTTAGTTGTTTGACCTTGCATCTGTGTTTTGGTTGTAATGCGTCCAAAATCTGCTCAGCCCTTAGATCGCTGATGAATGACCTGCAAAACAAAGTTAGACGTGGCCGACCCCGGGGTCCGGGAGGCCACCTCCGAAGGCTAAGTCAGTAGTTGGAACACCATAGAGCTCTGGCGAGTTTCAGAGCTTAATTGAGAGATAGAATGGAAGAGGAACGATTGAGTTACCTCTGTTGGGCATAAGGCTTTAGTTTATACAAAATTTACCTCCCTTCCTTGACCGTCGGATTAACTCATGATCCTTGTTGGTGGTCATTTGATTGTAGGGTTTTTCCCCTTTTCTCGAGGGTGGAAGTGGTTTTCATGATTAACGCGACTGCCCACTCCTCAAGGTAGTTGTAATCGTATATAACTCAATCACGTATCTCGAATTTCTCGGAACCGTAAGGTTCCTTCCTCATCACACTACCATGATGGCCGAAAGCGACTAGACGGTTAAACCCGACTGGATGTCCAAACCTGACCATGGGGTCAGGCCGTCTTCGACCGGGGTCAAAGACTGAACCAATGCTGAACCCGGTTCAATAATATTTTATCCGCAACAGGTTGTTAATTTCCTTCTAATCTCCATAAAGTAGCAGAAGATCAACAATTTTCTGAAAGATAAAAGAGAGAAACTGAACCATTTTCCCAATTCACTTGATCGATGGATCTACCGAGTCAGAAATAGTTTGAATTAAAAGGAGGTATGGGGTGGAATTAATAGTTTCAATATTTTCTCATTATTGAAATGAAGACAACTCTAAAAACATTAGAGTTCTGCCTTGAACCCCCAAACACCCAGAATTTTCTTCTCTTTAAAGCTATCTGTTGTTGACATAAGTTTGCTTCATGAACTATCAATTTGTTTCTTTATTTATTTGACAATTAGAAATCATCTTTGTAATTCTAGTCTGCAAATGGTAATACAATAGAGTAGCTAGATTAATAATAAATAATCATATGAAGCAAACGAGAGTACATTCCAAATTCCCATTTTAACTTAAAAGGCTTCCAAACCATAATAAGAGCTAAAGAACAACTGACTTCAACATAGACAGTATAATCCTCCCCATGGTCGTGAAGATCCTGAGTACAATTGGGTCTCACCATTGGTTGCTTATTCATGAAATCTTAGTGAGTTGAGCAGAGTTGGCTTTACAGTATTTTACAGATTTTGGACTTGATATGGAGAGTTTATGATCAGACCGGGTTCATACCTGGTCCGACCCTCGACCCGGTCGAGACGGAGAAAACAGAATCGCTCCCGAGCGAACCGGGTCCGAAAGATGGCTTGCTGAAGAAGAAAGCTTATTCGGCTGCAAGCGTGCCCTAATCTTAATTATGGATTAGGGTAATCACCCTAATGATGGCACACTCAAACTGACGGCTGCGGATAATCATTATCGAAGGGATAACCATCGCATAACTTAAAGGTTATCTCAGGAGTCCTCTACTAGCCCAAACTAGTAGAAGTCTATCGCTCAATGGATCTAACTAATAAGATCCAACGACTACCTGAAGAAGGCTCAAGTGCATCCAACGAAGGAGATTCGAAGGTACACTCTATATAAACCTCACTACCATACAAGGTGAGGGACGGATCAATCGATCAAAAAGAATACTATCTGAGACTCAGGTTCAGATACATACTGATAGACCTAAACTATCAGCGATCTGCTATCTAGATCACTTTTCCCAGTTCTTCATTCCTTAGCTCTGTGCTTCTAGCAGAGCCGTTTGTGATTAAGTTCATCAACTGACTTAGCCTTCGAAGGTGGACTCCCGACCCCAGCGGTCGGGCCACATCTGACGCTTTCGTTTTGCAGGACATCACGTGGAGATCCCAGGGCTGAGTAGATTTTGGACGCATCATTTGGCGCCGTCTGTGGGAAACGATTTGAAAAGCCATGGTGACTAGATCAGCAGCCGCAGCAGCCGTTGCACAACGCAATTCCGGTGTTCAGATACCTGGAGTGAATAATCCAGATATTCCCCAGGAAAGCCAAAATCCTATGGAGGTGGATGATGGCCAGGGAGGACGTAATCCTCCTCCTGATACAATCCAAGATCAATTGGATCAGGTAAAGATTCAACTCTTGGAGGTGAGCCAAGCACTCCGCATGCTCACCAGACGAGTGGTTTTACCACAAGAGCCTGATCAGCACGATTCAGGGAGACGTGCATTGCCACGTGACCAGAGAATGGCTGTAGACCGGAATGTTGATCAGAATTTCCGTGAAGGAGACCGAGGACTTTGGAGGATCGATGATCGACCGAGGCGAGACGATCGGTTCGACAGACCGCAAGAGAGTACAACTGATTCAAACACAAGGTTGGATACAGGGGTAAGAACTCACTCACCCACTGTCAGAAGTACCGTTCGTGATGATCGAGCAGTTCGTGACGAGAGGAATGCTCAGGAAGGACGGGCTGTTCGTGATGATCGAGTAGCACGGGATGATCGTGTTAATCGAGGTCGTGATCATATTGCTGAAGATCACCCGACCCAGATTGGTCAAGAATTGGCCAACATCAACGAGAAATTAGGGTAGTTGGCTAAGGGAAGAATAACTGAGGATATTTACTTAGTCATTCGGAAGACTCCTTTTGCTGATCCAATTGCGGGATATCGGTTTCCCCATAACTTCCGTTTGCCTACCTTCTCAACATTCGATGGCTCCGGAGATCCAACAGCTCACATCGGCTATTACCAACAGACAATGGCAGTTTTAGGTAATTCTGATGAAATTTTATGCAGGGTTTTTGGTTCATCTTTAACTGGAGCAGCACAAAAGTGGTTTTCGAACCTCCCCTCTAGAAGGATCGTAAACTTTGAATAATTGGCGCGCCAATTCATAGGGCGATTCCAGAGTGGGATACAGGTCAAGAAAACGGAAGAAACCTTGTTTACTGTCAAACAAGGAAAGAGCGAATCGATCAGAGAGTTTCTGAAAAGATTCAACAAAGTGACGATGGAGATAGAAAACTTGGATGAGCAAGTAGCCAGAACTGCTCTATTCATAGGACTCACTAATCGAAAACTCCTGGAGTTATTACTACAGGATATACCTACGACTTATGCTGAGTTGGTACAGAGATGCCAGAAGCAGGCTGAAGTCATGGAGATTCTAGATGCACGCCAAGGAGATAATAAAGTCTCCAATAAGGAACAAAAGGCTCCTGAGCAGAAGCAGAAGCCAAAGAAAAATGTTCGCGATCGGGTTGGAAAATCCCAGCCTTGGCGCCAAAGATCCCCCGGTAAAAGTGAGTACACTCCATTGAATGCTCCTCGGGCTGATATTTTGAATATCCTCAAAAGAAAAAATATTTTAAAGTGGCCGCCTAAAATTCTTTTGAAACCCGGAGAGCAGTAGGATCGGGAAAAGTATTGCCGATTCCACAAGGACTATGGTCATTATACTAATGATTGTCGTCATCTGAAGGCAGATATTGAGAGATTGATATCTCAGGGACATCTATCCAGTTTTGTTAGCAGGAGAAGGGAGGAGCCACGTGCGGCTGCTCCAAAAAGGGATGGTTCGGTTAGTTCAGAACGGTCGAGGGAGGCCCCGAAGTCTAAAAAAGGCAAGGAGGTGATTGAAGCTGCTACTCGGTCACCGATCCTTACCATCTTCGGGGGATCAGAGCCCGAATCATTCCGGAGTCCGAAAACAAAATCCAAATTTGTTGGAGCCGGAGAGGCGCAGAAGCGGAAGAAGCTGAATGGTGAAGATTCTATCACCTTTAGCGAGGAAGACGAAAGAGACGTTTGTTTACCTCATGATGATGCTATAGTCGTCAAGGTAGAGATTGCACTGCGGGAAGTGCATAGAGTTTTTATTGATACAGGGTCTGCACCTAACCTAATTTCCTACGAAGTGTATCAAAAATTGAAGGTTGATCAGGACTTGATGAAACCTTCATCTACACACCTATATGGCTTTGCAGGGTCATCTGCAGTAGCGGAAGGATCGGTTCAGTTGGATTTATCCATTGGAAGTTTTCCTAAGGAAACAACTGTCCGAATCAATTTTTTGGTGGTTCGAGAACTACCAGCCTATAATATGATTCTCGGGCGACCATCTTTATCCAAGATAGGTGCTATTGTTTCGACAAAACACCTGAAGATAAAATTCCCGACTAATATGGGAATTGGTCAAGTCTCCTCTGACCAGAAGATCTCTCGGCAGTGTTATGTTGCCTATTTAAAAGGCAAGGAGGGTCCGAGGAAGGTTACTGCCCTCCCCATAGAAGTTCGAGATGATCGGGAAGAGACAGAGATGCAAAGGCCCGAACCAGTGGAGAAACTGGAGCAAATCCAGCTGTGTACCAAAGACGAGAAAAAGATTACTTATATCGGGTCCGAACAAATGGAAGAGTTTAAAGATGAGTTGAAGTTATTTCTTCAACGGAATAAAGATGTATTCGCATGGTCTGCTGAGGACATGCACGGGATCGATCGGGCCATTGCAGAGCACAAACTCGGATAGACCCTAAGGCGAAACCAGTGATACAGAAAAGAAGAAATTTCTCTATTGAAAAGTATGAAGCCGTTTGGAGCGAAGTTGAAAAACTTAAGAATTCTGGTTTCATAGAACCAATCGAGTGCCCAACTTGGTTGGCCAACGTGGTGATGGTGAAAAAGGCGAATGGGAAGTGGAGGATGTGTACAGACTACACAGATCTAAACAAAGCTTGCCCGAAAGATTGCTACCCATTGCCTCGGATTGACCTCTTGATAGATGCGACTGCAGGATATGAAACTTTAAGTTTCATGGATGCCTACTCGGGGTATAATCAGATCCTAATGAATAAGGAGGATGAGAAGTATACGGCTTTCATGACTGATCGTGAGAGCTATTATTACAAGGTCATGCCTTTTGGCTCGAAGAATGCGGGAGCAACATATCGAGGGGCCGTCAACAAGATTTTCAAAGAGCTGATTGGAAAGAATGTTGAAGCTTATGTTGATGACATGCTAGTGAAAAGCTTTACAAAAGCAAATCATATTGCAGATTTGACTGAGGTTTTCTCAGTACTGCGGAAGCATCAAATGAAGCTAAACCCGAAAAATGTGCCTTTGGAGTCTCCTCGGGCAAATTTTTGGGTTTCATGGTATCACGAGGGGAATTGAGGCTAATCCTGCAAAAATACAAGCTCGATTGATATGGAGGCTCCCAAAACTGTTCGGGATGTACAATGTTTGACGGGGAGAGTTGCTTGCTTTGAATCGATTTATCTCCAAGTCCGGAGAAAAATGTTTGCCTTTCTTCAAGGCACTTAAAGACCTGAAGGGCGATAAGGAAGCAAAGTGGACTGAAGAGTGCCGAAATCTTTCGAGGAATTAAAAGAAGCACTTGGACAACCACCGATCCTGTCCGAGGCCGGAGAAGGGGGAAATATTACAGCTATATCTAGCGACGTCCCTTTCGGCGATCGGTGCGGTAATTGTTCGGGAGAAAGATAAAAAACGGTGGTCGATTTACTATGTAAGCCACGTGTTGCTAGATGCGGAGACGAGATATTCGCAGATTGAGAAGCGAGCTCGGCTCTCATGATGGCCGCCAGGAAGCTAAGGCCATATTTTCAGGCTCATCCAATTGAGGTATTTACAACTTTTCCTCTTAGTAAAGTTCTTAACAAACCTGATTTGTCTAGAAGGATGGTGTCCCGGTCGGTTGAGCTCGGTGAATTCCAAGTGAGCTTTAAGCCCGGAAGCGCAATCAAGGCTCGGGCATTAGCCGACTTTGTAGTAGAAACTACCGCACCAATGGAACCCACCATTGAGGATCCCATTATACCAACCACTTGGGAGGTATATGTGGATGGTTCGAGTAATAAAGATGGAGCAGGCGCTGGAATTCTATTAAAAAGTCCAGCAGGATTTATTATTCGATATGCTTTGAGATTCGCATTTGATGCAAGTAATAACGAAGCAGAATATGAGGCCCTGATAGTAGGACTTCGGTTGTCAAAAGCATTAGCTATTGCAGATGTTACTATTTATAGTGACTCTTAGCTTATAGTCAACCAAGTCCAGGGGGAGTATGGCATTAAAGAACCACGCTTGCAAAAATATCGGGAGATAGTGCAGGCATTTCAAAACCAATTTCGGAATTTGAAGATATCTCGATTTCGAGGAATGAAAATTCAGTGGCGATGAGCTATCCCGACTAGCCAATGCCAAGGAAAAGAATCTAGACCCTTCGGTCTACATTGAAGAGATAACTTTTCCAAGTTATCATGAGAAAGAAATTTCTTATGTTGAAGCGAAACGTTCTTTGGATGGATCCAATAATCGAATATCTAAGGGATGACAAATTACCCGAGGATCCAGTAGAGGCAAGGTTGATCAAGATTCGATCAGCTAGATTTGTCATTTAGAATGGGAGACTATACAAAAGATCTTATGCTGGACCCCTTATGAGATGTATAGGCCCCGAAGGAGCAAAATCAGCTTTGGCTGAAGTTCATGAAGGAATTTGTGGAGCTCACATGGGTGACCGAGCCCTGGCCCACAAAATTCTAAGACTTGGGTTATATTGGCCTAAGATCCAGGAGGCTGCTATGGACTACGTTCGTCGATGTAGTAACTGCAAATTCATGCTACGAAGATCGAAGCGCCCGGCGGAAACTATGACTTCAATTCTAAATCCCATTCCCTTTGCAATGTGGGGAATTGATATCATGGGCAAATTCACCAAGGCATCAAAGCGGACGGGAATATCCGATAGTAGCAATTGATTACTTCACAAAATGGGTAGAAGCTGGTGCGGCAACAATTATTGAGAAAAAAGTGGAGAAATTTGTGCTTGAATCAATCATATATCGCTTTGAGATTCCAAAGATTATTGTCATCGACCATGGTACTCGGTTCGATCGTCCACAATTTGAGCAATTCTGTGGAACATATATGATCGAGCATCGTATGTCCTCAGTGGCATACCCCCAAAGCAATGTCCAGGTAGAGGTTACTAACCGAACGCTACTGGAAGGAATAAAGAGAAGACTCGAAGCTGACAAAGCTTCTTGGGTCGAAGAACTACATAATGTACTGTGGGCTTATAGAACTACGGTTCGAACACCTACAGGAGAAACTCCATTCAGGTTGGCATATGGATCCGAAGCATTAGCACCAGTGGAGATAATGGCGGGGACATTACGGGATCGTGAGTTCGAGGAAAAAGCAAATGAACAAGGACTGCTTGATAGTCTTGATTTGTTGGACGAAGTTCGGGCAAAGGCAATAGCACGAACTCAACATTATCAAAGAAGGATAGCGTCTCATTATAATACTCGAGTGAAGAATCGTCGGTACTTAGCCGGAGATCTGGTGTTGAGAAACACCCAAGCTTTTGACCCGCGTCACCAAAGAAAGTTGGACCCTTCCTGGGAAGGACCTTATATGGTTGTGAAACCGGTCGGTTCAGGAGCTTACAGGCTGAAGAACATCGATTCCCAGAAAGAATTGGATCGTTCATGGAATGCTAGGCATCTCAAAAAGTTTTATCCTTGAGGATGATTTCAATTTTGTTCACGATGTAATCATTTTCAACTCAATCAATGCAATTTTTGGCTTTCAACAAACTATCTTTTGATTGGGGGGCATCATACACCACATTCAAGAACAAGATCCAACTATAAGGCATCGGACAAAAATTCGTATGGGTCCTTCAACACTTATGGAAATTTTTCGAACTTTCTTAAGTCGGGGCATCGGATGAAAATCTGAGTGAGTTCCTTTTGCAAGGCGTCGGTTTGAAACCCGAGTGAGTTCCTTCGAGACTTATTGAATTTTTGAATTATCCTTAAGTAAAGGCATCGGTTTAAAACCCGAATGAGTTCCTTCTCAGACTTATTGTATTTCTCCAGAAATCCTTAAGTAAAGGCATCGGTTTAAAACCCGAGTGAGTTCCTTCTCAGACTTATTGTATTTCTCCGGAAATCCTTAAGTAAAGGCATCGGTTTAAAACCCGAGTGAGTTCCTTCTCAGACTTATTGTATTTCTCCGGAAATCCTTAAGTAAAGGCATCGGTTTAAAACCCGAGTGAGTTCCTTCTCAGACTTATTGTATTTCTCCGGAAATCCTTAAGTAAAGGCATTGTTTCAGACAACTAAGACCTAATACAACGGCGATTCAAGTGGCTAGCAAAGTTCAAGATAAAGTAATTTCTTATTTCTTCAAAAGATCCAAAGAGGCCAGTATCAAAACAATTACAAGAGCTGGATACAATCTTCGATCAAAGAAGAAAGTCATTACAGGTGACTATTAACAAGTTATACAAGATCGACGCGACTTTGCTAGAACAAACATATTAGTCAACCATTGGTGGGGATTCAAGGAAAAGAAGAGAAGAAATGAGGATTACAAAAATATTACGGCATGCATAAAATCCTCTGCAATTTCATACTCTTTGTCCAGCTTGTCCAAGAGAAGAATGGTCCTCGACCAAACTCGCATTCAGTACAAGCTCGTCAAAATTGACTTCTTCTAGCGGAGAATAAACAGGAGAATCTTCCAGATATTGCATAATATTTGGATCGGAAGGTGGAGGATCAATCTTATCCTTGGTCCAGTTGGGAGGAGGAATACCCAGGTCGGTAAATACTTCAGGATGGCAAACAGCACTGTAGGGAGTCGTATCAAAATGAGGATCCTTCCTTAATATTGATTCCCATACTTCGTTCTCACCATCCCGGTACGCCTGCAAGTTATAAGCATTCAGCATATCAACAAAGGGCTTACTGTGTAAATACTTGAAGACGCAGGCTCTGCGAACATCAGTTGGAAGGGATTTGGGCAAAGGAACGACAGCTTGCCTTTCGTAACGTTTCAGATCCTTTGCTCTCCCGACTTTCCAACTGTTCACTCCAGTCCGCGAGATCTTCTCCCCGGCATCATCCAAGTCCGACCGAAGACGACCAATCATCGAATTTTTCTCCCGTCACCTCCCAAGCTAGATTCCGAAGGCAAGCAATCTCAACATCTTTAGCTTCGAGAGATCGCCCGAAGCCTAGAAACTTCATTGCTCAACCTCATCGAGTCTAGTAACCGCTTCCACTTGGTTGTGGAAGTTACCAAAGAAGACTCCCGCAAACAACTTCCGAGTTAGCGAGGAGCACAAAAGTAATTTTTCAGAATCGAGAGGATAATGAAGAAAGACTTACATCACCAAGTGACTTCGTAAAGACTTCATCCGGAAGTTTGGAAAGAACTGCGCTCTTAGAAGTCATTCGAGCAGCAAGTACACCATTCCAACGCTCTTCACAAACTCGTTTGACACTAATTCAGAGCGAAGGATGAGAAGGATGAACTACACCAAGAGAAGGATGAGCTTCATCACTTGTCACCCGACGGCGCTTCCTAGTGGCAAAATCCTCCAACTCAGAAGGAGAGGAGGAGGATGCCAAACAAGCACTAGAGTTAGAAATAGGAGCAGCACCTGCTGGGACCACACCTTCATCAGACGCCAACATAGTTGCCTCGGATGCCCGAAAAGTCTCCTTCGGGGGTTCACCAACAGGCTCACCAGCAGGAGCGTCGGCAGCACCATCGGCAACGGAGTGATCAAGATCTTCCTGGGAAAGACGAGCGATCACTTCGGGCAAAGGAGGCGCAGGGACGGCATCAATAGAAACTGCGGGAATCGACTTGAAGATTCACCGCCGCCGAGCCGCCTTACGCTTGGAGGATTCACTAGCTGAAACCACCGCACTGGCCCCAACCACCACCGATGGAACGATTTTCTTGCAAGATTTTGCTCTGATAAAGTTCGGGTTGATCTTGGGAGCCACTATGCAAAACAACAAAAAAAACCAGCCGTATCGCATGACAAATAAACGACAAGAACAACGGGGGAAACCCTAGTTTTCTACATCTTCTGACAAACCAACAAACTAAACCCCAAGTATAACTACTGTGCAGTTTACTTGGGGGGGAAGTGGGGAAAGAGATGAGTAATCAAAAAACTCACTTGTTCAGAAGTGGATAGAGCTGTTGTTGGAGTACGAGGAATACGGAAGCAGGCCGAAGGACGAAAGGTCGCTTTGGCACTTTAGTAAATCTAACTTGCAGAAGTCAGGATAGATGGAGAGTATCCACGAAGGCTTTAAATAGCCTCAGGTATAAGACGACGGTTGAAAGCTAAGGACAACCGACGACCCAGATCGAAATGACGCTTCGAAATCCGCAAAAAGCAAGATCAACGGTCGAAGGGATGCCACATGGAAACATGTGGAAGCAAGCACCTGATGTAGAGATACCTCCAATCGTCGCACCGCCATTAAAATAACGGATGTATTTACGATTCATTGGAAACAGTGAATGGTATACAAAAGGCGGAAAACGTTTGAACTTCGCAGAAGGGAAACGTGCGGACTTTGCAATAAATGAAGTAGTGGGGAAGATTAATGCATCTTCCCGAAACGCATCTTCACAATATTTCTACAAGATTATTATTCGGCGAGGAATGAAAAGTTAAGTGATAAGTTTTATCATTAATACTTTGATATTCAAGGCAAGAATCCGGCAGGAGACGGGGAAATTTAGAGGCCAACATGAAAAAAGAAATGTCTATTCATTAAATTGAGGGTAAATCTTTACAAAAGGACAACTCCCTAAGCCTTTTCTTCATTGTTGCCCGAGGGACCCTGGTCGGGAGGACTTTTCTCAGGACCATGAGAAGAGCCTTCCTCAAGAATGGCATCGGCTGAATCCTCTACAACAACAACTTGAGACTCGGCTTGTGATTTCTCCTCTGGAAGTGCCGGCTCGTCATTCAGGTATGCCTCATATTGAGGGTCAGCTGGAAAAGGATCATCTTCTTCCTGAGCCCAGTCTGGGAGATCCATACCAACTTTCCCGAAGATCACTCATACTCTGGATAAGCTAGCGAGGCTTCACGTGGATAATGTGGTTCGTCTGCATGGTGTGCCATTGAGTATTCTTTCGGATCGTGATCCTAGGTTCACCTCAAGGTTTTGGAATAGTTTGCAGAAGGCCTTGGGAACCCAACTGAACTTAAGTACAGCTCATCATCCACAGTCTGATGGACAATCTGAGCGGACAATTCAGACATTGGAAGACATGCTCAGATCTTGTGTGGTGGATATGGGTGGTAATTGGGATGAACACCTAGCTTTGGTTGAGTTTGCCTATAACAACAATTATCAAGCAACAATAGGCATGGCTCCATTCAAGGCTTTGTATGGCAGTACTTGTGGGACACCTTTGTACTGGACTGAGACAGGTGAAAGAAAAGTCTTAGGTCCTGAGATGATTGAAGCTACGAGTGCTATGGTAGATATGATAAGAGAAAGGATTAAGTCTGCCCAGTCAAGACAGAAATCTTATGCTGATAAGAGAAGGACCGATTTGGAGTTTCAAGTTGGAGAGAAAGTCTTTCTGACGGTTTCACCAATGAAGGGTGTGATGAGATTCAATGTTAAGGGAAAGCTTAGCCCTCGTTTCATTGGACCTTTCGAGATTTTGGAAAAGGTTTGACCTGTTGCGTATCGATTAGCATTACCTCCGCCTCTTGCTGGTGTTCACAATGTGTTTCATATTTCGATGCTCCGAAAATACATAGAGAATCCGGAACACATTTTGCAGCAAGCACCTGAAGGACTTAGTGCTGATTTGACCTACGATGAAGAACCGGCCGAAATCTTGGATAGGAAGGACAAGCAGCTGCGGAATCGCACCATCCCTTTGGTGAAGATTCGGTGGAAGAACCATACCCCTGAAGAAGATTCTTGGGAGAAGAAAGAAGACATGAAGGAGAAGTTTCCTTACCTCTTTGGAAGCACAGGTACGCTTTCAATTTCGAGGACGAAATTTCTTTAATGGGGGGAGAATGTAAAACCCAGCCCTAACCTTGACCCGTAAACCTTGTTATTTGTAGGTCCAGTGACCAGAATTAAAGTAAGAAGTCAGCTTTGGGCCATCCCAGTGGAGGACTTGGTGTCTGGCTTTGAATCCATGAGAGTTGAAGATGAAGTTCTATTTATGGAAACTGAATCTTGATGAAGATCGGATTAGTTGATGGACTTGGAGTGCTCTCTATCATGGTTTGAAGGCATTTCTACCTATTAGGTAAGTCACTTGTTATGTGTGCAAAACCCCTTTAGGATTGGATTTGATCTGGCTCTTCAATTCCCTGTTTTGGAATTGTTGTCTGCATTGGTCGACTGATTGGTCGACTGGACTAGTCGACCAATCCACTCGACCAATAGGTGCTGTCTTTGGCAATTAAGTCATGCTTGCTCTATTTAAGTCCAATCTCGAGTCTACTTCGTATTTACTGCCTCCAAACTCTTTGGAACGAACCAAAGACCTCTGCAAGTCATCTCCCTTGCATCCTTGGTGATTTTCTTGACGGATCTTCGTCAAAACTCTTCCTTTTGCATCAAAGGTATGTCTACACTCTCTTCTTCTCCTCCATCTCTGTTTTTCTTTCCTTTTTGAGTTGAGACAGTAGAGGAGATGCTGCATTCTCTGTTGCAAACATCTCTGGACTTGTCTCTCATGATCATCCTAAGGATTAATGGCTGAAACAATGATCTTAACCATGATCATTGCAAGCTTTTGAAGGAATCATGATCAAACCATGATCTAGTCTTTGCTTAACTTCTGATTTGAATTCTGATCTCCTTGGATCTTCTATATTGATCATGTTAGTAGTCAATTGTTGTGTTTTCTTTTCATGATCCATGATCTATCAATCTCTAGTTGTTTCTCTTCTACCATACCATGTTTTCTTCATGAATCATGATAGTTACATATATGGTAGGTTTTGTTTCCTTATTTAGATTTATGCTTTTAAGCCTATTTCCTCGAAGATCTAAGTATGCTTTTCATGATACCTTTACCTGAAGCAATGATCCATCCTCCTATTGTTCTTGTCTTTGATTTCTATCTTGAATTCTTCAAGATCCATGGTTGATCTAATTATGGTAACTTTTTGTTTCCTAATTTGGATCTTGATGGCTTGATTGGATTAGTGTTTTGAGGTCCCCTTTATGTTAGGATACTACTGATGTAGTTTACCCCTTGATTAGTACCCTTTTGAACCACCAAATTCGGATTTTATATCTTAAAACTCTGTTTTTTTTTAGGGTACTGTCTGCATTGGTCGACTGATTGGTTGACTGGACCAGTCGACCAATCCACTCGACCAATGAGTACAGCAACTCCAGAATTGGTCTGTGTTGGATGTTTTGGTATCTTTTCTATTAGGGATCTTTCCTAATATGTTGTATACACTTGTTTAGGACCTTCTTCTCAAGTTTGCCAAGATCTTACTTGATTTCTTAGGATTCCTTTGCGAGTTATAAAAGGTAAGGATGGTTACTTCTTTAACAACATAGATAGCATGAATCTAGTTTCTATATTTGAATATCATTGATTTGTTTCCTTAATTAGATTCTTACAATGATATATTACTGTTGCATAATCTTGATATCAGTAGCATTACTTATTCATATTGAATTGACTCATGTATGATTTACTTATCAATTATATACAAAGTGATTGTAATTATTGATTTCTCTCCATATATGAAGTTACCATTTATGTGATGATATGAATTGATGCATGTGTATGCTTAAGTATGGTTTGGAAAGGAGAGGTGTCCTTTTGACACTTCTGTCCTTGGACTACTACGGGAATATTATGGGATGTTTCCGGAGATGCCCTATGTACACCTTCCTAAACTGTTGGATGACATATCTAGGACTGTCTAGTAGTGTTTGGCTAGGATGTCCCGTTATGTCAGACCCTAATCGGAGGGGTATTGAGACCGAACGACCCGTGGTAGCAATGGGGATTCATGGGCGCTCAAGACCGGTAACCAACCCGTGAGAGGACAGGAATCACATTGTGGGGGCCATTTATTGGTAGGGTTGCATATGGATAGACTTGGGCTCACGGGCGCTTAAGACCGGTAACCAACCCGTGAGAGGACGTGAGAGCTTCCCGTTTACCATATGTGGATGATCAATAGGGTTGATGAGTCCGTAGTCAGGGACTATGAGGACTCTAGTATGAAGGATACCGGAAAGGATCGTCAGGGACGAGGAATGGACGTATCTGGATCTGACTTGATGTAACTAAGTAGAAGACTTGCATTTGGCTAGGCTTTACCCTGACATGCGCCGGTACTTAGACCAATGGTGATGTGAGAGAGTGGTGACCTATACCCCCAGCCATGGAATGTCCCGAGGGATGCCGGACCCATTACCAACTGATGATGAGTGATTGAGACCTTCCTAAAGAAGTACGGTGCTATGACTTAAAGCATGTCTGCCAATAGAGACCAGCATATATAGAGTTAGATTCATTCATTCATTGCTTGTCTCATACCATATTGCATTTATGTTTGTTCTGAAATCCTGCCATTTATGTTATTATGGATTTCACTGCCTTACTGAGTTTCTTTGAAACTCATTCCTTTATTGTACAATGTTTGTTAGACTATTCTGCACGTATTGAATATTATGACGGCCCCTATGAAGAAGCGCAAGGAGAAGAGGCATATCTCCAGGAAGGTGATTGCGGTTACAACAATTACACTGAAGATCCCGCGAGTGGTTATGCTCCGTACGATGCTTAGTCCGACCATTGAGTGGAAGCGCCCTTGTGCCGTTTATGTGATTTATACTTATAGGGATGTTGTCTATAAAGTGGAGAACAATTTAGTTACCCATTGTACTTGCTACTGGGATTAGATTTTGTCTTGCTTATTCTCTTTTAGAACTACTTTTCCGCTGGTTGTAGAGTGGGATTTTGCCTCACTTTACTTATCTGTTTTTGACACTCTGATTATATTTAGTACTCTAATTTATATATGATTCATTCTTTCCTTATTGGAACTATGGTTTATCTTCCGCACTTTTATTATTATTGTTCATGATTATGTTATTGTTTATGTGGGAGGTTGATTACTCGATACCTGATCTTCGGGCTGTGGATCACACTCTCGGGTATGCCAGATAGGGTACCGGCTGGGAGGATGTGACATCAAGGCTGTCACCAAACAACGTGGCAGCTGCCTTTTGCTTCCTGGCCTCGCGCTCGGCAGCAATGACACGAATTTTCGAAGCTTCGAGGGCTTCCTTGAGGGAGATCACTTCTTCCTCATGCTGTTTCTGCAGCTCCACGGTAGCTGCAGTCAGCTAGTCTATTTCAAAATTGGCCTTGGCCAATTTCTCTTCACAAGTTTGCAGCAAGGAGCTGGTGCGACCAACCCGGCTCAATGCTTCCATGTGTTGATAAAAGCTCAACACAGCATTCCTGGGAAGGCGGAAGATATCAGAAGAAGTCATAAGAAATTATGAAAACATAAGTAAGCAAGAAGACCGGTACCTTGTAGATTGACTAACAAGGGAGGTGTCATCCAGGGCTTCAAACTCCTGGCGATCAGAAGGAGCAAGACTGAGGGAGCTCCATTCTGCAGCTTTCTCGGGATCCCGAGTAACCCTGTCAGTCATCTTCAGGGTCCACTGGGGGATGAAGACCTCCTCACCATCCGTCGAAGCTTTGGATTTTTTATTGGACGGAGCATCAATTGTGTCATGCCTCCTCTTGGTTCGGGCGGAGGAAGAGACATTAGACCTCTCCACCATCGGTTTCTTCCCTTTACCCGAAGCATCAGCTACAGGCCCGATATTCCCGATACCCCCGTAAGAGGGGTCGGGAGAGGGAAGAGAAGCCTCTTGATCTACGGTCAAGACCCCGGGCGATCGTTGCTCGGCTGTCACAACGGCCCTAGCGGCCTTCACCCGCAGGCTTTCGTGGTTCATTCCGGGAGGCACCGCAAAGAAGAAGGACAAGAGTCGAATTCAAAACATATCACTTCAGTCAAATCAAAGGATGATGGTTAGAACCTCACAATGAGCCAAGCCCCAAGATTGAAGGATGGAGTTATACTCCACTTCATATCCATGTATCTCTTGATACCACGGAATGGATTTGATCTTCCTGATGGCCGCCTCGTCTTCTCTGGATAAGGGAAGGCCCCGGTTACTCTCGGACGAAGAAGTAAACCTCCTCCGGGTGGTTGGGAAGTTAAGATCTGATGGAGGCGCTCGACAGAAAAAGTATCGTTCGCGCCATCTTTTGTGGTTAGAAGGGCAAGTTCCTTTGACAAGGATGCTGCCTCTCCAATCAAGTTCAGCCTAATTGTGTTTGGAAAGAAAGACCCATCCGGGAGGATGGGAGATAGAAAGAACATGAAAATGTACAAAAAGAGAAAGAGATGGCGTAATGCCAAGCTCAAAACACAAACCCAAGAAGCCGACGATGAGACGCTAGCTATTGGGGAGGAGCATTCCGGGACAAATGTTCCAGTGATTCAAAACTGCGGAGAACAAAGGATTAAAAAAGGGAAAGCGAACCCCGCTTTCCAGTGCATCTATATACAGAGAAAATTCACCCGAAAGGGGTGAATCAACCCTCTCATCAGGGTGGGGAGCCCTAACCTGATATGAGGAAGGAAGATCAAAATATTGGACAGCTGAAAGAAGGGTTTCCTCATTGTAAATGGAGGGAACAGAGCCAGGTCCACCATTGGACCCGGAGGTTTGAGGCTGCCTAGAAGACTCGACAATCTTGGAAGATCCAGACTCAAGAAGGACAGGAGAAGTTTCGGTTTTTCTTTCAAAACCTTTTTGAGAAAATTCAGTGAACTCTTCCGCGAGGACAGTTAGGGTTTTATTATCACTATCCGACTGTTCGGGAGAAGGAGAAGCAAAAGCATCACTGCTATTACCAACATGGGGTACTAAAGAAGCCCTATCGTCCGCCATTACTCGTTTCAGTAAACTACAAAAGGAAAAAGACCAAGAAACTTACCGATTCAAGTGAGACGGAAGCTTGAGAGCAGGAAGGCGCGAAGGCACAACAAAGGTTCAAATTCCGACAGGTGAAGAATGAAACCTACGAAGACAACGAACCGCTTTTAAAACTCCCGCACGAGTGTTCGGGAATCTGAACCATCGAGATTGATTCAAAATCAACGATCAATATTGAAAGACGTTTTGAAAGTTTGAACTCACGAATCCGAAATAGGCGTTCGGAAACCGTCGCTTGGATGACGTGAGCCACGACAGATCAACTGCAACGAGATATGTGGCCTTACACTCACATCGCTCGAGGAAAAGTGACCACCGCATTAAATGTGATATGACATTTAATGAAGCACGCAGAGATCATCACCTGACGACGAACCCAGTTAAAAACCAAGCCCTCGGGATCGACCGAACGCTTAGTCTGGGGGGCTTGTGATATGGAGAGTTTATGATCAGACCGGGTTCATACCTGGTCCGACCCTCGACCTCGGTTGAGACGGAGAAAACCGAATCGCTCCCGAGCGAACCGGGTCTGAAAGATGGCTTGCTGAAGAAGAAAGCTTATTCGGCTACAAGCGTGCCCTAATCTTACTTATGGATTAGGGTAATCACCCTAATGATGGCAGACTCAAACTGACGGCTGCGGATAATCATTATCGAAGGGATAACCATCGCATAACCTAAAGGTTATCTCAGGAGTCCTCTACTAGCCCAAACTAGTAGAAGTCTATCGCTCAACGGATCTAACTAATAAGATCCAACGACTACCCGAAGAAGGCTCAAGCGCACTCCAACGAAGGAGATTCGAAGGTACACTCTATATAAACCTCACTACCATACAAGGTGAGGGACGGATCAATCGATCAAAAAGAATACTATCTGAGACTCAGGTTCAGATACATACTGATAGACCTAAACTATCAGCGATCTGCTATCTAGATCACTTTTCCCAGTTCTTCATTCCTTAGCTCTGTGCTTCTAGCAGAGCCGTTTGTGATTAAGTTCATCAACTGACTTAGCCTTCGGAGGTGGACTCCCGACCCCAGCGGTCGGGCCACATCTGACGCTTTTGTTTTGCAGGACATCACCTGGAGATCCCAGGGCTGAGCAGATTTTGGACGCATCAGGACTTAAATAGTGAGTCCTGCTGTATAATTTTCATCCTCCTCTTTTACTTCATATATGAAAATTTTAAAAGAAGATACGTTCCATCTTTTTTTCCAAAAACTTAGGATCATTTTATGTTGACATAAAAGAAACAAAAGAAATTATGCTACTAATGATGCATCAATTGTAATTTGTCTTGCTAGGTTCCACTTTTCTAATGTTATCCAGATACTGAAATTTTATGTTCTACTCTGCAGATGATCACTCGGCTTGCAACAAATTGCCGAGATGAATCAACTATTAATAACACATCATAAAGTCCCTATACACAGGAAGGGCCGATTGGTCATACAAGATTCCACAAACAGACTAGAAACGCAGCACAATATAAATTTATATCCATGCCACAAACAATGCATGCTTCTTTCTTCTTTCCACTAAGAATGACCAATCAAAAGTAATTAAAAATTCTTAAAAAGACAACAAAATCTTCTGCCCATCGTCACCTAAAGGTAGGACTCAGAAACCAGCAATGAAACAGGATTGGATTGGTACAAAACTCAGGTCGAAGGCTTCCTTTTAATAACACAATCAGATATCAGAAACATAATGTAATCTAATGGTTGAACTCTGAGATCTGAAGAATCAGAACCTAATAGCTTGTCTAACACATATACTGAAATTTCAACGAAATGGAGAGATACAGAGATTTCCAGCTTAAACTGTAAAACCCAGCCCTAACCTTGACCCGGAAACCTTGTTATTTGTAGGTCCGATGACCCAAAGTAAAGTAAGAAGTCAGCTTTGGGCCATCCCAGTGGAGGACTTGGTGTCTGGCTTTGAATCCATGAAAGTTGATGATGAGGTTTTATTTTTGGAAACTGAATCCTGATGAAGATCTGATTAGTTGATGGACTTGGAGTGCTCTCTATCTTGGTTTGAAGGCATTTCTACCTATTAGGTAAGTCACTTGACTTGTGTGCAAAACCCCTTTAGGATTGGATTTGATCTGGACCTTCAATTCCCTGTTTTGGTCTTGCTGTCAGCATTGGTCGACCGATTGGTCGACTGGGCCAGTCGACCAATCCACTCGACCAATGAGTGCTGTCTTTGGCAATTAGGTTGTTCTTGCTCTATTTAAGTCCAATCTCGAGTCCACTTCGTATTTGCTGCCTCCAAACTCTCTAGAACGAACCAAAGACCTCTGCAAGTCATCTCTCTTGCATCCTTGGTGTTTTCTTGACGGATCTTCGTCGAAACTCTTCTTTTTGCATCAAAAGGTATGTCTACTCTCTCTTTTTCTCCTCCATCTTTGTTTTTCTTTCCTTTTTGAGTTGAGACAGTAGAAGAAGAGATGCTGCATTCTCTGTTGCAAACATCTCTCGAACATGTTCTCATGATCATCCTAAGGATTTGAGGCTAGAACAATGATCTTAACCATGATCATTGCAAGCTTTTGAAGGAATCATGATCAAACCATGATCTAATCTTTGTTAAACTTCTAATCTGAATTCTGATCTCTTTGGATCTTCTATGTTGATCATGTTAGTAGTTAACTACTGTGTTTTCCTTCCATGATCCATAATCTATAGATCTCTAGTGTTCTCTTCTACCTTACTATGTGTTCTTCATGATGCATGGTAGTTACATATATGGTAGGTTTTATTTCCTTATTTAGATTTATGCTTCTAAGCCTTGTTCCTTGAAGATCTAAGTATGTTTTCATGATACCTTTACCTGAAGCAATGATCCATCCTCCTATTGTTCTTGTCTTTGTTTTCTATTTCAAATTCATCAAGATCCATGGTTGATTTAATTATGGTAACTTTTTGTTTCCTAATTTGGATCTTGATATCTTGATTTGATTGGTGTTTTGAGGTCCCCTATATGTTAGAATACTACTGATGTAGTCTACCCCTTGATTAGTACCCTTTTGAACCACCAAATTTGGATTTCATATCTTAAAACTCGATTTTATAGGCTATCGTCTCGCATTGGTCGATCGATTGGTCGATCGACCAGCCGACCAATCCACTCGACCAATGAGTACAAAGCAACTCCAGAATTGGTCTATGTTGGATGTTTTGGTATCTTTTCTGTTAGGGATCTTTCCTAATATGTTGTATATACTTGTTTAGGACCTTCTTCTCAAGTTTGCCGAGATCTTACTTGACTTCTTAGGATTCCTTTGCGAGTTATAAAAGGTAAGGATGGTTATTTCCTTAATTACATAGATAGCATGAATCTAGTTTCTATATTTGAATATTATAGATATGATTCCTAAATTAGATTCTTACAATGATATACTACTGTTGCATAACTTTGATTACAGTAGCATTACTTATTCATATTAAATTGATTCATGTATGATTTACTTACCAATGTTATAAAAGTGATTGTAATTATTGATTTCTTTCCATATATGAAGTTACCATATATGTGATGATATGAATTGATGCATGTGTATGCTTAAGTATGGTTTGGAAAGGAGAGGTGTCCTTTTGACACTTCTGTTCTTGGACTACTATGGGAATATTATGGGATGTTTCCGGAGATGCCCTCTGGACACCTTCCTAAACTGTTGGATGACATATCTAGGATTGTCTAGTAGTGTTTGGCTAGGATGTCCTGTTATGTCGACCCTAATCGGAGGGGTATTGAGACCGAACGACCCGTGGTAGCAATGGGGATTCATGGGCGCTCAAGACCGGTAACCAACCCGGGAGAGGACAGGAATCACATTGTGGGGGCCATTTATTGGTAGGGTTGCATATGGTTAGACTTGGGCTCACGGGCGCTTAAGACCGGTAACCAACCCGTGAGAGGACGTGAGAGCTTCCCGTTTACCATATGTGGATGATCAATAGGGTTGATGAGTCCGTAGTCAGGGACTATGAGGACTCTAGTGTGAAGGATACCGGAAAGGATCGTCGTGGACGAGGAATGGAAGTATCTGGATCCGACTTGATGTAACTAAGTAGAAGACTTGCATTTGGCTAGGTTTTACCCCGACATGCGCCAGCACTTTATACCAAATGGTTGTGAGAGAGTGTGTTGACTTAACCCCCCGCCATGGTTTGTCCCGAGGGATGAAGGACCCATTACCAATCGGCTGCTCAAGACCGGTGAAATGATCCGTGAGAGAATCCAAGATATCTTAAATGGTTGAGGATGTGAGTGGACCTTCCTAAAGAAGTACGGTGCTATGACTTAAAGCATGTCTGCCAATAGAGACCAGCATACATAGAGTTAGATTCATTCATTCATTGCTTGTCTCATATCATATTGCATTTATGTTTGTTCTGGAATCCCGCCATTTATGTTATTATGGATTTTTAATCGCCTTTACCGAGTTTCTTTGAAACTCATTCCTTTATTGTACAATGTTGTTAGACTATCCCGCAGTACCGAGTACTATGACGGTCCCTATGAAGAAGCGCAAGGCGAAGAGGCATATCTCCAGGAAGGTGATTGCGGTTACCACAATTACTCCGAAGATCCCGCGAGTGGTTATGCTCCGTACGATGCTTAGTCCGACCATTGAGTGGAAGCGTCCTTGTGCCATTTATGAGATTTACACTTACAAGGATGTTGTCTATAAAGTGGAGAACAATTTAGTTACCCAATGTACTAGCTACCGGGATTAGATTTTATTTAGTTTATTCTCTTTAGAGCTACTTTTCCGCTGGTTGTAAAGTGGGATTTTTGCCTCACTTTACTTATCTCGTTTGATACTCGATTATATCTACTATTCCGATTCATTTATGATTCATTCTTTCTTTATTGGATCTATGATTTATCTTCCGCACTTTTATTATGATTGTTCATGATTATGTTATTGTTTATGTGGGAGGTTGATCACTCGATACCCGATCTTCGGGCCGTGGATCACACTCTCGGGTATGCCGATAGGGTACCGGGCCGGGAGGGCGTGATAGATTGGTATCGTAGCCTTTGGTTCGAGGAGATCCTAACCACAAAAGACAACAACTGAACATTCCCGAGTCATTGATCCGAAATGACTCTTCTACTCTTAGAAGTGAATAATAGAACACCGAATTAGAAACTTGACCTTTGAGGCATAACAGAACATTTCTAAATAACATACCATAATTATACTTGAACAAATGTCACTAATGCAAGGAAAAGAAAGTTGCATAACATACAATAATTAAAGAGGAACAAAATGAACTTCATTAATTTCAAAAGTTTTTACAATGATTACATCTGAAATGCATAAATGGAAATCCTAAGGTACAAATCTATCTAGGTGATCTTCTCTCGATCTCTCGTATGCTCCGAACTCCTCTCGCTAGCCGAGTCACCCGATGCTCTATCCTATCCCGTCGTGACTCCATCCTCTCGTACATCTGCTCCCGTCTCGACCTCCATTCTCTCTAGCATGGAAGTCATCGATCTCATCCGTGCTCCAAGATCCGAAGTCTCCGGAACCGCATGTGAAGGGCCACCCGCCTCGAAGTGTGATGAAGGAAACTCGTGATGCACAGGCTCAGCCTCGCGCATATCCCGCATCATCTCCGGCCCGATCATCACTATCAGTGACCGATATCCTCTCCTCCATCCTCTCGATCCCCGATCCTCATCCTCCGATTCATCATCATCCTCACCCTCCGGACCAGAGATCTCTCCGATCGCCGTAGTCTCATCCGACGAATGGTCCGAGTCCCAATAGAGTATCCCCGTGATCCAAGTGTCCACCGGTGTATCCTCGAAACTCACCCCGAAATGCCCGAAGATCAAAGTCGTAGCCTCCCATAGCAAAGGTTCCGCATGCTAGGCCGCAGAACTAAGTCCAAAGATGACCCGCTGAATGATGTAGGAGAGATCGATCTCGAAGCCCATGTAGATGCGGTAGATGACTAAGGCCTCCATCACCGTGACCCGATGGTGATGTCCGGCTTCGCATAATGTTTCGGCCGACTATGCGACCGATAATCCGTGCAGAATCCGTCATCCGTCCGCTGGTCCACGGTGTGAAGCATCGACGGCTATCCCATAGCGTAGAGCATATCTCGCGAAGCTCGTACGGCATCGTATGGCTGTCCGGATCTGCTCCCGCAGGTATCCACACACACCGCCGTGGATAGTAAGGAACCCGCAAGATCTCAGCCGTTGTCCGGGTAGAGAAGCGAATCCGAGTCCGGAAGACCCCGCTCCCCGAGGACAAGTCTAAGTGGATGTCCTTGGCCTCGAGCCTCCTCTCGTGTAAGTAAGGTTGCCGAAGAACAACCTCACTAGTTCCGGGTATACCGGCAGATCCTCGGTGAAGAGATGAGTCCACCGCAATGTGTCGAACCTCCGCCGAATCCTAAAGGCTCCGAGCTGGCGTAAGTGAAGTAGACGTCCCATCTCAATATTGCAAGAATCGAAGTAGGCCTCGTACAGAACTCGGCCCGAGGTGTGTCAAACATGTCCGGTCTCCTAACCTCCCGTCTAGGCTCTGAAGGAACCCGACCTCTGCCCCCTAAGAGCACCTACGATGCGACCACGACCTCTACCTCGTCCTCCGCCCTCCCCTTTGCATAGTGTATCCGTGAAAGAGACAAGAGACAATTCCAATTAGTGCTATTTTAAGATTTGAGCCAAAAGGGTATTTTCGTAATTTTTCGGAAAATTTCAAATTTGGGGGAAATTTGATTTGAACATACTAGCATGTGCGCAATACTTGGAATTTCATGTCTATGAAGTTTGTTTGATGAAAATCGATCGAAAACTTGGATTAAAGCGAAAAATTCAGCAAGAAGGAAATTTGGGGATTTTGCAATTTAGGTCAAAATTGGATTTTTGAAAAGTTGAAATTGGTTAAATCAAATTGTATGGACCTATCTACAATGTCATCTTGAGCATGTAGCATTTGATCTCGTGCGAAAATTTCAAGCGGTTTGAGAGGAAACGAAATTTTTCTAAAGATATCGATTTCGGTATAAAACTTTGCGAGATGAGCACCAATATGTTAAAACTTGTTGTCTATGCATGGCATTGTGTTTAAAACCTAAGGAATATGTTTCTAAGCATTCCTAAGCATGATTTCTAGCATTGGATACAAGTAAAGCATGGTTTTATTGAAATGCAAGCATGAGAAGATGAAAATGGAAGGAAGATTAAGAGGTTTACCTTGTTTGTGAAGATGGTGTGTTGTGGTGTTGTTGTTGAAGCACTAAATCACCTCAAGAACACTTGTGGGAACTCTTGGAGATTTTCCCTAGAGCTCTCTCACCTTTGGAAGAAGTTAGAATGAGGTTGGAATGTGAAAATGAGGCTTATAATGCGAATTTTCGCATTCTGTCGTTCGCATTGGTCGACTCATTGGTCGACCGGGTCACCGACCAATCACTCGACCAATGGTCACAGACCTCATTTGCTGTTGAATTTTTGGAAAATGTGATTTTTGCCTTATGGAATATTGTTTGATGACTATATGGATATATTTGAGCATGATTTAAGTTTTCAAATCATTTGGACTTGTGGTTTATGTTGAATCTTCGAAATTCGGTATTTTGATGTTCTCGGTTTTGCAGTAATGGTTACTCCGAGAAGTGGGCGTGGTGAATCCAAAGGGTCATGGAGGTGGTGAAATACCTCAGGGAGGTGGTGAAGTACCTCATGGAGGTGGTGGGATACCAAATGTTGATCAGGGTACTCATGAGATCCCCCGGTGCCCCGAATGTTGGAAGTTTCGTAGATATTGCCAATATTATGGGCAATATGATGCAGCAAGAGCAGCAGCTCGCTTCAACCAGATGTTGGTGGGTTTCATGACTCGCATAATGAGACCCGGGCTGGTGCTAATGTGAATCCTCATGCCGCAGTCCCGAATGCGGGAGGTTTAGCTGAACTCCTCATACTCGCCCGATGGAGAGTTTTCTCAAGATGCAAGTACCCACTTTCACCGGAGTTACCAAGGACCCCTTGTTTCCTAACAAGTGGCTTCGTGAGTTGGAGAAGGCTTTCCGACATCCGCAATGCTCGGAAGCTCGTAAGATTTTGTTTGCCGAATGTGTTGCAACAAGAAGCCGATGCATGGTGGATCTCCACTCGTCCCGTTTTGGAAGGTTTGCATGCAGGAGTTGTAACTTGGGAGTTATTCAAAGAGGCTTTTTGTATGAATTACTTTCCCGAGGCGGTAAAAGATGCGAAGGAAGCCGAGTTTATGATTCTCGACTCAAGGAACTCGTCTCTGTGTTGGAGTACCAACAGAAGTTCGAGGAGCTTCATTTCTTTGCTCCGCATTCTCCGAGGGATGACCTCGCGAAAGCAAAGAAGTTCTTCAAAGGATCGCGCCCGCCATTAAAGCTTACCTCACAAACCAGCCTATAGTGAGCTATGCTCAAGTGGTGCAGAACTCGAAGAAGTTGGAAGAAACAGAGAAGGAAAGTGCTCGTGTGCAAAAGCCTTGGCAAGTCAAGGAATTCTGGTTTGGTGGATCGTAATGACCGTCGCTTTGTGAGACCTACACCCTACCCCACTCCTACCTTTCAGTGCTAAGAGTGTAGGTCGAACACGGGTTTTCAGCAGACCGGCCGCTTTAGACAAGATGGCGGAAACCGACCACCAGCAAGTGCAAGTGCAAGTGCAAGTGCAAGGCCTTTTGTTCGTAGCCCTCTCGGTGCAGCCACCCCCGTTGGATCCAAAGAATCCCGTTTGCTTCTACCGCAAGCAAGCTGGTCATTTTGCTCGTGCTCGTCCGGGCGGCCCGCCCAAAGCAGCCCGCCCCACAGGTGAAGAGTGCTCCCGCCTCCTCCCTCCCGGTAGAGTTTTCAGTATTTCCAGTGGCCGAGCAGATCCAAGCCATGATGTGATTACAGTGTACATTGTTAGTCGCTTCTATTTCGCATTTGTCTTATTTGATACGGGTGCATCTCATTCGTTCATGTCATCTCGCATTCATCAAGAAGACTAACCTAAGCCCCGAGAAGTTGTCTAGTTGTTTATTGATTAGTACACCCACTGGTCCTCATTGTGAAACTAGATAAGGGGTTATCTAAATGTCCCGTGTTGATTGGTGAGAAGAACTTGGAAGCCAATTTTGTGATTCTTGACATGAAGGACTTCGATGTTATTTTGGGAATTGATTGGTTGACAGCCCACAAGGCCGTGTTCCTTTGTTCCTCAAAGAAGATTCAGCCCCATATTTGTGGAAGTCCGGTCTTTGAATTTCAGTGGTGAAAAGAGAAGGGTTTGTAAGAAGGTGCCGTCTCGCACCGATGCAAGTCTATGCCCTAGTGGATGATGCTTCATCCGAAGGCAAGGGTATAGTGGAGAAAAGAGTCGATGAAGTCGAGTTGTCTCTGCGACTTTGTTGATGTCTTCCCCGATGATCTATCAGGAGTGCCTCCGGACAGAGATGTCGAATTCTCTATTGATCTCGTCCCCGGTGCCGCTCCGGTATCTAAAGCTCCGTACATGATGGCTCCTACCGAGTTGAAAGAGTTGCAAAATCAGTTGAATGAGCTCATTGATAGAGGTTTCGTGCAGCCTAGTGTGTCACCTTGGGGAGCTCCGGTCTTGTTCGTCAAGAAGAAAGACGGTAGTATGCGCTTGTGCATCGACTACCGTGAGTTGAATAAGTTGACTATCAAGAATAGATATCCGCTGCCCGTAATCGATGATCTCTTCGATCGCTGAAGGGTGCAGTTGTGTTCTCAAAGATTGACTTAAGGTCCGGATATCACCAATTGAAAGTGAAGTCTAGTGATATCTTCAAGACAGCTTTCCGAACGCGGTATGGTCACTACGAGTTTAGAGTCATGCCCTTCGGATTGACCAATGCTCCCGCGGTGTTCATGGACCTCATGAACCGAGTATTTCATGATGTGCTTGATAAGTTCGTGATTGTTTTCATTGATGACATCTTGATCTATTCGAAGAGCGATGAAGAGCATGCGAGTCATCTAAGTTTCACTTTGCAAAGGTTGCGAGAAAAGAAGTTGTTCGCTAAGTTTAGCAAGTGTGATTTCCGGCTTAAGAGAGTGGTATTCCTTGGTCATGTAGTTTCAGCCGAAGGTATTCGTGTCGATCCCGAAAAGGTCCAAGCCGTGGCTGATTGGGAAAGACCGAAGTCGCAACGGAAATAAGAAGTTTTCTTGGATTGGCGGGTTACTACCGAAGGTTTATTGAGAACTTTTCTCGGTTGGCTGCTCCTATGACTAAGTTGACCAGAAAGAAGAAAAGTTTGTTTGGTCCGACGCCCGTGAGAAGAATTTCCAAGAGTTGAAGGATAGATTGACAAGTGCCCCGGTTTTGACTATACCCGATAGTTCCGGTGGTATGACAGCTTTATACCGATGCGCCAAAGATTGGTTTGGGTTGTGTACTGATGCAACATGGCAAGGTCGTAGCCTATGCTTCTCGGCAATTGAAGGATTATGAGCGGAATTACCCCACTCACGATCTAGAACTTGCCGCCGTTGTCTTTGCTTTGAAGATTTGGAGACATTACCTTTACGGTGAGAAGATTGCCATTTTCACGGATCATAAGAGTTTGAAATACTTCTTTACCCAAAAGGAGTTGAACATGAGACAAAGGAGATGGTTGGAACTAGTCTCCGATTATGATTGTGATATTCAAGATCACCCCCGGGAAAGCAAATGTTGTTGCCGATGCTCTTAGTAGGAAGAACCAAGAAGAAGACTTTGGATTTGAATGCTTTGAGTTTACCATTGTGGTCTTCTATTGAGAGTTTTGATTTGGAAATCGTCCCCGAGAATTCTGATTTTATTCTTTCCGCCATGACGGCAAGATCTGGTCTTAGAGATAAGATTGTTGCTCACAGAGTTCCGATCAAGAGTTTTTGATCAAAGTTGAGAAGATTTCTTCGAATCCCGAGTCGGACCCCGACTTTGGTATATCCATGGATGGTGCTTTGTTGTTTAGAGGAAGACTGTGCGTGCCTCGCAAACGAAGAAGTTAAGAAAGAAATATTGAAGGAAGCACACCAAATGGTCTTTACTATACACCCGGAAGCACCAAGATGTACAAAGACTTGAAGGAACATTTTTGGTGGATTGGTCTAAAGGCGGATGTTGATGATTTTGTTGCCAAGTGTGAGACTTGCCAACGTGTGAAAGCCGCTCGACAACCTCCATCTGGATTACTTCAGCCTCTTCCTATTCCTAGTTGGAAGTGGGAGGATATCTCCATGGACTTTGTGACTAGCTTGCCTCGGACAAGTAAAGGCAATGACACCGTGTGGGTGATTGTTGATAGGTTGACCAAATCAGCCCATTTCATTCCTATGAAGATCACTCATACTGGATAAGCTAGCAAGGCTTTATGTGGATAATGTGGTTCGTCCGCATGGTGTGCCATTGAGTATTGTTTCGGATCGTGATCCTAGGTTCACCTCAAGGTTTTGGAATAGTTTGCAGAAGGCCTTGGGAACCCAATTGAACTTGAGTACAGCTCATCATCCACAAGTCCGATGGACAATCCGAGCGGACAATTCAGACATTGGAAGACATGCTCAGATCTTGTGTGGTGGATATGGGTGGTAATTGGGATGAACACCTAGCTTTGGTTGAGTTTGCCTATAACAACAGCTTATCAAGCAACAATAGGCATGGCTCCATTCAAGGCTTTGTATGGCAGTACTTGTAGGACACCTTTGTACCGGACTCGAGACAGTGAAAGAAAAGTCTTAGGTCCCGAGATGATTGAAGCTACAAGTGCTATGGTAGATATGATAAGAGAAAGGATTAAGTCTCGCCACCGAGACAGAAATCTTATGCCGATAAGAGAAGGACCGATTTGGAATTTCAAGTTGGAGAGAAAGTCTTTCTCAAGGTCTCACCAATGAAGGGTGTGATGAGATTCAATGTTAAGGGAAAGCTTAGCCCTCGTTACATTGGACCTTTCGAGATTTTGGAAAAGGTTGGACCTCGTTGCGTATCGATTAGCATTACCTCCGCCTCTTGCCGGTGTTCACAATGTGTTTCATATTTCGATGCTCCGAAAATACATAGAGAATCCGGAACACATTTTGCAGCAAGCACCCGAAGGACTTAGTGCTGATTTGACCTATGATGAAGAACCGGCCGAAATCTTGGATAGGAAGGACAAGCAACATGGAATCGCACCATTCCTTTGGTGAAGATTCGGTGGAAGAACCATACCCCCGAAGAAGCTTCTTGGGAGAAGGAAGAAGATATGAAGGAGAAGTTTCCTTACCTCTTTGGAAGCACAGTACGCTTTCAATTTCGGGGACGAAATTTCTTTAAGGGGGGGAGAATGTAAAACCCAGCCCTAACCTTGACCCGGAAACCTTGTTATTTGTAGGTCCGATGACCCGAAGTAAAGTAAGAAGTCAGCTTTGGGCCATCCCAAAGGAGGACTTGGTGTCCGGCTTTGAATCCATGAAAGTTGATGATGAGGTTCTATTTTTGGAAACCGAATCCCGATGAAGATCTGATTAGTTGATGGACTTGGAGTGCTCTCTATCTTGGTTTGAAGGCATTTCTACCTATTAGGTAAGTCACTTGACTTGTGTGCAAAACCCCTTTAGGATTGGATTTGATCCGGACCTTCAATTCCCTCGTTTTGGTCTTGTCGCCAGATTGGTCGACCGATTGGTCGATCGGGCCACCGACCAATCCACTCGACCAATGAGTGCCGTCTTTGGCAATTAGGTTGTTCTTGCTCTATTTAAGTCCAATCTCGAGTCCACTTCGTATTTGCTGCCTCCAAACTCTCTCGAACGAACCAAAGACCTCTCGCAAGTCATCTCTCTTGCATCCTTGGTGTTTTCTTGACGGATCTTCGTCGAAACTCTTCTTTTTGCATCAAAAGGTATGTCTACTCTCTCTTCTTCTCCTCCATCTTTGTTTTTCTTTCCTTTTTGAGTTGAGACAAGAGAAGAGATGCTGCATTCTCTCGTTGCAAACATCTCTCGAACATGTTCTCATGATCATCCTAAGGATTTGAGGCTAGAACAATGATCTTAACCATGATCATTGCAAGCTTTTGAAGGAATCATGATCAAACCATGATCTAATCTTTGTTAAACTTCTAATCTGAATTCCGATCTCTTTGGATCTTCTATGTTGATCATGTTAGTAGTTAATTACTGTGTTTTCCTTCCATGATCCATAATCTATAGATCTCTAGTGTTCTCTTCTACCTTACTATGTGTTCTTCATGATGCATGGTAGTTACATATATGGTAGGTTTTATTTCCTTATTTAGATTTATGCTTCTAAGCCTTGTTCCTTGAAGATCTAAGTATGTTTTCATGATACCTTTACCTGAAGCAATGATCCATCCTCCTATTGTTCTTGTCTTTGTTTTCTATTTCAAATTCATCAAGATCCATGGTTGATTTAATTATGGTAACTTTTTGTTTCCTAATTTGGATCTTGATATCTTGATTTGATTGGTGTTTTGAGGTCCCCTATATGTTAGAATACTACTGATGTAGTCTACCCCTTGATTAGTACCCTTTTGAACCACCAAATTCGGATTTCATATCTTAAAACTCGATTTTATAGGTTATCGTCTCGCATTGGTCGATCGATTGGTCGATCGGACCAGCCGACCAATCCACTCGACCAATGAGTACAAAGAACTCCAAATTGGTCTATGTTGGATGTTTTGGTATCTTTTCTCGTTAGGGATCTTTCCTAATATGTTGTATATACTTGTTTAGGACCTTCTTCTCAAGTTTGCCGAGATCTTACTTGACTTCTTAGGATTCCTTTGCGAGTTATAAAAGGTAAGGATGGTTATTTCCTTAATTACATAGATAGCATGAATCTAGTTTCTATATTTGAATATCATAGATATGATTCCTAAATTAGATTCTTACAATGATATACTACTCGTTGCATAACTTTGATTACAAGTAGCATTACTTATTCATATTAAATTGATTCATGTATGATTTACTTACCAATGTTATAAAAGTGATTGTAATTATTGATTTCTTTCCATATATGAAGTTACCATATATGTGATGATATGAATTGATGCATGTGTATGCTTAAGTATGGTTTGGAAAGGAGAGGTGTCCTTTTGACACTTCTGTTCTTGGACTACTACGGGAATATTATGGGATGTTTCCGGAGATGCCCTCTCGGACACCTTCCTAAACCGTTGGATGACATATCTAGGATTGTCTAGTAGTGTTTGGCTAGGATGTCCTGTTATGTCGACCCTAATCGGAGGGGTATTGAGACCGAACGACCCGTGGTAGCAATGGGGATTCATGGGCGCTCAAGACCGGTAACCAACCCGTGAGAGGACAGAAATCACATTGTGGGGGCCATTTATTGGTAGGGTTGCATATGGTTAGACTTGGGCTCACGGGCGCTTAAGACCGGTAACCAACCCGTGAGAGGACGTGAGAGCTTCCCGCTTACCATATGTGGATGATCAATAGGGTTGATGAGTCCGTAGTCGTGGACTATGAGGACTCTAGTGTGAAGGATACTGGAAAGGATCGTCAGTGGACGAGGAATGGAAGTATCTGGATCCGACTTGATGTAACTAAGTAGAAGACTTGCATTTGGCTAGGTTTTACCCCGACATGCGCCAAGATTTATACCAAATGGTTGTGAGAGAGTGTGTTGACTTAACCCCCCGCCATGGTTTGTCCCGAGGGATGAAGGACCCATTACCAATCGGCTGCTCAAGACCGGTGAAATGATCCGTGAGAGAATCCAAGATATCTTAAATGGTTGAGGATGTGAGTGGACCTTCCTAAAGAAGTACGGTGCTATGACTTAAAGCATGTCCGCCAATAGAGACCAAAGCATACATAGAGTTAGATTCATTCATTCATTGCTTGTCTCATATCATATTGCATTTATGTTTGTTCTGGAATCCCGCCATTTATGTTATTATGGATTTTTAATCGCTTTACCGAGTTTCTTTGAAACTCATTCCTTTATTGTACAATGTTGTTAGACTATCCCGCAGTACCGAGTACTATGACGGTCCCTATGAAGAAGCGCAAGGCGAAGAGGCATATCTCCAGGAAGGTGATTGCGGTTACCACAATTACTCCGAAGATCCCGCGAGTGGTTATGCTCCGTACGATGCTTAGTCCGACCATTGAGTGGAAGCGCCCTTGTGCCATTTATGAGATTTACACTTACAAGGATGTTGTCTATAAAGTGGAGAACAATTTAGTTACCCAATGTACTAGCTACTGGGATTAGATTTTATTTAGTTTATTCTCTTTAGAGCTACTTTTCCGCTGGTTGTAAAGTGGGATTTTTGCCTCACTTTACTTATCCGTTTGATACTCCGATTATATCTATTATTCTCGATTCATTTATGATTCATTCTTTCTTTATTGGATCTATGATTTATCTTCCGCACTTTTATTATGATTGTTCATGATTATGTTATTGTTTATGTGGGAGGTTGATCACTCGATACCCGATCTTCGGGCCGTGGATCACACTCCCTGCATGCCGATAGGGTACCGGGCCGGGAGGGCGTGATAGATTGGTATCGTAGCCTTTGGTTCGAGGAGATCCTAACCACAAAAGACAACAACTGAACATTCCCCGAGTCATTGATCCGAAATGACTCTTCTACTCTTAGAAGTGAATAATAGAACACCGAATTAGAAACTTGACCTTTGAGGCATAACAACAACATTTCCGAATAACATACCATAATTATACTTGAACAAATGTCACTAATGCAAGGAAAAGAAAGTTGCATAACATACAATAATTAAAGAGGAACAAAATGAACTTCATTAATTTCAAAAGTTTTTACAATGATTACATCCGAAATGCATAAATGGAAATCCTAAGGTACAACTCTATCTAGGTGATCTTCTCTCGATCTCTCGTATGCTCCGAACTCCTCTCGCTAGCCGAGTCACCCGATGCTCTATCCTATCCCGTCGTGACTCCATCCTCTCGTACATCTGCTCCCCGTCCGACCTCCATTCTCTCTAGCATGGAAGTCATCGATCTCATCTCGTGCTCCAAGATCTGAAGTCTCCGGAACCGCATGTGAAGGGCCACCCGCCTCGAAGTGTGATGAAGGAAACTCGTGATGCACAGGCTCAGCCTCGCGCATATCTCGCATCATCTCCGGCCCGATCATCACTATCAGACCGATATCCTCTCCTCCATCCTCTCGATCCCCGATCCTCATCCTCTCGATTCATCATCATCCTCACCCTCCGGACCATGAGATCTCTCCGATCGCCGTAGTCTCATCCGACGAATGGTCCGAGTCCCAATAGAGTATCCCCGTGATCCAAAGTGTCCACCGGTGTATCCTCGAAACTCACCCCGAAATGCCCGAAGATCAAAGTCGTAGCCTCCCATAGCAAAGGTTCCGCATGCTAGGCCGCAGAACCAAGTCCAAAGATGACCCGCCGAATGATGTAGGAGAGATCGATCTCGAAGCCCATGTAGATGCGGTAGATGACTAAGGCCTCCATCACCGTGACCCGATGGTGATGTCCGGCTTCGCATAATGTTTCGGCCGACTATGCGACCGATAATCCGTGCAGAATCCGTCATCCGTCCGCTGGTCCACGGTGTGAAGCATCGACGGCTATCCCATAGCGTAGAGCATATCTCGCGAAGCTCGTACGGCATCGTATGGTCTGTCCAGTATCTGCTCCCGCAGTATCCACACACACCGCCGTGGATAGTAAGGAACCCGCAAGATCTCAGCCAAAGTCCGGTAGAGAAGCGAATCCGAGTCCGGAAGACCCCCGCTCCCGAGGACAAGTCTAAGTGGATGTCCTTGGCCTCGAGCCTCCTCCGTGTAAGTAAGGTTGCCGAAGAACAACCTCACTAGTTCCGGTATACCGGTAGATCCTCGTGAAGAGATGAGTCCACCGCAATGTGTCGAACCTCTCGCCGAATCCTAAAGGCTCCGAGCTGGCGTAAGTGAAGTAGACGTCCCATCTCAATATTGCAAGAATCGAAGTAGGCCTCAGCACAGAACTCGGCCCGAGGTGTGTCAAACATGTCCGGTCTCCTAACCTCCCCGTCTAGGCTCGAAGGAACCCGACCTCTCCCCCCTAAGAGCACCTACGATGCGACCACGACCTCTACCTCGTCCTCGCCCTCCCCCTTGCATAGTGTATCCGTGAAAGAGACAAGAGACAATTCCAATTAGTGCTATTTTAAGATTTGAGCCAAAAGGGTATTTTCGTAATTTTTCGGAAAATTTCAAATTTGGGGGAAATTTGATTTGAACATACTAGCATGTGCGCAATACTTGGAATTTCATGTCTATGAAGTTTGTTTGATGAAAATCGATCGAAAACTTGGATTAAAGCGAAAAATTCAGCAAGAAGGAAATTTGGGGATTTTGCAATTTAGGTCAAAATTGGATTTTTGAAAAGTTGAAATTGGTTAAATCAAATTGTATGGACCTATCTACAATGTCATCTTGAGCATGTAGCATTTGATCTCGTGCGAAAAATTCAAGCGGTTTGAGAGGAAACGAAATTTTTCTAAAGATATCGATTTCGGTATAAAACTTTGCGAGATGAGCACCAATATGTTAAAACTTGTTGTCTATGCATGGCATTGTGTTTAAAACCTAAGGAATATGTTTCTAAGCATTCCTAAGCATGATTTCTAGCATTGGATACAAGTAAAGCATGGTTTTATTGAAATGCAAGCATGAGAAGATGAAAATGGAAGGAAGATTAAGAGGTTTACCTTGTTTGTGAAGATGGTGTGTTGTGGTGTTGTTGTTGAAGCACTAAATCACCTCAAGAACACTTGTGGGAACTCTTGGAGATTTTCCCTAGAGCTCTCTCACCTTTGGAAGAAGTTAGAATGAGGTTGGAATGTGAAAATGAGGCTTATAATGCGAATTTTCGCATTCTGTCTGCATTGGTCGACTCATTGGTCGACTGGGTCAGTCGACCAATCACTCGACCAATGGTCACAGAGACCTCATTTGCTGTTGAATTTTTGGAAAATGTGATTTTTGCCTTATGGAATATTGTTTGATGACTATATGGATATATTTGAGCATGATTTAAGTTTTCAAATCATTTGGACTTGTGGTTTATGTTGAATCTTCGAAATTCGGTATTTTGATGTTCTCGGTTTTGCGTAATGGTTACTCCGAGAAGTGGGCGTGGTGAATCCAAAGGGTCATGGAGGTGGTGAAATACCTCAGGGAGGTGGTGAAGTACCTCATGGAGGTGGTGGGATACCAAATGTTGATCAGGGTACTCATGAGATCCCCGGTGCCCCGAATGTTGGAAGTTTCGTAGATATTGCCAATATTATGGGCAATATGATGCAAAGCAGCAAGCAGCCCTCGCTCAACCAGATGTTGGTGGGTTTCATGACTCGCATAATGAGACCCGGGCTGGTGCTAATGTGAATCCTCATGCCGCAGTCCCGAATGCGGGAGGTTTAGCTGAACTCCTCATACTCGCCCGATGGAGAGTTTTCTCAAGATGCAAGTACCCACTTTCACCGGAGTTACCAAGGACCCCTTGTTTCCTAACAAGTGGCTTCGTGAGTTGGAGAAGGCTTTCCGACATCCGCAATGCTCGGAAGCTCGTAAGATTTTGTTTGCCGAATGTGTTGCAACAAGAAGCCGATGCATGGTGGATCTCCACTCGTCCCGCTTTTGGAAGGTTTGCATGCAGGAGTTGTAACTTGGGAGTTATTCAAAGAGGCTTTTTGTATGAATTACTTTCCCGAGGCGGTAAAAGATGCGAAGGAAGCCGAGTTTATGATTCCGACTCAAGGAACTCGTCTCGTGTTGGAGTACCAACAGAAGTTCGAGGAGCTTCATTTCTTTGCTCCGCATTCTCCGAGGGATGACCTCGCGAAAAGCAAAGAAGTTCTTCAAAGGACTGCGCCCCGCCATTAAAGCTTACCTCACAACCAGCCTATAGTGAGCTATGCTCAAGTGGTGCAGAACTCGAAGAAGTTGGAAGAAACAGAGAAGGAAAGTGCTCGTGTGCAAAAGCCTTGGCAACAAGGAATTCCGGTTTGGTGGATCGTAATGACCGGCGCTTTGTGAGACCTACACCCTACCCCACTCCTACCTTTCAGTGCTAAGAGTGTAGGTCGAACACGGGTTTTCAGCAGACCGGCCAGCTTTAGACAAGATGGCGGAAACCGACCACCAAGGCAAGTGCAAGTGCAAGTGCAAGGCCTTTTGTTCGAAGCCCTCCAGGTTGCAGCCACCCCCGTTGGATCCAAAGAATCCCGTTTGCTTCTACCGCAAGCAAGCTGGTCATTTTGCTCGTGCCTCGTCCGGCGGCCCGCCCAAAGCAGCCCGCCCCCAAAGGTGAAGAGTGCTCCCGCCCCTCCCTCCGGTAGAGTTTTCAGTATTTCCAAAGGCCGAGCAGATCCAAGCCATGATGTGATTACAGTACATTGTTAGTCGCTTCTATTTCCGCATTTGTCTTATTTGATACGGGTGCATCTCATTCGCTCATGTCATCTCGCATTCATCAAGAAGACTAACCTAAGCCCCGAGAAGTTGTCTAGTTGTTTATTGATTAGTACACCCACTGGTCCTCATAGAAACTAGATAAGGGGTTATCTAAATGTCCCGTGTTGATTGGTGAGAAGAACTTGGAAGCCAATTTTGTGATTCTTGACATGAAGGACTTCGATGTTATTTTGGGAATTGATTGGTTGACAGCCCACAAGGCCGTGTTCCTTTGTTCCTCAAAGAAGATTCAGCCCCATATTTGTGGAAGTCCGGTCTTTGAATTTCAGGTGAAAAGAGAAGGGTTTGTAAGAAGGTGTCGTCTCGCAGACCGATGCAAGTCTATGCCCTAGTGGATGATGCTTCATCCGAAGGCAAGGGTATAGTGGAGAAAAGAGTCGATGAAGTCGCAGTTGTCCTGCGACTTTGTTGATGTCTTCCCCGATGATCTATCGGAGTGCCTCCGGACAGAGATGTCGAATTCTCTATTGATCTCGTCCCCGGTGCCGCTCCGGTATCTAAAGCTCCGTACAGATGGCTCCTACCGAGTTGAAAGAGTTGCAAAATCAGCTGAATGAGCTCATTGATAGAGGTTTCGTGCAGCCTAGTGTGTCACCTTGGGGAGCTCCGGTCTTGTTCGTCAAGAAGAAAGACGGTAGTATGCGCTTGTGCATCGACTACCGTGAGTTGAATAAGTTGACTATCAAGAATAGATATCCGCTGCCCGTAATCGATGATCTCTTCGATCAGCTTGAAGGGTGCAGTTGTGTTCTCAAAGATTGACTTAAGGTCCGGATATCACCAATTGAAAGTGAAGTCTAGTGATATCTTCAAGACAGCTTTCCGAACGCGGTATGGTCACTACGAGTTTAGAGTCATGCCCTTCGGATTGACCAATGCTCCTCGCGGTGTTCATGGACCTCATGAACCGAGTATTTCATGATGTGCTTGATAAGTTCGTGATTGTTTTCATTGATGACATCTTGATCTATTCAAGAGCGAAGAAGAGCATGCGAGTCATCTAAGTTTCACTTTGCAAAGGTTGCGAGAAAAGAAGTTGTTCGCTAAGTTTAGCAAGTGTGATTTCTGGCTTAAGAGAGTGGTATTCCTTGGTCATGTAGTTTCAGCCGAAGGTATTCGTGTCGATCCCGAAAAGGTCCAAGTCTGTGGCTGATTGGGAAAGACCGAAGTCGCAGAACGGAAATAAGAAGTTTTCTTGGATTGGCGGGTTACTACCGAAGGTTTATTGAGAACTTTTCTCGGTTGGCTGCTCCTATGACTAAGTTGACCAGGAAAGAAGAAAAGTTTGTTTGGTCTGACGCCTGTGAGAAGAATTTCCAAGAGTTGAAGGATAGATTGACAAGTGCCCCGGTTTTGACTATACCTGATAGTTCCGGTGGTATGACACAGCTTATACCGATGCGCCAAAGATTGGTTTGGGTTGTGTACTGATGCAACATGGCAAGGTCGTAGCCTATGCTTCTCGGCAATTGAAGGATTATGAGCGGAATTACCCCACTCACGATCTAGAACTTGCCGCCGTTGTCTTTGCTTTGAAGATTTGGAGACATTACCTTTACGGTGAGAAGATTGCCATTTTCACGGATCATAAGAGTTTGAAATACTTCTTTACCCAAAAGGAGTTGAACATGAGACAAAGGAGATGGTTGGAACTAGTCTCCGATTATGATTGTGATATTCAAGATCACCCCGGGAAAGCAAATGTTGTTGCCGATGCTCTTAGTAGGAAGAACCTAAGAAGACTTTGGATTTGAATGCTTTGAGTTTACCATTGTGGTCTTCTATTGAGAGTTTTGATTTGGAAATCGTCCCCGAGAATTCTGATTTTATTCTTTCTCGCCATGACGGCAAGATCTGGTCTTAGAGATAAGATTGTTGCTCACAGAGTTCGATCAAGAGTTTTTGATCAAAGTTGAGAAGATTTCTTCAATCCCGAGTCGGACCCCCGACTTTGGTATATCCATGGATGGTGCTTTGTTGTTTAGAGGAAGACCGTGTGTGCCTCGCAAACGAAGAAGTTAAGAAAGAAATATTGAAGGAAGCACACCAAATGGTCTTTACTATACACCCGGGAAGCACCAAGATGTACAAAGACTTGAAGGAACATTTTTGGTGGATTGGTCTAAAGGCGGATGTTGATGATTTTGTTGCCAAGTGTGAGACTTGCCAACGTGTGAAAGCCGCTCGACAACCTCCATCCGGATTACTTCAGCCTCTTCCTATTCCTAGTTGGAAGTGGGAGGATATCTCCATGGACTTTGTGACTAGCTTGCCTCTGACAAGTAAAGGCAATGACACCGTGTGGGTGATTGTTGATAGGTTGACCAAATCAGCCCATTTCATTCCTATGAAGATCACTCATACTCGGATAAGCTAGCAAGGCTTTATGTGGATAATGTGGTTCGCCCGCATGGTGTGCCATTGAGTATTGTTTCGGATCGTGATCCTAGGTTCACCTCAAGGTTTTGGAATAGTTTGCGTAAGGCCTTGGGAACCCAATTGAACTTGAGTACAGCTCATCATCCACAAGCCCGATGGACAATCTGAGCGGACAATTCAGACATTGGAAGACATGCTCGGATCTTGTGTGGTGGATATGGGTGGTAATTGGGATGAACACCTAGCTTTGGTTGAGTTTGCCTATAACAACAGCTTATCAAGCAACAATAGGCATGGCTCCATTCAAGGCTTTGTATGGCAAGACTTGTAGGACACCTTTGTACTGGATCGAGACAGTGAAAGAAAAGTCTTAGGTCCCGAGATGATTGAAGCTACAAGTGCTATGGTAGATATGATAAGAGAAAGGATTAAGCCCCCCCCCAAAAAAAGAAAAAAAAAAACAAACAAAAAAAGAACCGAACAACCCCTCAAAGGGGGGAAAAAGTTCTTCCCAAGGTCCCACCAATGAAGGGTGTGATGAGATTCAATGTTAAGGGAAAGCTTAGCCCTCGTTACATTGGACCTTTCGAGATTTTGGAAAAGGTTGGACCTCGTTGCGTATCGATTAGCATTACCTCCGCCTCTTGCTGGTGTTCACAATGTGTTTCATATTTCGATGCTCCAAAATACATAGAGAATCCGGAACACATTTTGCAGCAAGCACCCAAGGACTTAGTGCTGATTTGACCTATGATGAAGAACCGGCCGAAATCTTGGATAGGAAGGACAAGCAACATGGAATCGCACCATTCCTTTGG